>NW_014575561.1:990576-1351221 GCF_000708205.1 Mixia osmundae IAM 14324 | reverse complement strand
CCCTAACCCTAACCCTAACCCTAACCCTAACCGTAACCCTAACCCTAACCCTAACCCTAACCCTAACCCTCGTTACACACCCCTCTCCCTCGCCGGCCTGTTGCCACGTTACACTCCTCCCTCGTNACACACCCCTCTCCCTCGCTACACACCCCTAACCCTAACCCTAACCCTAACCCTAACCGTAACCCTAACCCTAACCCTAACCCTAACCCTAACCCCTAACCCTAACCCTAACCCTAACCCTAACCCTAACCGTAACCCTAACCCTAACCCTAACCCTAACCCTAACCCTAACCCTACCTAGGGGGCTCNCTAACCCTAACCCTAACCCTAACCCTAACCCTAACCCTAACCCTAACCCTAACCCTAACCCTAACCCTAACCCTAACCCTAACCCTCGTTACACACCCCTCTCCCTCGCCGGCCTGTTGCCACGTTACACTCCTCCCTCGTTCGNCTAACCCTAACCCTAACCCTAACCCTAACCCTAACCCTAACCCTAACCCTAACCCTAACCCGTAACCCTAACCCTAACCCTAACCCTAACCCTAACCCNTAACCCTAACCCTAACCCTAACCCTAACCCTAACCCTCGTTACACACCCCTCTCCCTCGCCGGCCTGTTGCCACGTTACACTCCTCCCTCGTTCGTACACACCCCTCTCCCCCGCTACCACGTTTCACACCCCCGCTCACACCCCTGTCACACCCCGCTGGCACCCCTGTCACACGTCACATGCTCGCACTCCGTCGCCATGGCAACTACCCGCCAGGTCATCTCCTTGTCCAGGTCAGTCTGAGAGATGCATCTGAGATCATTGACTCGGCCTCAGTCAAACTGGCAAGAGATGAGGGTTTGTGTCTACTGGTTATAGCTCGTCTCTGTCCAGGCTCGTCCTTGTCTGGTCCTTGTCCAGGCTCGTCCTTCTTATAGCTCGTCCTTGTCCAGGTCAGTCTGAGAGATGCATCTGAGATCATTGACTCGGCCTCAGTCAAACTGGCAAGAGATGAGGGTTTGTGTCTATTGGTTCAGGCTGGTCCTTGTCCAGGCTGGTCTCTGTTATAGCTCGTCCTTGGACTGGCTCGTCCTTCTTATAGCTCGTCCTTGCCATAGACTTGGTCAGTGTCAGTCTGAGAGATGCAGTCGATCTTGAGATGGATGACTCGGCCTGTGTCACGATAGCACAGACAGATGATGAGATCGTGACAGTGCAGAGTGGTAGATACATGTTACCATCGCTGGGCGTCAGTAGAAGCTGGACGGCGTCGCTGCTTGTAGCTGAACTCTCACTCAGCGGGAAGTCGATAGACCGGGTCAACTTTTGGGGCAGTCCAGTTGCAGTCTGAGTCGATGATGAGCTGGCTGTAGCACGACACAAGCGCAACTCACAGTCCATGACTCGTCTGAGATCGTCAGCTCGATGTGAAGCGGTCAGCATCAGCGCTTACTGTCATACAGTATGCTTGCTCCACAGCAACTGATTGACTGTGCAAGTGGCATACATTCTGATGAGGATAGTGTGACAAGCTGTAAAGTACCAGCTCGATTGATTGGCTTGACTGCTGTCATCGATCTCAAGCTCTTTCTCGTCAGTGATGATGTCACATCAACGTCTGCTCTAGTCAAGCACTCGCCTGGTCTGACGATGCCATCTATAGCTCGACACACTGACTCGGTGACTGTGCAATAGGTAGTCAGTGCGACGAGAGATGCCGGCTTGATGGCTGACGGGCTGCGATGATTGCCGCTGTGAGCGGGTCATTCAATGTCACAGTCGCAGAAAGCATGCTGCAAGTCGCCGATGCATATGCGCTGGTAGAGGATCTGGTGTGTATCTGACATCGAGTCTGAGTCAGATCGTGTCATTGCCGAGAGCGTGAGTCCAGGATTGACGACCATCAATGTGGGAGTGTAGGTGCATCTGATGTCATCTTTGACACAGTCTAGTGGGAAGNNANTCTGATCATGTGCAATGTGCACTGCAAGACAGCCAGCTCAGAGATGTCGAATAGAAAGGCGGAAACACATGTGGACAACTGTTGAGAGTAGGATAACGATTGCCCAGACCTGGTAAGCGGTGCATAATCCATCGCGGAACATGAATGGTGCCGGCAATGCGAGTTGATCAGAGTCATTGCCGAGATAGACAAGCCCAAGCTGGTAGGGCGCCGATAGACCAGGTTGCCATCTTGCGGACGATTCGAGCAGCCTGGCGAGCCACACGGTATAGATATCATATGATGCAAGCGCGATAGACACCCGCTGAGTGAGTTGAGATCATCAGCTGGGGTATGACAGAAGTGGCTCATGTCTATCGAGTGGTCTTGCTCGACGATGACTCGATGTGGTGTGCATGTGCGATGAGTGTGGTACATATACTGGCAGGCGAAAGCGTCTGTCATTCTGATCGCTGCGTTTGTCATCGCCGTAACTACGACGTGGGAGCCATGTCTCAAAAATGGTGGTCGATACTATGACCTTGAAGCACAAATGTAGCAAGGGCGAGTATTCGCATAAGGCTGACTGACCTGGTGAGACCGTCTANCCATTCATTGAAGATGTGCTTGCGTCTGCTGTAGTAAGAGGTTTCACCGGTAAGGACCGAACGCTCAAAGCATTTGGCATTGGCAATGTCGCAAGCGTCACANAGTAGCCGACATTGGGCCTGATGGCAGAGTCCCGCATCTCTATGAGGGGCAGAGCAGTCACTTGGAGAGAAGCTCGACGGAGTGTCTAGGCATGATTAAAGACATGCAGGTCGGCAGACTATCAGAGTCTAAGATGGGCTGTGTCTCGGAGGATGGGTACGTAAGCTTCGTCAAGGCTGTAACGATCGTTTGATTGCTACCCGGCAAAGATGACGATGAGCCGGTGAACCATTGACAAATTGTGACTATGCGCATGAGCAGATTGCTCGANGAGGATGATAACGAATAGTCCTTTGACAATGACTGACTANCCACTATCAAAGCGACCCGCAATTCATTGATGAAGCGGAATCATGATGTAACTAAGCCGTCGATTATCTTCGTTTGTAGGAGGAGTAGGAGAGCTGTTTGCGCATGACTTGCTCGTGAACGGAACCGGAGCTAGCCAAGTGAAGCGACGATGGGCGGATAAAGCGAGGGACCTGGTCGATATACATGAATGTGTCGATAGACAGTAAGAGCAGTACCTCTCTGTCAGTGACGAGTAGGAAGCCGTCAGGCAATGCGCATACAAACAAAGCGATCGGCGGGAATATTCATACAAACAAAGTGATCCGCGTGCGTCATTATGGCTAATGTCGCTGCGCAGGAAAGGCGGGGCCACTCTGGCGGTTGCATATCTTGAATTGCTGATAGTCGCGTTGTATAGCGCCGCCAAAAGTCACATTTATTTATTTGATCGATTGGCGAAATCGGCAAGTCCAATATTGCCAATTAATTTCTCATTGCCGGAATTTGTCTTTTGGGCCAGCTGACTCACCTGCTCGACTTGGGCTCCATCACACCGAGTCTGGGATACTACTGCGATTCTACGCCGTAGCAGTCAGTAATCGGTGCTGCATCGTATCACTAGAGGAAAATCCTCCGATCAAAGTGCTTCTCGTATAGGCTACCGTCCTGAGAGCGCACTCGTCTATTTGCAGATCGCGGTGAGCCAGGCCGGCTCGGAGTCAGCCGCGTGGACATCTCATCAGTAACCAGCTTTTATTTACTCCACAGCTTGCATGCGCAATCTCTTACACTCGAAGAACACAATATTATCTGTTTGCCGGCAATACATAGGAGAAATTGCCTGTAACGGTAGCATCGATCGATAGTGTCCAGGAAAGAAGTGATCTTATCCATTATTGCATGTGTGCGAGCAATATGGAAAGCTGCCTTACTGGCCTGGTCTTGATCATAAGTCGCCATGGTGATGAATGCAGCGCTTCCGGCAGATCAGTGCGAGCAGTCNACCAGCCCTCAAGCAGAATCTCGGCGTCGCACGTAAGAGTGACACAGTGTGATGTCTGTGACACGGCGACGGACGCGTTGGAGACATGGTCTCAGGCTTTTCCGTGCGTGGTCATCTCTTCCTGCCAGCTCGTCCCCTGCTGCATTTGAAAATCTTCAGAGATACACTGCCAGATGATTACTCGTCTCGCGCTACTGCTTACGCTCTCCCAAGCTGTGTCAACTTCTGCTTCGCCGGCGCGGCTGTTTGGCCGGGATAACTATGGGCCATGGTTGCCGACACGCATAGCCGCAGATCATTGTCTTGATGTCGCTCTCAGCTTCAGAGTAGACCTTTCGAACAACGTGCGTCTCGCATGATGGACCACAGATTGCTCAAACGCTGCGTAGGTCTTGATTGCGGGCAATTTGCCGCCCGACGTACANTTGTCTTGGCACGAGACCAATCGTGACGCCCGCGGTGGGGCAACGTACAAGCTCACTCGTACGCTACTTTGATCTTTCACTCGATCAGAATGAAGAATTGGGAGCAGTCGTTCGTGCGCTGGCNGTCATGGATGTAATTTTGCACCGCAAATACGGCTCTGACCGATTCTCTTTNTTCGAGGTGCCGAGTTGCAATGTCGGCATCAACTCCNTTGCGGTATGTNACCCGTGCTCGGGCTNGTCCGGGCTGATGCTTCGTGCAGATCGGCGATATGCATGCCAAGTAGGCAGATTGAAGTCTTGGCTGCTGGGCTGACACCCATTTACAGAGTCGTAAGCGCCGGCATCGCAATTCCTGCTTACTAGTGCATACTACCATGCATGTGCATCTTTGCTGAGCGGCACGTGGCATGCTACACGAAGAGACAAATCGAGGCGACGCTTGATTCGGTAGCAGATCACCGAGCAGCCAGTGTCACGGCCGCCAACTTCGTGATAGCACTCAGCATGTGTTGACATACCGTTAATGATCACTCTGCAAGAGCAATATAAAAGTCCAGCGAGACGCACGTCACGAAAAATCAGTTGCGCTTCACTGAGCCGGTCAGCTCTCGGGAATTATCCAGCGCAAGCCGCTGGTCTGACGATCACGACGCAAAGGCGATATATCAATGCTCGATAGAGCTTATGATCGCGAGCAACTTGCACGATGTTGTTGAGCAAGTAACATTAAGGCAGGGTGAGATTTCGATTGTATGCAAAGAATCTCTAGCGGGTGAGCTTATGAACGAGGCATGTATCAGAGCACTTTGATGCAAGTCACATGATTCGGGACAATGAGCGGTCATGCTTCTCTAATCGCTCTCGATGTGGTACAAACGGCAAGCGACCATGATGCAGCCGAGCGAAGCGTCAAGTCTATTCGAGGTGAGCATTGATCCTTGACAAATGTGCTATAGAATTTGACGCAGAGCTGCCGTAGTCTGGAGACTGATCGCTTGCGAATGTCTGTCGAGCTCGGCTAATAACTTCGCTTGAAAGCATTGTAAATTCGCTTGGAAGGGAGACAGCTACAGCATGCACCATTGTGTTGATGTGCGGATCTGCTTGTCTGCAACCATGCCGCTCATGCCAACTCGTCCAGATGATCAATATAATCGTGTACGCTACAGTCATGTATAACGACTGGCGGTCGCTGTTCGTCGTGAAACCTCTGACTATTCTGCTGCCTGAACCCCAAAGATAGCCGACGCTTGTGCTGTTCTTGCCGAAAGCGCTCCGTCTGCCGATGCAAGCTTTTGGCAAAGCCGACAGCCTCCTTGCTGCAAAGATATTGCTGTTGTCGCGCGGTCCGATTTTGAACGGCCGAGCTGGGACATATTGGGTCCTTAGTGTGCACGGCAATCTCAGATCTGAGCGTTTCGTCATCCATGCGCAGGCTGCCGTGGTGGTAATGAACTGCACATAGTCATGAAGTGTTATCATTGCATCAGGTGGATCTTGCATCTTGGGCTGTCGAGAAGAACCACAGGCGGCGCCAAGCACCTTGAAGCGGACATCTGTCCTCGTAAACGTGAGCCGCTTCAAGCAGCAGTCGCACACTAACATCGTAGACACGACAAACGCATACTTCGTCGGAATTACGCGTTGGCGCCGGCTTGAGCGCTGATGGTCGGCTGTTGTGTGTGAGCTCAGCTCGGCTCGCTTCAGACCGACGGCTTGATGCGGCTCTGCGCTCGCCTGCGATTCGGATCAGACGCGGGCTCTGACGATCTGTGATACGCATCAGATCAGGATGGACAGGAAAGTCGCTCGGAGGTCAGACGATAGAATGACTGGCAGCTCTCGCGCCATACCAAGCCTGCCTACACCTCGCTACAATTCAAAAACTGATGAGATCATCAAATCGCACTAAATCAAATAGCACGTCGCAAAGTCCTCCGCGTAAATTGAATAGGCGAACGAGTCGCGCCAATGGATCTGGAGCCCAAGTAAAGGGCCAGATATCCCGCGATCAACGTCACTTCAGTGTCGATGGACGTCGGAGCAGATGCTCATCTCAAGGACACGCCACAGGACGCTGACGATCGACGCAATGAGCGTCATTTACTTGGCGAGAAGCCTGACAATCCAGGGGCTGTTGACTCAGAGAGCGCATCGACGCTGGCTGAGCAGGCCAATGTAGATAACGAAAAGGGCAGCACCATCGATGTCATTCCAGATGGTGGCTATGGATGGGTCGTCGTCGCTTGCGTGTTCTTGACCAATAGCGTCACCTGGGGACTCAACTCGACCTTTGGCGTCTACAACTCGTTCTACATCGCCAATAACTACTTCTCAGGAGGAACTGATCTGCGTTATGCCATGATTGGTGGTCTGTCTGTTTCTGCGGCACTTGTCATGGCACCCATCTCGAATTATCTTGCCAAGAGGATTCACTTCAAAGCGCCCATCGTCCTTGGCATCATTCTTACTGTACTCGGTCAAGCTTTCGCTGGCATTTCTCGCAACATCGGAGAACTTTTTGTAACGCAAGGCCTGATGTTCGGCGTCGGAATCGGGCTCATTTTCATACCATTGCTACCAATCGTTTCTCAATTCTTTCTGAAACGACGTGCACTTGCACTCGGTATCAGTGCTGCGGGAAGTGGAGCCGGCGGTCTGGTCCTCAGCAATACTACGCGGCTAGCCATCGACAATATATCCATCAAATGGGCGCTTGTCATCAATGCGCTGATATCGCTGGTCGTACTCGTACCTTGTGTCATTCTCATCAAGGGACGCGTCAAGGCAACCGGTGCACGCTTCGAGCCACTCCAAGTCTCTTGGATCTGGCACCCTAGCTTCTGCTACGTCTGGGTCTGGGGCTTCTTCAGCATCCTGGGATATATACTTGCGCTTTATTCGCTACCGGCTTACGCTACTGCCGGTTTAGGTCTATCTCAGACAAAGGGCGCAGCATTACAATCGATTTTGGCCGCCGGTCAAATGGTCGGACGGCCCCTGATCGGTTGGTCGCTTGATCTCTACGGACGGTTCAACATGACGATACTCTTCACGCTCATCGCCGGCATCAGCTGTATCGCGATTTGGCTTCCAGCACGCAGCTTCGGCGTTCTCGCTTTTTACGCACTAGTCCAGGGTGTGCCAGGCTTTCGGCACTACTGTGCACAGACTGATGCGAACGCAGGCATCTGTGGCGGCACGATCTGGGCGAGCTGTTCAGCTGTCACGGCCGAACTGATTGGCCTGCAGGACCTTGGATCTGCTCTCAGTATCTTCTGGCTAGCAATCGTTCTGCCGGCTCAATTCGCACAGCCGATTGCAGTTGGCCTCAATACTTATTCAGCCTCAAAGCTGGGAAGGACAGGCCCGGAACAGTATGCGATTGGCATCGGTTTTGCTGGCGCAACCTTTCTCGCAGCCGGCCTTGTGCTCATCCTCGCTCGACATCACAAGCAGCAAAATTGGAAGCTGTTTGTCAAGACCTGATGCTCGTCGACAATGCGACTCCTCTCGCTCGACAACTCGGTCTCTCGGCAAAAGGAGTAGAGCCTTCAAGAGAGCCAGCAAGAGCAGGCTGTAAACATGCCAGCCAGAGTGCACGTATGTCAGCATGAGAGAAGAGCAGCGCGTTCTGCGTTATGCCTGGATTGTGCCTCTTGTTGTTGTCATGCACGGTGCAAATAGTGTCAAATAGGCCAGGTGAACGGCGACCATACAACATCGGAACTTCTCAAAGTGGTGGTATTCATGATGAGGGCTGCAAGTCGCCCAATATTGCTTGCCATGGACAGGACCGTCAAATTGCACCTGTCCAACAGGTATAGATTTGCCAACATCGACCGAGTGTCTGCGACTCTGTCTTTGATCGGAAGCAGATTGAAATCTTCTTGATGGAATGTGGGCGCCACGTCCATTTGCGCGCGATGCATTTGTGTGATTTCGAATAGCTGGCTCAGATCACGGGCTTGCTCTAGCGCCGTTGACTCGGCGGACATCAGATGGAGCCGGACACGCTTCTGACTGCTTCTCGGAAAATACTGGAGACTGGATGTGACCGCCTCAAGTGACCAAGAGAGATTGGTGCACGATCTGACAGGCTCAGAGCATTCGACAGCTTTGTCACCGCCCCGAAAGAAGAGGCCTAGCTGAAGATTGTTGTCGGGGTCCGTGTCCAGCTCCCTCTCGCGAGCCTCCTCGAGCTCGCGCACGTGTCGATTTCGTGGACAGTGATGGGCGAATAGCCGCCGAAGATCTGAAAGCGGACGAGCAAGAAGGGGAGGGACGGTACAGTTTACAGACATCGGGTGATCGCTGTCGTAAACGATGCAATCGCCAAGGTCAGTACGGTTTGGTAGGAATCGGTTCCGAAGATACTTGTCCAAGTCCGGATAAGTCCAGCGCTCGAACACGAGATGAGGCTGCTCCCAATCGTTTTCAGCTACCATGATCTGGTCTGGCTTGTATGTGTAGCGCTCGCGGCTGACACGACAGCTCAGCCGAGGTCTGTCGAAATAGTCGGACATTCGGCCATAGTTCCAATGGGTGTCGTTGTAGATAAGCTGCCGATTTGTCAAGTCTGCGTACCATGCGGCGTGCAGAAAGAGGTAGAGCTCTGACGCAAAGCCATACACAGCTGTGAACGGGTACAAGAGCGTTCGCTCGCACTCGGCCAGATCCTCGACGGCATAGCGTTGAGCATCCATGCGAAGCGTCATCGCGAAGAGCAATAGCAGCGACAGAGTCGCCGCGCAACAGAGCCGCCAGCCATGTGAGAGTGTGATCATGCATTCACCGATGAGTCTCGCTGGCGGATGGCTCGATGCTTCCCGTCCAGAACGGGCGTGGCATGTGCTTGCCGTGTCATATTGATTTATCGCGCGACGCGTTACGTCCGATCACTGCTCATGCAAGGAATGTCCATCGCAGAGAGCGTGCAGAAGATCCAGGCCTTGCTGCCAGACGCACTACGCAGGCCGATTTGCGGCATAGTATGCGGCTCCGGCCTCTCCGAATTGGCCGACACGCTCGTGGACCGGATAGATTTGGCCTATAGCGATATTGGCTTCGCTGCTGCGACAGGTACATGTGGGCGCTGCTGGCTAGTCGACAGAAACTGACCTTTCCTAAAGTGCATGGCCATGCATCGTCGCTTGCCTTTGGCCTGCTGTCAGACAAGCGAATACCTGTCGTGTGCCAGCTTGGCCGATTTCACGCTTATGAAGGCTATCCGCTCTCGACGGTCACTTTTCCGATGCGGGTCATGAGCAAGCTCGGCGTTCAAACCGTCATCAGCAAGTTGGCTCAAACTTGCTCGTGATTATGCGCTGACCCATGACGGATAGTCACAAACGCTGCCGGGGGTGTTCGCCCTGGCCTGGCCGTCGGTTCCATCGTCGTCCTGCGCGATCACATCTCGTTGCCCTCACTCACCGCCATGAACCCTTTGATCGGCCCCAATATCGCAAATGCTGGTCCTCGGTTTCCATCAATGAGCGACGCCTACGACTTTGAATTACGCAAGCGAGCCTTTCGCGCAGCTCGCAAGATTGGACTGCCTCGAGATGTACTCACCGAGGGCACCTATGCATGGGTTTCCGGGCCGACATACGAGACCAAAGCAGAATGTCGGTTCCTACGAGCAGCGCAAGCGGATGTTGTTGGGATGTCGACGGTGCCAGAAGTCATTGTTGCGAGACACGAGGTGAGCTCGGCGCGTCTCAATCGAAGCGTGCTGACCATGACCATTGTTTAGGGTCTCAACGTGATCGTTTTCTCCCTTGTCTGCAATGCCGTCATTGATGCACCGTACCGATCAGCCGAAGAGGAAGAAGAGGCAGAATATCAGGGCAAGGAGCTTCTGATAGCAGAACCTATCGAGGCCATCACGACTCATCAAGAGGTGCGCATCAAAGCGCAATCAAGATCGTGCTCATTCGTACCCAGGTCCTGGACACGAGTGCGCGGCGAGCGGGAGATATCCGCGCACTCGTCACGGAGATTGTCTATACGTTCTGATGTGCTCTCAGGAACTGCAGACAGTGGAAGAGTAGCAACGGCATCGATACTGCAAAGTGTTGCACTTGTACGATCAGGCCACAGTTGGCTCGTCGGTTGATTCTGCTACCTTGGCGAGACCGTGCTGTCTTAGAAGAGCATCGATTTCGGTAGCTAGCAATACATGCACCGTCGGCATGCCATTTTCATCGAGCTGGACAGTCGCTATCTCGACCTTCTCGCTGTCAAGTGTGGTGCTGTCCATGGTCTTGCTGAGAACCTTGACGGCGAGTTCGAGGCCTTCGTCGAGGTTCATGTCGCCTTTGTAGTCCTGTCTTAGTAGACTCTGCGCAGTACTAGCATTGGCGCCGATACAGTGCGCTCGCCAACCGGTATAATTGCCTGACGGGTCGGATGCGTACAGCTGAAACTCGTAATGGGGATCGTGGCCAGCAAACAGGAAAGACACACCAAACGGCCTCAAACCTGAACAGGCGAGATCAGCAGTGATCATGGTCTCAGCGAAGTTACCAACCTCCGTACTGCGTATAGCCTTGCTTGAGATCGCAGACCCGCTTGACGAGATGCTCGACGGGCATGTCTTCGTCAAATGAGGCGAGATGACCTTGAGCAGCGTTACGAGAGAAGTTGACAAGTGAGTTTGCATCTGCGGTGATACCGGCGACGGCTGCAATGATGTTTCTGCGGCTCCACATGAGCACACAGGAGAATCCAGGCAGGGCCGGCACGAGACGCACGAATTGATGCCAAAAATCTTCTCCCTGCCACCGCCAGCTTCTTTGTCGAGTAGTTTGCTCGTCACCCGCTTCTCTGCCGCCAAGATGACTCCTCGCCTGACTGGTCTGCCCTCTGTCGACTCATCTTTCATTGCAATATCTTCATCGGTCGATTTCGTAGGTGCTGCAGGGCTTGAAGTAGACGCTACGGGTGCTGTAGCTGCAGCCGCTGCAGCACTGGAGACGGTCGAATCTGCCGTCTTCTTCTCTGTGGCCTGTCCGCTGCGGGGTGAGCTTCGCTCAGGCAAGGCGATCCTCAGGACGGTCTTGCCTTGAGCATATCTTCCGCCTGCTTGCTTCCCTTTCCTGGTGCAAGGATGCCGACAATGCATCCTGCATGCGAGACTGATTCCATAGCATATTCGACCTATCGACACTTTGCTAAGACCCGCATTGATCGAATAAGCGATTGGGCTTGCCTGATACAGCCGTCCCTCTGGACTGAAGATTGTCGTACGAGAATCATACCTATGCGTCCTCTTAGCAATCTCGTCTCTCGACAAGTGTGTGCTTTGACCTGCCTCCGTGCCATCGTGCTGCTGCTGCTTGCGTTGGCGACGACTTGCTGTGAGCTGTGAGTGCTTGAGCTTTGACGTGGACGCTGACGCGTTTTAAAGCTTCAAGCTCAAGCTTTTGCGCTTCACAGCTTCGAGGACGCGTGCTCGATGCAGGGCGTGAAGCATGACGACTAATGGTTGTACAACACAAAAAGTGCTGGTCTAGGACACTAGACCAGAGGAACAGTCTAGTCGTCTTCCATGTCCCGCGCAATGCTTTTGTAGAGCTTGTCGCTTGCGATCCTTCGCGTACCTCGCCAGCGCCGGTAGCGTCGTTTAGCTGTGCCGATCGCGCTCGCCAGTCTCGAGGCGAGGAGGTGCTCCCAAACCCAGCTAAAAAGAGCGTTGAGGATGACCAGCAGGAGCAATTCGAGGTGAAATTCTCTTGGAAAGTGCACAAGATCCAGAAGCTTGTAAATCTTGCCGTGTTCGACAAACATTGCGAATAGCGAAAAGGCAGACAAAATCACAATGGTCACGAGCAAGAGCACATTGGTGTGTATTGGCTGACGATAGGGTGGACCGACGCAGAAAATGACCGCCACGATGATGTATTGGAACGATGAAAGTAAGAAGAGTGCCGAGTTCTCGTCATTTTTTGTTTTCAGCACGTCCGGATTGATCTTGGGCGGCCTGTACCATGGCTGTGCACGCACATAGAAGAACACGCCAAATTGAAAGGCGGTCGTGATGATCATCTGTCCGATGAGGGACGTCAGTACCTTCTTCGAGATCAGATTCGCCGTAGGTCGCTTCGGATGGATACGAGGATATGGCGCCGTCCTGCCCATGGTGACCGCAATCGGCAAGATAATGAACAGATCGATGTAGAGAAATTGGAAGTCGCCAAGTGATGAAGCAATCGCATAAAGCGCAGTGACGGTCGCAAACTGTATGATCGAATAGCTCGCCATGAATTTGAAGCACGAAAAGGACGTGACTAGCGCGGCCCTGCCCTCGCGAATGACTTCGATGAAGCACGAAATATCGGGTGACCGGCTCGTGAACGGCGCGGCAACAGACGCTTCTGCTTCCGATAGCGACAAGCCAACGTCGGCTGCTTTAAGCGCGCCGCAATCGTTCGCGCCATCGCCGCAGAAGCCGACGGTATAGCCAAGATCCTGCAGCCGTTCGACAAGTTCGTGCTTCTCGTCTGGAGACATGCGAGCAAAGACAACTCCTCGAACAAGCATCTGCGCGATTCTCAGCGACAATTGCTCTGGATGGAAAAGATTCAACGTACTCGCTGTAGCGTCTCCTGGGCGCCATAATCGATCATCCATCGGAAAACGTCACCGCTGACTGCCAATGCGTAATTGCTCATTCTTTCGCCCAGCGAGGCAATCGAGCGATCTTCAGAGCTGTTGTCAGGAATGATGGGCTGGCGAGCGACTTCAGCACGGCCTGCCAATGCGCGCAGGTCATACCTTTAGGCTGTAAGGATTCAGCAAGAGCCTTTCGTCCTCGACATCGAACCATTCAAGCCGCGCATCGGGATCCAGCTGATGGCCTTCGAGAAATCGGGGCAGGTAGACCGCTGCCTCACGTTCGATCATGCCGCATTCGCGAGCGACGCTAACTGCAGTTCTAATATTGTCACCCGTGCACATTCTGACTGCGATGTGCGCATTCGCAAGCGTATGAATGGCAGGCGTTGTGCCAGGCTTGAGCTTGTTCTCGAAGATGATCAGTCCGAGGAAGCGCAATTCGCTCTCTGCGACTTCGCTGGAACGTTTGACGTGAGCAAAATCAGGCTGCCTCATTGAACACCCACCGCTTCATTCGCTGAGCTTTGATCCAGGTCAGGCCGGGAATGGATTTGGCTGCAACGGCGATGACGCGGAAGCCGTGCTTTGTGTAAAACTCGAGACAATCGTGGTAATCGTCAGGCACTGTGCGCATGTCAGTGGCTTGTGAGCTGGGATCACTATGCACTGACGAGATCCGGCAAGACAGATATCCGTCATCACTTCCGGCGCGCCTTTAACGTACACTTCGACAGAGGACGATCGGAGCTTTTTGACCAGTACACTCATCCGTCGCAAGGCAGAAACAAATTCGAAAGTACGGATGACGCCTAGTTCGAGGAAATGAGCATGCTTGCTACCGCTTCGCAAGGCGTCTTCGATCTGGAAGCCTTGCGTGCCAGGTGGACGCACGACAGTTTGCACTAGAGTAGCGGCCCTTTCTGGTACGCGAGAGTTGGCGCGCTTGCTCTCGTTGGACTTGCGTAACTGCGGATCAGGACGCACTGTACCTTCCTTGCCTTCTTCGAGCGACCAGCCAGTAAACTCGAACATGCGCAAGTCGAGAGGATCACCGATTACTTCGCCGTTCACAATTTTGAGACCGTGACAAGTGGCCAGCGCATGCAACAATGGCGTCTTTGCATCCTCGGCACCAAAGATGGGGACATCGTTGACATCATCGTGAAGATCGCTGAAGACGCGATCGATACGGTGCACGTTGCGCACGCCGAGTACATCCAGACCCTCTTCTGTGAGTGTACCGGTCTTGTCGAAGCAGGCCAGATTGATCTTACCGCCGATATTGACGCGATTAGGCGAGATGCAGAAGATACCGGCTTTGCGCAGTCGTGAGATGGCGAATGAAGTGCCAATAGACATTGTTGCAGGCAGAGCAGGCGGCACGACGATGGTCACGAGATCGAGCGCTCGCACGACAATAGTGTGCCACTTGATGCCCAGCTTGATGAAATTGACAGAGCTTGCGATGAACCCGATAACAGCGATACCGGCAAGTACGCCGATGAAACGGAACGAATCTCGATAGAACTTAAAGCCCATCGGTTTGGGAAAGAGCATTGATCGCACCAAAGCGCCCTTAGTCGTATCAAAACCCGTGCGCAAGACAATGCCGACCGCTTCCAGACCTGAAGCTGCAGGTCCTGCCGTCCGTCTGATGCGTATCACGCCGGTACCGAAGAAGAGAACATGCTTTGAGAGAGCCGGAGGTATCTCGCCTCCAATGGTTTGGAGCATCTTGATGGCAGAATCGTCGACAGGTGACTTGGAGACGGGGACTGACTCCCCAGTCAGCATGCTCTCGTTGACGATTGCGTCGCCAGAGAGCATGATCAGGTCCGCAGGCACGATTTGTAAACCTGGTTCTCCTAAGTCGATGAGATCGCCAGGTACTAGCTCGGTAGAGTCGACAATGGTCCACTGAGCTGCACGCCAGATTCTGATCGAGCATGAGAAGCGAGACATTTCGCGCATCCTTTCGACATTCCGCTTGGTTTCGACCAGAGTGGTCGTGATACTGATGATGCTGATAAGCGCAATGGTGGCGGCGTACGCGACGTAGTCGTCGTAAGACCATAGCACAATCGAGATAATCTGAAATACGTAAAAAGGGTGCAGGACTTCGTCGACGAAAAGCTGCCAAACCGTCCGCGCCCTGATCTCAATGGCGTTATTTCCAAAGAGTGACGTCCTTTGATATACTGCTGCAGCTGTTACGCCCTTGCGCAGATTGAGCGCACTTGACCATTCTGGATCTTTCCAGTCTCGTGCCATCCGAAACTTATTGTCGACAGGATGCAGCAAGAAGCGATAATAGCGATAGTCAACATAGCGCACTTCCGTCAGCATGGTGGCTCTTCTCATTGGTCGGTTTGACTTGACAGAGCCGTTCAAGGGCGTACTCGCTTCCGCATCTGCCTGGGACTTGGTCTGCGATGCCAAGGCAATATCAGTCCTGCTTGTGGGTGGCTCGCCACAACCGGGTGCAAAGATGTCTGTGAGAGGTGTTGGACCAGGCAAGCTGATCGTTTGGAGCATTTCGATGTGACGATCACCATGTTGACTTTCGACAACTATGAAGTCCGCTCTGGCAAAGTCGCGCTCCTTGCCGCGCCCCTGTAGCCACCAGCGTGGAATCCAACGGCCGATGAGCCAGAGAATGCCAATTGACAGAATGCAGCCGGAAAACCATAGTATTCGTTTATAGGTCTTTTGGCCCCAACCGACAAAGAGGATCTGCAGGTCTTCGTCAACGATATAGACAGACTGTCGGCTGGCCAGCAATCTGGGCTTGCGACCAAAGAGAGTATTATCGGCGGTCGAAGACAGATCCTCGTTGATCGCAGGCTCATCGTCTCCGTCTTCGGACAGTTCTCCGATATCGACACGAGACTCGCCAAAGAGGGGATCTCCGTTACCAAAGCCGCCATAGCTGCCGAAGGGGAAATGAGCGGCTCGATGTCGACGGCTACGGGTGATGCGAGAGTCCGTTGATTCGACTGAATTGGTGGTCGTCGTTGAGGATGTAGAGACTGACGAGCCGTATGGTCCATATGGATCTGCGGCATCATCATCCTCCGAGTCGACGGCAGACCGAGTGGGTGAGCTCTCCTTCCTTGCTCTCTTGCCACGTATACTGTATTCCGATCTCCTAGAGCTGATTGAGCGCCGCGATGATGCCGCTGAGCCCACAGACAGCGTGCTTTGGCGGCGCGCTGCAGAGGGGCGAGCCTGCCGGCGGTAAGAGGAGGAAGACGACTGTTTGACAGCATGCTCGAGTTCCGGGTCGGATTCAGAATCTAGCACGCCAGGTACTGACAGATTGGAGGCGCTGGATGCAAGCCTAGGTCTGCCAGTCGACGAGCGCCGCTGGGTCTGCGAGGCCTCGACGCCTGACATACGTCTGTTGCTTCGACTACGAGAAGATTTACTGCTCTTGATGGATCGTGCGACGTGCTGTGACGTAGCGCCGAAGGAGCAGCTGGCTCCATCGTCGTACTCGCCTGACAGTCTCGTGAGTTCGCCCTTTGAACGAGGGCGAATGCGCATGCCAGTGATGCCGGTGGGCACCGATTCTGCGACAGGTCCTGCGTGACATGCGCCCCATCAGTCTGGACACGAGTCGACGTGCTAGAACGACGGCAGACCTGAAAACAGTGAGCCGGTCGGGTCGTCGTATACGGGCATGTCCTCTTCATCTTGGCCTGCGCCTGCTGTCTCGAGCTGACTGAAGATCGTCGGCAAGCCCACGGGATCTTCATTGATCTGCTGTTGTGTCAAGCCATCGGCAGGCGTAAAGAATCCGCGAAAGTCGGTCGGTGCACCTTCGCTGATCAAGCTCTTCGAGCGATACGAGCCGGCAGGAGGCTCGATAATGTCATGCTGAGACGGCGGTGCCGGGATGATGATGGCGCCCTGTTGGACATCTTGTGGCTGCATTGCTTCACGACATCATGGCATGTCACATGCTCGGTCTGCCTTCATGTAGGCCAAGGGAGGGCGGCGCAGCGGCGCGATATCGATCGCGACCTTGTTGCATCTATAGGATTCTACAACGCCATACCGACGCCCTTTGCGCTCAGATAGCTGTGCAAGCCCCGCAGGAGCTCGACTTGCTCTTCAGTAGTCAGCGCGGTCAGTGCAGATTGAAGCAGGGTGCCAGCATTGATGTGATGTTCCTGTCACCCGCGTCAGAACGCAAGCTGCCGCTTGTCGTCTGCACTCACTCTGATCAGGCTGCTGTAGTAGACGTACGAGAACAGACCCATCAAGAACCTGCGCGTTCTCAGTTGTCAGCGCTGACACTGCATTCAGAGTCACTGAGCCTCACTGGCAGTCCATGCGATCAGTGATGCCACCATGACCGGGTATCGAGTCGCCAAAGTCTATATCGCCCCATGAGTGTGGAACGTATGGTCGGTCAGTTCGGGGCTCACCTTTGATGTTGAAGGCTCGTTTGAACCCCGAAGCGAAGAAACCGCCAAAAGGCGCAACCAGCGAGGCAAAGACGGCCATGACGAGGCAATGGAGCTGGAAGGGTGACCAAGGCAAAACGGTGATCGATCTCCGGAACTGCTCCCATGTCAATCTCGACTAGACCATTGAACACTGCGTCAACCGACAAGTGTGCTAAGGCCTGCTGCGACCCCTTGTGGCAGTGGCCATTCGCGCCAAGTGAAGACAGGATTCGTCGAACAGGTTATCGTACTGAACGCGCTTGTGCCAAGATCGGTAGCGGGACATGTGAGATATGTGAACCGCATGAACAGCGTGCCCCACTGATGGTTGCGTCAGCCCATTCGGTCTTGATGGGACAAGGATTGCATACAAAGTAGGAGAAGACGACTGTCGCGAAAAAGGCACCGACAAAGCCCTCTACTGTCTTCTTCGGGCTGAGCTTGATGAGCTGAGTCCTACCCATCGTCATCCCGAAGAAGTAAGCAGCGACATCGTTCATGATGACGAGCGAGGCCGGTATCCAGAACCAGATCAGGCCTTCGAGTATATTGTTGACAATGAAGTGACTGATCAAGAAATGTCAGCTTCCTCGGCTTCGCTCTTGTCGAAGGCTTACGACGAGACGACGACGACCAAGAGGCTCATGTGGATCCAGCAAAAGAGTCCAAATTGGCGACGCAGCTGGTTGCGCTTCAGTGCACCGACGAAGCCGACAAAGCCTGGAGATAATCGCTCAGCAGCAATCGCCATTCAGAATTAGCGGACTGACCGATGACGTAAAGCATGAAGCTTATGAATCGATGGTGGCGAGCAAACGGTATGAAGTAAGTATCGATGAGGACAATGTGCTGCTTACAATGTTAGCCTCTCATATTACACACCTGCACCGCGGCCGACCTTGAAGTAGTAGATGATCGTTTCGCCATATAGGAAGTAGTTGGTCGATATGAAAAAATACCAAGCGGTGATCCGCGACCAACGCTCTCGCTCTGCTTTCCGTCGCTGATGAGCAGCTGAGCGCTCCCTTCCTTCGCCCTCGTGGTGGTGTGAGGACGATGCGCCATCGAAAAGATCGGTCAGCTCTCGAAAGACGAGAGCCGACGAAACAAAGGTCAGCAGGATCACGTAAACGTGCCCGAGCAACAGTATCGCTGCGAGAATTGATTGGCGTCATTTATTCTTGTCGGCGCAGCAAAGAGACTTACTGATAAAGATGGTGACCATGATGAGGCTCCAGACGATGCGCGTCATCACACTTTGCCATTTCTTGGCAGGGTCGTGATCAGTGCCATGCTGGCCAGGCGTGTCAAGCTTGGCCCCCTTTGAAGACTTTGGAGACAGCGGCTGTATTTTCGCGGTCGGCTCTGCGGCCCGCTTATCCATCGTAGGCGTCACTTGACGGTCCGACGCTTGTGTGGCAGCCTCGAGCTGACGTGTCTCGAGCGATGCGGGGGCATGCCGACCGTCTCGAGCAGGTCGCGCCGTTGCTGGCTCGTCAGCCTCGTCGTCACTCGTGGATACGACGGAAGAGCTGGACATGCCCCAGGGTGTTGAGGCGCCGGAGTAGAGCGAATCAAGCGTCTCTGTCCGATCCGGCAGGCTGGGCCTTACCGTGCTGGTTGTCGAATCCGTCCGGGAGTGAGCGTTCAAGCCAGCCGCGGAAAGCTTGAGACCGTTCAGATGAGGAGAAGCGATCTGTTGATGTTGCACCGCAAGCTGAGCTCGTTCGTGCGCCCCATCAGTTGCTGCTCTGCCTACGGGGGCAGAGTCTTTCTGCCCTGGCAAGGCTGGCGTTTGTGGGCCGGCTCCAGCAAGGCCATTAGACCTCGCTTCGGCAGCTATTTGTGGGCCATTCGCTTTCGACTGCCTCGATGTGGCAGCAGGGGTAGTATTGAGCGAAGCTGCCTTGTCTGCTGCCTTGCGTGCTCTGGCTCTGGCTTTTTTGCTGGGCGTGACGGCTGCAGTAGCTGCACCGCTCGCCGTGCCCGTAGACTGTCTCTGCGTCTGCTCTTCGATCGCCTCGCCGTCGTCGTCGTCACCACTGTCCTGTACTTGCACTGTTCGAACGGCAGCCTTCGTTCAGCTGCGCCCCCATGCTGTCAACGGACGTGACCACCCACATCCAGCAAAGCGGCCGGTACTGAAGCCCGCGGGCAGTCCGGAAGAGGTTGACATGTCGCTTCGGCGAGCGACGGACTGCTGCACAGACAGAATGCTCAGGCAAGAGCAGGAGCCGGACCGGGCAATCGATTGATCGCGTCGTCGGCGTCGGCGGCGGGCCTAGGCGGTCCTTGGATCGCACCCAAGTCTCGCTATCAATCATGGAGAATCCGAGGAACGACATCTACGACGTTGTCAGATCGCTGGTCGAGCCCGCCTCACCTGTCGTCATCGCACAGAACATCGACAGGTACTACACTGAAGACGCCTACATTGATCATCCTATGCTCAATCAGCCCCACACACCGAGCTCGAGAGGTGCGCTGGAGAGGTGTTGATGCGTCTGTCACTCATGTCCGCATTGTCACTTCAGAAGGTCTAAAGGGCATCTACACGTTCGTTCGATGCGATGATCGCTTCTAGACTGCTGAAGACGCGCGCGCAGGATGCTCAAGGTCCTTACGTATGGCAACAAGGTGCGATGACATATCCTCTGAAAAGGCTGTTCTGCACTGAATGGCGCAATGTGCAGATGGAGTTTCATGGTGATGCCTGTTTCAACGAGGATATGACGAAAGGCTGGCTAGGCGAGTACTGCAATGCTCAAGGCTCGGCTGAACCAGGCTCACCATACCCTTCCACTAGAGGCCAGTGAGCACCTCTACTTGACGTTCCTGCCGTTCATCAAGACTGCTCCTCGCTTTCTAATCCGTATTGATCTCGTCAAGGGCAAGGACGGCCTGTACCGAGTGAGACGTCAGGAGGACAATCTCGGTGGGTCAGCACATTCGGGACTGCGCGAGCTGACTGACTTTCTCTCGAAGCTACTGACTTCATGCGATCTGGTGTCTACATCATCGGGGTCACGGAAGCGCTTGACCTGTACAAAAAAGCCATGGGTTGGGCCTCAGCTACGACGGGCAAGCTTGTGTTGGCGGGCGCAAGACGTATAGGCTTATAATCCACTGAGATATGCATTTGAGCGTCTCTATCCTTGCTATCTTCTGAAGGACTTCAGGCAGTTTTGTGACGGCTAGCTGCACTGCCTGCTTGATCTTTATCTTGCCCACTTCTTGTGCTCTCAACGCTCGCTTTGAATTTGTCTTGCGCGGAGGAACTAGACCCGCTGGGCTGATTTCCTTTGGCCGCGTTGCGCCCCGTGGGATCCTTCCTACCGCCCGTCGTGTTCGGCGTCTTTTCGGGATGGAGCGCATCTTTGCCACTTCTACTAGCGGTAGTGGAATGCATCTGCGAGCCGCCAGCGTGCACGTCTCCTGTCGTCGCATTGAGAGACGGCGAAGACCCTTGTTGCTTGTGCTGCGATTTGTGCTCATCATCTCGGCCTGCAGTCGTGTCCCCACTACTGAAGACTGAAGACACGCGGCCAAGCGCGCCCTCTGCGGCCTCCGTCAGAGATTCGTATGTGTCGTGGGCCTTGTCGATCATGCCAGGCTCGGACGAGCCTTCTGACGAGTCTTCATCCCCGTCTTCCTCGCCGATCATATCTGGTAGAGTATGTCAGAATTCCTCCGGCTCATGGTTCCGCCGACTGACCTGCGCCATAATGATCGGGATGAGCTCGGAAACAGTCTTGCATGCCCTTGAATTTGTCAATGCAGCCTGCGCCCTTGGGCGTCTCGTCACTGAATACAAAGCAAGAGAATGCTTCCTTAAATTCGGCACCGCAAGGGCCATGAGCCATGCCACCAAGGCAGGGGCAATCCCAGTTGATTTCGCCCGTCTCGGGGTTGAACGCCGCTGACGAGTCCTGTTCGCCTTCTTCCGGTTGGGAGGGATCGCCAGCAGCCGTCTGCTGAGCTACCTCTTTCGCCTTGTCGTGCACAACATTGGGCGTCTCGTTTGTAGCTGCCTTATTCTTCGATGCGACTACTCAGACTGGGCTCATCAGGTTGTGACATTCTGACGATTCACTACGCACGTAAGGCCTTGCGTTTGTCCGATCCGCTGCTACCGAGCAGAGCGCTACCGCCAATGACGCCCACTACGGCTCCTCCGGCGATGACAAAGGCCGATCTCGACGTACTTGGCATCGCCGAGCTCGAAGCCCACCGTTTGCTGGCTCGCGAGGCCCTCGCGAGGCTCCTTGCGGACCTCGTCAGCTGCAAGCATGTTTGCGTGCCCAGAGACGATGACATGCTGGAGATCTTGAGACCCTTTCTCGGATTTGCACCACTGGTCGCGACTCGGCGACAGTAAATGTCCGTTAACCTAACTCGAGCAGGCGCTGATCATGAAGGCCTGGAACTGTACTGCTCAATGAGGTTGGCCACACCTATCTGATTTATCTCTGCTGCTGCGGCCCGCACTTTAGCCAACGACATCTCAAGAGCTCCTTTCCTGCATTGCGAGGGCCCAATCGTGCATGACGAATACATTCGTTGATCTGAACTGCTCCCACCATGATCCCCACGAATGGAGTCACGCCCCAGAAGGGAATCGTCGGTGGCCGCATCGCTACGGAGGCTTTACTCGCTCCGGCTCTCGTTATACATCAGCGGAATGAGCAGACACTTTGCGTCCAACCCAGAACGGGTGAGCCACTTATGCGAATGGCAAACAGCAGCTCATGCAAGACTACCTCGAGGTTACGTCTACGATAAGCACATGATGCTCCACAGAGATGAGTACGGCGATCCAATGCTGCCCGAAGATCAGCATCCTGAACAACCTAGCCGGATCTCTCGCATTATGCACACTATCCTCGGTAGGCTTATGGCGACCGAGTGGGAGCGGACTAGCTGACTTGGCACGTGACTTTCAGAGGCAGATTTGCTCAAGTGCATGCTCCGTCTCCAAATACGGTCTGCCTCTCGCGAAGAAGCATGTCTGATCCATTCGGCCCAACTGTGGGACGAACTTGAAATAACTTCGAGTGCGTATATCGCATTTAGTGATTCGCAGCTCAATGAATGTCTGACAGCGCTCGATCAAGCGGTTCTGGACGATAGAGAGTTCAGGCAGCATCTTCGATACCATTCGCTATACGTGAATCACCACACCGCAACATGTGCAAAGCTATCGCTTGGCGGTGTCCTCGTTTCAGCCATCGCTGTGGCAGAGAAGCGTGTCAGCAACGCGTTTGCTATTGTTCGGTGCGCCTCCTCGTCTCAAACACTGCTTCACTTGCCCGCTGACACCTCGCTTCGCAAGCCCGCCTGGTCATCACGCTGACCCAGATCAATCAAGCGGATTCTGCTTTTTCAACAACGTCGCCGTTACCGCAAAGTATCTCCTCTGCCATTATCGCGAGGGCCCTGCTCCGATACAACGCATTCTTATCTTAGACTGGTACGCTAGCCTGCTCTGCGACTGAAACGCGCCACTGCTCAGGTCACACCTTCAGGGACATCCATCACGGGAACGGCACTCAAACGGCTTTCTATGACGATCCTAATGTGCTCTTCGTTTCCATTCATCGGTTTGACATTCGCGGCGGCGAGCGTTTTTATCCCGGCCGGCCCGAAGCTGACATGACATTTGTTGGCGAGGGTGCCGGGCGCGGCAAGTACGGCATATAGTTACTTTGTAAATCAGCACTAACGCTCATACAAGGAATGTCAATATACCTTGGGATCAAGCGGCGATGGGGGATGCAGACTATCTCTACGCCTTCGATACAATAGTCATGCCGCTAGCACGCGAATTTGCTCCAGATTTCGTATTAAGTGCGCGCGGCCGCTGCACTTCCCTTGACGCTAACGCTAACGCCAACTGTTAGTCTCGGCGGGTTTTGACGCAGCAAAGGGCGACGAACTCGGCGGATGCCTTGTCTCGCCCGCAGGTTACGCCCACATGACGCATAGACTTGCTTCGCTGGCAGGCGGCCGGCTTGTCGCTGCGCTCGAAGTAAGCTTCACGTCTAAGCCCGATGCAATACTGACGATTTGTCAGGGTGGCTACAATATTGAGGCAATCTCCCAATCCGCTCTAGCATGTATACGTGTCATGCTGGGCGATGCGCCACCTGCATTACCGTCTCTGGCACCGTGCGCTAGCGCTGTCAAGACTATCCACGACGTTGTTGCAATCCAATCTCGCTTTTGGAAGACCATGCGTCCTCGCTACGAGCCACTGTCCGATGACATCCTGCCACTTGCTACAGAGCTCAACCGGGCTCTCTTGCCTTTCGAAGCGATCGTGAAGCGTAAACATTCGCAGATGATCTCTGTCGCACTCGGTGAACCCACGCTCTCTTCACATTTCGATCGACAAGTGTTTGTGTCATCGAGCATCCGCACAGCGACCAAAGCTATCCTGTGGATACACGAAGGGTAGATTGCTAGCCATGTATGCTGACTTGTCTGATATGTATTGCTGCAGGTCTGTTCTGTCAATCAAGCTCAATGCTGCCACAGGCGAGCCAGCATCCTCCGAATCTTTCATCGTCAGTATATCGCTGGCTGCGCATCGCCTTTGTGCTTACCGTCGCTCGAATGCAGTATGATAAAAGCGAGTTGATATACCGCCTGTCCAACGATCAGCAGTGGGCCGTCGTTGACGTAAACGTTACTTTGCCGGCGCCACTTCATTCACATAGCAAAGAGGTATAATTGCCAGCTTCGAAGCGATGTCAGTGCTGAAAAGCATCGTAGGGCAAACGATTGAGAACAGCGCTGATAGCGCATGTATGGCACAGCTTGTTCCGTAACAGCGACATCAGGTGACTGGCCTATTCTTTTGAGAAGGCTCAATTAACATATGCGCAGTATGAGCGAAATCGATCGGGTTGTCATCATTGCCGATGGCCGCGGTTGCCAGGCATTCTCAGATGTCATGGCTGACGTTGGTGCGCAACCATTGACTGGTCTTGAGCACAGCTGAACTTTCTTCACAGATCTGGCGGACCTGGAGCAAATTTCCGCGGCATGCGTTCTGACGCCTAGCCCACTGCAGCCTCTGAGACCCTTGCGGGCGACCGCAGGTTGGAGCAAGAAGGTGCGCGCAGGCAACGAATCCCCAGAAAATCGTCTCACGTCATGCAGAGCGTTCTTCACATCGCGAGCGAGTCAACAGATGCTAAGACAGATGCTAAGACGCTCAGGAGGCAAGCAATGCTCAAGACAACTTATGCAGAAGGTTGGCAATGTGACTTGGCAAAGGTACTGTCTGATATGGTTGGCAGTCATCTTGACCAACGGGCAAGCATCGACGCACAACCTGATCAAAGAATGGCCATTCATTGCTCACTTCGTGTGCGCAAGGATGGTCATAGATCAAGTGCCTGCCAAATTAGACTGACCAGTGCCGCGCAACCGGTTCTCGTTGGGACGTGTTCAGTCTGAACCCATCTATTTGTCGTCGGTCTCAGGAAGCATCTTGCGCATGAAGCCGAGCACGACCGGCAGTAGCGAGTTTTGCTGCAAGATCTGCACGAGCTCATGCCCCGTATGTTGCCTTGCAAAGGCCGGCGACACGTTGTCAGATGCAGCAGTGTCTGGCGGGGGTATATTTGTGCTGGCAAAGTTCATTGAACCTAGCTGCTCGACCGCACCCGCTCCGTACGAGTACAGTAACGAGAAAGACGGTGATCGTGTCAATTTTGAAAGCGGCTGGCTGGGCTTGCGAGACATATCGAATCGATTGTCCATGGTTGGCGAGGATGAAGTCTGGTGCGACATGCCTATCGTCATTGCTCGTGAAGACCCTCGTAAACTTTGAATTGGATCCGGCATGATAAGGCTGTCACGCAGCACCTGCAGGGCAACACGATGGGCGGCAAGGCTCAAGGCTGCGTCTGTATATATCATCGATGGGCTCGACGCACAGCGACTGAGGCCGTCAAGCCATTGTGAGCGGGCTTCTGCTGTTCCCATCGAGAACATATACTTTCGCTTGATCCCCAGATGGTTAATAAAGGCGACTTGAAAGATGTGCCGCATGAAGGCGCGTTCGACGACGAATGTTTTGCTGACAGGCAGCCCGTGATAAAATGGTGCGTTATTGCCCGACTTCAATAACAGCATTGTGGCGCGTCCGACCGTAGTACCTGTCACCCTGAAAGAAGCGGTCGACGACGTCGCAAACGTGAGCACAGCTGGTTCAAACGTCAGGTCCTGAGCAAGGAGCTTGATCGAGAACTCTGGATCGGGGTCAGGTATGGAGATCTGGAAGACCTGGGAAGCTTGTTGATAGTGTAGACGTGATGGCAGCCGTGCCGGCGTCAGTATTGCAGGCAGATCAGGCGCATTGGCATACGCTGAATTATCCGACGCGCTGATCATGCGCTCGGCCTTGATTGATGAGTAGACTCTATCCAACATGTCATTCGAGGCGCGAAACTGTGCGTCTGTTCCTCGAAAGGCCGCGACGAAGTCGTCGCGCGTGATGGCTTCATTGGGAAAACTGAAGAGGCAGCCCGTACCCTCGAAATCGTACTTGCCAGAATGAAGTGCGTCGTTGAGCTCCATGATAGCGATGACGAATCGCCCGACAAGCTTTGAATCGCCCAGAGAAGGATTGGCAGCGGCCCATCTGGCGGCGAAGACGTGTAGTAGCTGTTCCGCGGCATTGACATCATTGGGCAATCTGAGCGTGCTCATAATGAGCCTGAGCGCGTCGTCGAGCTGGATTCCAGCAAAGTGGAAGCGATCCACGTAGCTTCTCAAGATTTGGCGAGATTCGCGATGCGACAGGTATGTTCCAAGCTGAGTCCTGCTCAGCTCTGGCGTCCGGAAGAGCAGATTCGCGATAGTAGGTGCATCACTCGCAAGGCCGCCTTTCTGGACAAGCGTTTTGACTGCAAGTGCTGGATCCTCGGCGAAACGTTCGATAAAGGATAGAATCATTGGATGCTGACGCTTGCCCGGTTGCAGGTCCTCTGAGACGTCGTCCTCCCGCTGCGCTGTTATGCGAATACGGTCAACCTCTACAATGCTTTTGACTGCAAAGACGGTATCCAAGGTTGGGAAGAGTGGCATGCCAGAATCAGCATGTCGTCGAATGTCAGGCTTTGCGATGACGAGCAAGTCGTCGAATAAAAGCAAGTAGCGATCTTTGACGACATTGGCATTGACCACCTGTAGCGCGCCCGAGTGCAGTTGAAGAGTTCGCTTGGGCTTGCTCAGGTCGATACGACCGATTTTTTCGCGGTCGGGCAGGGCACGATGGGTAAGCAGCTTCAATCTATTGAGAACTGCTTCGCGCGCCTGGTTGCTGGGCTGACTCTGTGTCTGCTGTCGAACAGGAGCGGTACTCGCGATGGATGCTTGCCTGCCGTCGCATCTGTCAGTGCTCATCATGGCATGGCAGGTCTCATACTCTTTGCTGGCGTGCCGATCTTCATCAGCGCCGTCATTCGAATGGGCCTCGTCGTTGTGAATGGCATGACTGTCAGGCGGTGACGTTTGGGCGAGGTGGCTTGCCCGACCTGCTAGCATGAGGTGTTCATATTCGAACGAATCTTCGGCATCCAGCTTAGCAATGGCACTTTCGCGATCGCGATCGGACCGTCCTCCATCAGCCGTCGATACGATCGATGATACGAACGACTCGCGTGGATCTATGTAGCCATGCGAGCCGAGAGGTGACGGTTGCCTGCCTATGAGTTCGGTGGGAGATACAAGGTGCGACGAGGCTTTCGCCGCAGTGAGCAAGGGCAGCAGCCCTCTCTCGTTACGCTCATCAAGAGAGCATCGCCGTGACAGTGTACCGTCGGAGCCTTTCGCTGTGCGATATGACCGCATGGATTCAGTAGAGCGAGTGAAGAAGGGCCGCAGTCCCTGTGTGGGCTCGACAGACGAGGGTCGGTCTGCCAACGTCTCAAGGTCTCGCCCGCATTCGTTGATCTCACTTGCAGTGTTTGGTCGGGGATCGAGTGGCATGCTGCCGCTTCGTGACCGTCTCGTCCGCGCCTGAACGGTGTCGACCTGCGGGTTCGGAACTGCGTCGGTCGAGCGAATAGGTAGCGTCCGCATCAGATGCATACGAGCGACGCTACGTTCTTCTGATACGCCTCTCCTATGGTCGGCCCGTTCATTCTGGCCGTGATCGCCAGTGATAGGGCTAGACGACGGCGTTGACATGATGCCTGGCTCTTGGGGGAAGTTATTTCGTGTGCGGCCCGCCAAAGAGCGCTGCGAGGTCGCTCGGGCAAGACTCCGAATTGCGTCTGCCCTCTGTGTGCCGGGATCTGCTGACACCGAGAGGCTGCTCGAGCTGGCCATGGTGGGCTCGGTCGCGAGCTCAGGCTGGGGGCTGGGGCTGGAGCTGGAGGGCGGCCGGCGGCGGCGGCGAGTGCGCGCGAGCGTCGCGTCAGTATTCATACGTCGATCGACGTCCATAGCGCGTAGCGAGCGAGAGTGCCATTCGATGTCATTCGACGACACGCATGAAGCACAGAGTCGCCTACTCGCGGCATGACCCGCATACGTGCTACTCACTGCTTAGTATCCCGGCCGAGCTCGAGAGCTTGATCGGCTCGAGCCACGGACGGGATCTTTCTGAGAATATCTTCGAAAACAGCAGTGTTAACCGCCCGTCGTTGACGATCAAAGGCAGGCCGGAGGACGAAGCAGTGCTATGCACACGTTCCGGAGCTACCTATGCTCTGCGTTCTGTGCAGAACACCAACAGCCTGGGCCTATGTAAGGCCGTTAGCGATACAGACAGCCAGGACGTAGCCATTGCGCTCCTCGGCACGCTCCATCTCACTCTCGAGCTCCATCGCATTCCTGGACGTGTGGACAGGCTACTCGACCTACTCGGCGATGATCCATATACTGGCGAGGCTGCCGAAGATAGCGACCATGAGAACCGGTGCGGACGCAAGGCAAGCATCCACTCAGTCTGCGCTTCATCTGATCACTTGAGCTCATGACGTGTCTTTTCGCTCAGAACCGCAAACGAGCACGCTACACGCGAGACCAGATCGACGACCTCGTACAGGCAAGCGCGTGTGAGATCGAGGCGGGCCTGCGGGATCTGCGGTGTATTGAAAAAGGTGCGTGACGTGTGCCGAGCACGCCCCCGACGGCTGAGCATCTCAGCTCAGATGGCTCTGTCAAACGTCTCTCGCCAGACTACCTAACGACTTTCCTCGGCGATCTGCTTGCTTCCCTTCCACGGGGTGGCGAAGCTACAGCTCCTGTCGATCTGCTTACTTGTGCCCGCACGGTCTCAGAAGATTATGCTCACCCTATAGACCTTACCCATCAAGTCCTGCAACTATATCATTCCGGTTCCCAAGGTCTCAACTTTGACCTCATCGCTGCTGATATTGGCAAGTCGATTCTGCAGGCTCGCGCAACCGGCAAGGTCAGTCAGGGAGATCTGGCTGGCAGGTGGCTCATGCCGAAGACAGACACGTGCTGTTGCCGTCGATGACTTTATGCAGATTTGGACTGAGCGCGTGGGAGTGCTGTATGCGAAGCATTGTCGGCTAGAGCTACTCGAGGTGCGCCTCTTGTGTCTCGCTCAGGCAAGGCTGATCCGTGCGCAGGGCTTTTGCTTGATAGCCAACGATACTAGCACGCCGACGGTCAGCTACATGTCCGCAAAGGATCTACCGCCCGATCCAAAGGCACGATTTGCGCTCCTGTTCCAGATCCGTCCGAGATGGGTGCCAGAAGATATCAGACCATTTTTGCGCGATCTCGTCGTCGCAGACAAGGACATCGAGAAGCTCGTGCTCAGATTCGTGCGCAAAGTCAAAGACGGCAAGCAGGATCTATATGTGGCACGCAAGTAAACCCATGCTGACTCACAACAAGTCTTACGAATGCCCCGAGGGCGGTTCGGCTTTGCCTAACCATTCTGCTCTACGCTTCTGTATGCTTACTGGCGGTCGTGCATGATTCAATTCGAGCTCGTGCTGCGCTCGTGCTTCGCGCTCGCGGGCTTTGCGACGCAGCAATGTCGACAAGTTCTCATATACGAGGAAAACTACGCAGGTTCCCGGCAGAATCCGCACAGCGTTCGTACCGAGTCCCCTGTAGAATGCTCGCAGACCCTCCTGTCTGTACGTGCGGGCGATGCAGTCAGGTATCGAGGAATAGGCGCCAGAAACCGTCGGCCCTTTGCCGATGGGTATGTAGGCATATTGCTATCAGCGCAATCAGCTCACGGTGCGAACGGAAGATGAGTGTCTGCTGACCTGGATGCGTGAGCGCACGACTTGATATGGGTAAGTGACTGCGATCGCAAGCAATTTGGACGAGCCCGACATCGCAATGTAAGCAAGATTCGACTGTGTACAATGCGCGTCAGCTTGAGCGGCAGGGACGCAGATGGTACTGACGAGCTCGACGTCCTCATCGTCGCGTATACCGTCGCGGCCCTGTGCGCGGGACCGACGTTGCGCGCGATCTCTGGCACGAGCCTTGAGGTCCTCATAAGCAACGAACTGGATAGCACCGTTGCTGACGCCGATGAGCGCAAGTGCAGTCCCTCGATATAGTCCCCTGAGACCCTCATGGCGGGCGATGGTGACGAGACCGTCCCAAACGTTGCGAAACGGCCTTTGGGTCACCGCTGCAGCATCACGATTGGTGTTCAGTGAAGGCGAGGAGGTGGTGAACATGCGGGTCTTGACCACCCAGAGCGGATTGGTCATGATGGCTGTGATGAGACCCGAGCCCGCAGAGGCAGCAAGATGTGAGGCGGCTGACAGTCGCTCTTTGCCCTTGCCTTTGCTGTCCGGATTGGCTCGGCTCGCTCGCTCGAGCATGCTGTCCTTGATCATGGTGTACCACAGGAAGTACAGCCCCCATGAGGCTGCATTGCCTGCCAGATTGGGGCTCAGACCGCGGTAGAGGCCTTTGTAGCCGTCCTGCCGGACAATGTCTTGCAGGGTATTGACGATCTTGCTTCTGCTCAGTGCCCTCCGGCCAGAGGAGCGGTCTGTCCTGGACGTAGATGCCACGGGCAGGCGGGATGGACCTGCCTGGCCGACCTGATAGCGCACCTTGACAAGATCGAGTGGCTGCATGACCATCGTCGAGACGACTGAGCCCCCGACGCCGCAGAAGGCATGGTCGAGTGCATGACTGCCAAAGTAAGCAGGTGCACTGTCATGCGCCATTCAAGCGTGCTGGCCTGGAACGCTGCTCATGCAGGTTGCCGAAAGTTTCAGCTGCCAGCGAACGTAAAGACCAGCTCTCTGCGCCAGCCTGACCGTGTACAGCCAAGTCATGATCAAGGACGTGCCTCACTGAGTGAAGCCACGGGACATGCCGAAGATCAAAGTGCTCTGCATGGGCTCATGCAAGGGCAGGCTGGCGGACTACTTTGACAAGGTCAGATCGTTGCACGCTAAGCATCACTTTGAGCTCCTCATCATCTCTGGCGACCTCTTCTCCCCCTCCGACCCACTCACTGAAGAGCCGGAGCAGGCGGATGGGCTCAGAGCACTCCTGGACGGCGAGATCGACGTTCCCCTGTCTACGTACTTTTCTATCGGAAAGACGCCTTTGCCGGCCTCGGTCCAGCAGAGGGTTGACGCTAACCAAGGCGAAGTTTGCCCGAACCTGTTCTACTTGGGTCAGTCATAGGTTTGGATGCTTCTGCCCGTTGGCAGGCGACTCGGCCGTTGACACTCCGCAAGTGATGTCATCACCACGCAAGAGACAGGCGCCTTCAGAAAGCGTCAAGGTCCGCCTGGCTTCTTGATGTGCCGTGTTCGGGCTGGGCCCTGCTCAGCCGTTCGCGGATTCAAGCAAGCGGCGCCTTCTGTCACAGATGTGCGGCTGTCCCTCGAGACGGCCTACTTGATCAAATCTGATCCAATGGCTCCACACATTTCTTGGGTCTCATGCTGACCAGTGTTCTGTACATGAGCAGGCCAAATGGGCGTGACTACTCTGGCAAGCGGTCTACGGATCGCCAACTTCGGCGGGATCTTCGATGTCGCTACCTTTGCTGAGCGACCAGAGGGTAGCGATGGGCACGAAAGCGCAAGCTTCACTCTCGCTGAACTGAATGACTTCATCAAGAAGCTTTCGACGGCTAAGCCTGCCAGCACGCTCGATCAGGCACCTGCACCACTACCAATAGACATCCTACTGACCCATTCCGCGCCTCATCCGATATGCTGCGGTAGCAAGACTTTGCCCAAGATAGAACAACCCCTCAATTGGGGCGTGCCAGCCATTGCCGAACTCACTGCAGTCGCAAAGCCTCGGTATCACCTTGCCAGCGATCAGCCTGTCTTCTGGGAGAGAGAGCCTTACACATGGCCGGACAGCCCGAACAGAACGACCCGTTTCCTCAGTCTGGGCGCGTTTGCTGGCATGACGAAGGAGAGATCATTCTATGCCTTCAACATTGCACTGCCAGAAGATCACCTTGCTTCTTCAAAAGTGAATGCAACAGCATGTCCTTTCAAATCCGCAGGAATACGGTCTGCCAAAAGAACGGCAGAATCGATCGAGAATTTCATCTTTGCGGACCCTGGCAAGCGTCAGAAGCGTCAAGATGACAGACCGATTCCGTCCGATTATATTTGCAAAATTTGTGAAAGATCAGGTCATCGAATTCAGGATTGCCCAGAGAAACCAGAGCGCAAACCACGGCAAGACGGCCAGTTGAGGATAGGGCGTGAGTGCGATCTGCAGTGTGCCATGTTCATGCTGACGGCGTGAATGTGCAGCCGATTCGTGCTGGTTTTGTCTGAGCAATCCTGCGCTGTCGAAGCATTTATTAGTGTCCATCGGCGACGAGGTAGATCGTGTCGTCACCGTGATACCTTCCGGCGCTGATTGCGTCTTCAGACATACATCGCCCTTCCCAAAGGTCAGCTGTTGCCAACAAGTGGCGAGAGCCCGTCCGCTATACCAGGAGGTGGTCATGTCCTGATAATACCCATAGCACATTATCCCTCGCTGAGTTCTATACCCGAGACGCTGTCCGCTGCAGTCGTGCAAGAGATCAGAAAAGCGAAAGTCGCATTGAAAGAGCTCTATCTACAGTACAGCTGTCAACCAGTCACTTTCGAGATCGTTCGCTCTGGCGGGCGCGGTGTACATGCGCACATTCAGGTTATCCCCGTTCCCGCCGCACTCGCGGCTAGAATTGAAGGCGCATTCATGGCAGAGGCCGGAACAGACGGCGTCACCATCGAAATAGCGACTCCCGAAATTCTCGCCACACTGTCAAATGACTACTTCAAAGTTGAGCTGCCCGACGGGCGCTCCTTGGTGGTCATATTGAGCAAAGGCAAGCCTTTCAATCTGCAATTCGGTCGTGCAGCTTTGTCCAAGCTGCTCGGCATGCCTGACCGCATCGACTGGAAAGTGTGTTCCCAGACCGATCAGAAGGATGAAGAAGACACCCTGGCTTTCAAGGCAGTGTTTTCAGCATTTGACCCTTATTGAAGCTCCTCATCTATGCATGCGCGCCAAGAGACGAAAATTATCATTCAGTCGTGCCCTTAGCGCGCAGCAGTTTCTGGTAAGTGTAAAACTCGTCTTCGCCCCACCATTCTTGGGGCTCCAGACGAGGATCCAGCGGCTCATCGTCCGAGAAAACCTCGGTAGGTTTGTGCTTTGGCTGTGCTGTCGGCAACGCTTTTCGATTGACGACCGGTTTAAGGTTGCGATGAAGTGCTGGCAGACGCGTGTTACGAGAGAGCCCTGGATTTTTGACGCCCGTCGATTTGGTTGAGAGGATTGCAGCAAGACCTGCTCGTCTGTCAACCTGGCGGGGCGAAGACAGGATGTAGAGTGCAGACCTTTCTGCTTAGATGTAGGCAAATTCGACGCCGGCAAATTCGACGCCGTGGTGGCATTCAGCGCGAGCGGCTTGAGCGCATGTCGCTTGACTAGATTCTGACTCATGCCATCTAGTTTATAACCGCTTTTGAGGGTATTTGAATCTTCTTCGGCATCCAGCTGGCTGCTGTGATTGAGACGCGATGTCGATGCAGATGGCTCGGGTGTCAGCTCGCGGACTCTACCGGTCGACTCTATCAGATCGCCTTTCCTGGTTTTTGCAGCCAGTGGTGATGACACTGATGAACCACATTCGACTTGATCCGACAGAGTGGCTAGTGTAGCCGATACGACGACGTGATAGTCCTCGCGAGTATCGCACTCAGCGGCCAAGCTCAAATCTGCTGATTTGTTGTCGCGTGATGCGCTATGAACCGATGCGTCGACTGTTGTGGCGAGCTCGGCCGCCAGTCCAACGCTGCTGCCGGATGACATCGATGATTGCGCTGAGCAAAGAGCCTGTGGCTTTTGAGTCTTTTGCTGCCTGCGATCGGACGTACGCAAAGACGAAGATACATTCATTACGCTTGCCCGCGCGTCCCTTGGCCTTTCTGCCAGCTGCGCTCGTCAGTACGTATCACTACTAGAATAGAAAATAAGGTCTCGCCTTCATCATCTGATAAAATAGGTCTGCTGGACTGGCGCTGACGTTTGCGCGGGATGCTGACCGAGCTGGATTCGGCATGTGAACTCGTATGAGGAGTGCGCTCATGCTCAGACAAGCTCGCAGTCTGCGTGTCTGTGGCTTTGCATGACTTCGACGGCGAGGTAGATTCGCCGCGTTGACGAGCCGATGATTCTTCACCTGCAGACAAAAGCCTCAATGGCAGGCACGTGGCTTCTGCGGCACCACTGACCTTCTGAGAATGTAACGCGTTTGACCATCCCAGCTTGAGCATCAGTTGGCGATCTGACGGCGCTACGTGACACTAACGAAGACTTGCGTCCCGACTGGTGCGAATCAGCGTTAGATGCATGGGATATACGCATGGCAGGATCGAGCTGGGAGATCACATCGTCCGCAAGATCGTCGTCTCCAATGAACTCGGCCGAAAGGGCTGCATCGGCTTGTTTGCCTCGCGCGTTCCGCGAACGAGGCTTCTTGCCGAGCGACTGCAGCTCAGCTCCTGCGACTTTGCGTTTAGTCTTGTTTGCTTTAGTCACCTTCACGATCGCAGGTGGCTCAGTTCCTAGCTCTGAGGCGTCTTCCTTGTCGCGGCGCACGAACTTTCCGTTCGATCCTGCTGGCTTTTGCCAGTCGTCTCGCTTTTTGTACTGCTGGTCCTCCAGGAGTAGCTGTGCTTCGCTAGCTGGTGTCACGGCCGCGTTCAAGGGAGTTGGACTCAGTGACTTTTGCTTGCGTTTGCGCGCCGAACTTGTTTGCCGCTTCGGCTACTCAAATCAGCGCCGGACAGCTATGCAGAAGCTAGCGCGCTACCTCGGATCTTGCAGGCATTTCGGCCTCAGAATCACTGCTCATGACCACAGGTCGGGATCTCCTGGAGGCCTTCCTCGCTTTGACTTTGAACGAGTCAGACGATGCGTGTGCTACTTGCTCCGTTGTAGTCGCAGACGGCCGCTGGTCATTCGACATGTCTGCGATAGCAGGAAACGGCGTCATGAGATCGTCGATCTCGACATCAGATAAATTGCCCATAGGATCGCTTAGCTGCCAGTCGTGCATTTGGCTCGCCGTGAGAGGTCGACTGATCTTCCGAGTGAGCTCCGCGGGCGACCCTCCGGCTTGGTTAGGTTCAATCTCAGTCGTCTTGGACCGGGCGCGAAGCTGTGGAGCAGGAGAGGTTATCGGCAGACCGAGAGAAGGCAGAGAGAAATCGTTGAGAGCAGCGGTGCCGACGACGGTCGCGGTCGAGGCGCTCGTCAGGGAAGTCAAAGGCGCCGTTTGACCTCCATTGGGTAGCGTTAGGGCAGCAGGCGATGTCAGATCAAAGGTTAGCGGTGTGCGCTCTCCAGCTGCGCTCATGAACGCTCCGGGTCCTAGATGGTATGTATGATCCGGGGTCGTGAAGGAGGCAGAGCTAGCTGTTTCGAGGAGACGATCCTGCGGGACGTGCGGAGCATCGGGTTGGTCAGCGTGTCCTGAGCCTGCACATGCGCATCAGCGCGAGACTCCGGACTGTTACTGCAGCATACTGACTATAGACTGGAAGCTCTGACAGCTCCTGCGAATCTGCGATATATTCACTCTCGGCCATGCGAGGGCAATCTGGCACTTTCGACGAGGATATCAATATAGCAAGTTCAACGTGGAGCGCGACGCGACGGCGATTGTGCCGCGGCCGATCAGCTGGCACATGTCACGAGATGTCTGGCGAGACATAGCTGACAGGATCTGACGCAAAGTTTGATTCACAACAAGATGCTAGTAGCCGAGCTCAATTTGATCGCTTGCAAGAAAGTGCCTGACGGTCTCTTCTATACCCTCTTTGACGGACCAGCGCGGCGACCAGTTCAGTACCTCTCGCGCCCGCGTGCAATCGGGCCGTCGACGCGGAGGATCGTCTGGCGGCACGGGCATGTGAACTATCCGGCTCTTCCGACGGTCCAGTGGGACCCTTCGACCTTCCGGCAGCCAGTCAAGCTGCTGATATGGCTCGTGATAGGCGCCTGGGCTGGAAGATAAATCTTGGCTGTATTGCTCCTGCTGTCTCGCATTCTCTTGACACTCGAGCAGGACTCGCTCGACAACCTCAAGAACGTCACTTGCAAGATCCTCAATAGTGATCTCATCTTCGCCTCCGATGTTGACAGGTTCGGTGCAATTCGAGGCCATCTGCAGCAGTGTCAGCGAGAGACCATAAGGTACCGTGGACCGTACCAAATTGATCAAGCCATCGATAAGATCATGTATGTACTGTAGGCTGCGAGTCTGCCGACCATCTCCGTAGATTGTAATGTCGTCTCCTCTGAGCGCCTGAGTCACAAAGTTGGAGACTACGCGGCCGTCACCGGGCGACATACGGGGTCCGAAGCAATTGAAAATGCGCGCAACCCTAATCTCGACGCCGTCTTGACGATGATAGCCGTACGCAAGAGCCTCTGCCACTCGTTTGCCTTCGTCATAGCAGGCGCGCGGCCCGATCGGATTGACATGTCCCCAGTAGGTCTCTGCCCGGCGCGTAAGCTGTCTCGGCTACCAATGTACGTGAGCTGACCTTTTTGAGGATGCTCCTCAGGCGAGCCGTAAATCTCTGCGGATGCGGTGTCAAATTGGCTCCAGTAGAATGTGGCTGAGATACCCGAGGTGCTGGCGAGTAGAAAGCGCGCCTTGACGCGTTTGGCTAGTCCTAGCATGTTCAATGTTCCCTGGAAACTCGTCTTGAGCGTTTTGATTGCGCTGCGATGCCAATCTGAACGTGTGCTTTGACCAGAGCGCGAAGCACTGACTTGTATTGATACGCGCGCGGGCTGGCGGGACATGCGAGATGGTATATCTCATCACATTCAATCATGAAAGGATCGACAACGTCGTGTCGTACGAGCTCGAAATTGGGATGACCCCTGTCAGGCAACGTGAGCGGGGCGCAAAGCGCATGCAGCAGAAAGACCTGCACCCAGTGCGCCACTGCCGTCTTACTGCCCGAGAAGAAGTTGTCCAAGACAGTGACATCGTGGCCCATGAAGAGCAATCGATCGACCAGGTGGCTCCCGACGAAGCCTGCGCCGCCCGTGACCAGGATGCGCTTGCGCTTCTTGCCGGTCATGAGCCTGACAGGCGGGAAGGATGTCGCTGGGGTATAGACCATCGCTGTGCGTAACGAAGGTTGGCCTCGAGAAAGACCTGTGCGCTGGCAGAACGGTTCGGCAGCTGTCTGCATTGTCCAGGCGCGCGATAGCTCGTGATCGACTTGCGAGAGGGAGCGCTTCATCATGCCTCTCCGACCTAAGCTGGCAATGCCTGATAGGGAGGTCGAAGCCGTAGACAGCGTCGGCGACGGTGGGGCTACGGTTGCGCTCGGTTCGCGGTCTGAGATCAGGATGATGTCCGCTTGCTCTTCTGGCTCTGATTGCACGTGAGGCTGTATCGACCGTCCTACGGTACGTGGAGATTCGATGAGCACCGATGGCTTCACGCTTGACTGAACGGCTGTTCGATCATCGAGACCGCCCGACTTTAGAAACGGTGACGAATTCGACGATCCCGAGGGTGATGAGCCTGCCTCGAGATAGACTGATTGCAGCAACTTGAGGGGTACGATAGAGTCTGATGCTGCGTATCCCACCGTCCGCTCGACCGGCGAGCGCTCGTGGGAAGGCGAACGAGTCTGTCCTGAGGTTGGAGGGGAAGTGTGCAGGTCCAGACAGGCGAGCCTTTCGTGGAGCATGCTCGTGCCCGGGCTTCTTGCCAGCTGTGCAGATGTGGACAGACTCATTGCCAGCCACGATGCTCCTGCTTGTGCAGCAGCCGCACGGATCGGAGCTCGAGCTCTCGAGGTCGGCTCGCTTGGGTTGATCGCGACGGTTCATAGCATCATTGCTCGGTCGGTGTCTGTGCTTGGTGCGAACATCCCCCATCCTGTCCTGGAATGCTCTAGAACACACCGCTGCGAACTGGTTCCCTTGCGAAGAACACGCAAGATGCTGAGCTGTACCTCTGCGACGGGCAGGGATCTCAACGATGCCTATCTTGCCCGTCCCTTCTCGCCATGGCATCTTCAGATCTCAGCTCTCGACAGACAGTGGGTTGGCGCAAGAGGCATCAGAGCGACAATGATCAGAGGCTACCGCATCTCGTGGACACTCATCACTCTCCCGATGTGGCTCCTTCTTTGGCTCGTCGACTCGGTTGTGCCACTGCACAAAATCCTGCCTGCCACAGTCTTGCCTCGTGATCCGACTTGGAGCGCTCGCCAGCGCTTCACGGGTCCTTTGCTCACCCGGTTCATCTGGTCGATGACATGGGGCTTCCAAGATCCTTGCGCTCAAGACAAGGCTGCTCTGACTGTCAGTAAGCTACATCACTGGCTGTTCTCAAACGGATGCTCAGCAAGCTCCCGTCATCTCCCGCCGGACGCGCATACGACGGCTGCCTGGATCAGGTACAATGCAAGAGACCCTTATGGCGTCATCGTGCCCAAGACAGTCCGCGCTTACTGGTTTCTTCCGCCTCAAATTAGTCAGCAAGGCTCATCGCTCGACCGAGATCCGTCCTTGCATGCTAACGAACGCGCTATCCTGTATCTGCACGGCGGCGGTCATATCAATGGCAGCGCTACCGAAGGCGATCGATGTTACGCACTTGCAAACGCAACGGGTCTGCCCGTGTTCGGAGTCACACTTCGCAAAGCTACAAATACTTCCCGAGCTTTTCCGGCCTCACTGCAAGACGCAACCCTGGCCTATGCCCATCTTTGCCGACTCGACAAGAAGATCACGATTGCAGGCGATTCGGCTGGCGGTGGCCTCTGTATGGCGCTCTTGCTGCATCTCGCGGATCTTTCCTCGGATAAGGAAGCCTGCTTCAACTTCCGCATGCCGACGCATGTCATATTGCACTCTGTGTGTCTGCTCTGTTCGTTCAAGGACACTGTGCTGATTGGCAGTATAGCCTTGGGTTGATTTAACGATGTCGCAAGATACCTACTACACAAACGCGGCTTATGACATTCTCAATACGACCATGTGTGCAGAGGCTTCACATGCGTACACTGCCAATGTCCGACGTGGGCGACCGCTCAACGCTACAGGCCTGCAATTCGACAGTGTGTACGACCAAGGCCCCCGTCATCCTATGCTTTCACCAGGCTTGCCTGCGTCTCTTCCAGCTTTGACTCGATTGGCCAGCGTGCCCAATGAACAGACGCCAAAATTCTACATCAATTACGGCAGCAAAGAGCTGTTCCGCGGTGAATTGGACGACTTTGTGACGCTCCTTCAGGCCATTCCAGACAGCTTTGTCCGAGTCCTGAGATGCGACGGACAAGTTCATTGCTGGCATCTTTTAGGCGCCTTCCTCGGTCACGATCATGCCGTGCTCGACGAGGCTAAAGAGTTTCTGGACCTGTGACGTTCTGCAGCATGATTGTTGTAAGCCTCGGGTGATGTGCTTGCTATCTCACTAGATGTCTGTCCCGACGGCGGATCAAATGACCGTACGAGTCTCCATCACTGAGCGTCCGCATTGTTAGCCACGTAGCAAAATCAAAATGAAATGAAGACGCGCGCGCTTTTTCAGCTTTAAAATGATTGAAGTCCGCCTGTCTTTTTCACAAGGTAGCATACATATCGCAGCGTGCGCCGCGCAAAAAAAGGCTTGTCGTCAGGGTGAATCGAACACCCATCTCCACAGGTCCGCCGAACCACAATGTGACGTACTATCCGTTATACAATGACGACGCGATTTTTCTTAACGCCAGTACCGGTGCGCTAACCGAACATTCGTCATCAAGCGATAAGTGTGTAAATATAGCCTATACACAAAGCTCGCCAAAAACATCTGCCCATGCGTCGCCAAAGCAAGCTAACTGTCCATTTTTCGCGAATCCGGCGTCTGGCATGACAGGACTTCAGTCGCGCAACCGGTGCCCTCTGACGAGGAGCGGCGCCTTCTCGTCGGGAACCTGCCGCTCAGATGGCTGTCCGGGTCAACGCTTCGTCCATTGAATGAGTCAGGCTGCGCAAAGTCAATTAGCGATGCATCCTTGCCACTGATCACGCGTCCGGGGTCGAATTCGAGTGCTATCGTGTCTGCGGCAGTATGCAGGCTGCTGAAGCGGCAATGTACGGTGTCGTTTGTACACTCTTATGTATGGCCACTGCGCAGAGAACAGGTCGATAAGATCCAAGCGAGATGTTGGCAGATGTCTACTGAGATGTCTGTCGGTCTTAATGAAGAAGAGATGCCAGCCGGAAAGTGGCCCAGTTTCAGACTGACACTGGTATAGCGATGACTTGTCGCAACTGATAATGACTGTGGAGCCCGATCATATCTGAACGCATGTTGGCCAAGCGCTGATCAGCTGAATCGGCTGGTTCGAGATGACTTGAAGACCTTCGCGATCGATGCGACCTCGCGACCACGACGCGTTTCGAGCTCGGCCCTGACTCGCGAGTGTGCTAACAGGCTGGTAAGCTGCAGGCAGCATGACGGAGAGGTATGCCTTGCGGCAACGGCCGAGTAGATCAGATCTGGCCGCTTCGAAGGGCAGTATGAATGGATCGAACGGGCACTACAACAAGGGGCCGTTGTCAACTACATCACCGAGCCGTTCTCTGGGCAAACAACAAAGCGCAGCAAAGTCATCGGCAAGCAAAGTCGACGATGAAGACTTTGAGACAGCCTCGTACTCGCATTCTCATTCGCACTCCCATTCGCAACATGCGGAAGAGGAAGCCGCTGCCCTCTACTCGGCTTTGTCTGGTTCGGCAGACCCTGGAAGCCGCATCACTCTGATCGGCATGCTAGGCAATATTACTCTTGTTGCTGCAAAAGGGATGGGCGGCCTAGCCCTCAACAGCAATGCCCTCCTCGCCGACGCAGGGCACTCTGCATCCGGTGCGCGAACAGAGGCCGCGTCGTTTGCGCAAGGCTGAGCTTGGCGTTTAGATCTGCTCTGTGACTTTGCAGTGCTCTTTTGTTGGCGGCTGTCTCGATCATCGTCTAGCAAGCCGAATAAGTGGTCAGTCGTCAAATACGAGACGGTCGGCTCGCTCCTCGTTGCGCTTTTACTTCTCAGTGGGGGCATCGGAATCGGTCCGTTCAGACGCTACAGCGTTATACAGCTACTGATCCTGCCGGACAGCGGTGCATTCTTACTCTAGTTTCGACTCTGACGCGGCGACCGTGCTTACCGAGCCTGTCAGGGCGACAACCTCGATGGCTTCACGTGTGATTGGCAAGCTCCTCCATACGCACAATCATGGTCATGGCCACCGCTCTCATGCTCATGCGCATGTTCAGCCTGACGATTATATGCACATCGAGGCGTCGTCGAAGTTCGACAGTCTGGCAGCCACCGTGACGGCAACAGCCGCGAAAGCTGCCCAGACCATCGCCAAGGCTGGCCATGTCTGCACACATCATGAGCAAGCTCAAGACGACGCCACCGATCCGAAGGCTGCTGCGTTTGCAGTCGGTAGCGTACTTGTCAAAGAGTGGCTATATCGTGCTAGTAAGCAGACTTGCTTCGATATGTTCGTGACATCGTTAAAGACCGACTGTAGCGCTCAAAATAGCCAAAGAAGAAAAGTCAAACCTCCTGCTTGCCTCAGCGCATCATCATCGCAGTGATGCACTCAGCAGTCTCGTAGCTTTGGTCGCGATCGTAAGCACCGCCTGCTTTGCGGCATCACGGGCTGCTAATCTTGTAGCAGATTGGGAGCATCTTTGGCCTGACCTTCTTGGACTCTGTGGGCGGCCTCGTCGTCTCTGGTGCGTTGAAGACCGCTCCGAACACTCAGAGCTGATGCAAGTCATTACCCAGCAATGATCCTGCACCAGGGCTTGGCATTGCTTAAGGCAGCAATACTAGAACTGCTCGCTACAGGTAAGGTACGCTCAAAGAGAGAATAGTTGTTTGCCCAATGCTTGTTTGTATGAGCCCTCTCATCTGTAGACGACGAGAGGAGACCGACTGTCTTTGCGGCCGATAAGAATATACAATACATAGACGCGCGCATGCATGGTACGACAATAAGTAGATCCAGTAAGTTTGCAGATCATTCCATCGGATTCGTCCTACCGGCTTGATCCTCGCTCTCGTCTTGTTCGTTCATACCAGCAAAAAGGCCACAGCAGCAGAACCATTCGGACCATGTCAGCACGCGCACTTGAATCCCATCATTCTGCCTTGAGTCTGCATCGTCCATCAGATGGGTTGACGAGAGCGGTGGGACACGCTCCAATTGCGGCGAGCTCGGGACGACTGTTGACAGGGTGGATACGGTCGAAGAGGACGTTCTCTTGTTGGTCTCTGGCCGGAATATGTCATCCATTCCTTTCGAATGTTCATCAGCCGAAGTAACCGAAGTCGCACTGGTGCGTGCTGACAGCGATGCAGAGCCGCTGCTCATGCTTTGTACATCGACAGACAGCTTCGGCTGGCGGACGAGCTGTGCGTCGAGATCTTCTATGAACTGGCTGCCGCGAGCGAGCGCTCCTGCAGCACGATCTGATTCTGTCGATTCCTGACGTCGGGTCTGCGACGACATGGCCAGGGCGGGTCTAGGACGGCTCTCTGAGCTGACCGGCGAGATAGCATTGCCCTCAGAGCCGGGCGAGACGGGTGACAGCTCAAAGTCCTCCCTGCTTAGCACGCGGTCTTCGAGTGCCACCTCGTGCCACTGATCACCGCCAAGTGAGCTCAGACGGTGAGCTTTGCCTAGCCGGATCCGATCAGTCGCGGGATCTCTGGTTGAGCGTCGGCGTGCGGCAGAGCTACCTGACCGTATCAAAGTCGTGCCTCGTCTCGTCAGATCTGTGACGGCGGAGCCTATTGCACTCGGCAGCGGCGCAGGCCCGAGCGGTCCCACCGTCTGTACAGATTGTTTGCGGGCTTGCTTCCGCCGTTGCTTCTCGTTGAGGGACATGCGTCGTAGGTTCTACAGCAAAAGACATGTAAATTGCAAGCTCCGAACGATGAATCAGGACGATGACCTGCCTCTGCTATCCTTCTTTCCTGCTCCATCGTCTGGGCCTCCGTCAGCTCTGAGTCGGACTCGTCTCGGTTGTCTTGCCCGTCGCCGAGGGGAGATGCCGTGCTGCTCGGTGGGGTGACAAAGACGGCCTTTTGCTTGCCCTTGTTCCTGCGCTTGTGGGCGAGGTGGTCTTGCTCCAGGCTCGCAAGCTCGTCCTGTTCCTCTTCGTCCTCCTCATCGCTCGTGAGGCCTGCCGGGCGATCCGGTCTGCCGTGTTCGCGACGCCGTGGGAAGTAGGCATGATCGTCCAGTGGATGCTGGGCTGTCGCGGAACCCGACTCGGCCAGTGTGCTGTCAGACGGAGACTGGACGAGCACAGCAGGCATCGAGTCCTCGCTGCTTCTCATCGTCGGCGTCGCGAGTCGCTCCGTTCGCGCGTCACGCGCTGTCATATGCCGCTGCCGTCTGCAGATCTGAGCATCCCAGCTTTGACTACGACAACAGATTATAGTAGAGCCGTCGAGTCCCGCCGCAGCTGAGCAAGCCACCCGAGCCGAAGCAGACGTCGATTGCAGAGTGCGCATCAGCGACAGTACCGGGCACGCCTGGAAGCCGAATCTCTTGCGCTGCCTTTGTGGTGTTGCGCATGTCGAACAGTCTGACGCACTGATCTGGACAGGCCATAGCGAAATGATGATCGTGGAAGCTCCCGTACTGAATGCTCCCCATCTTCTGTGCCGGTCCGAAGCCAAATTGAGCTACCTCTGCATCCTTAGCTCGTCGATTGAGTCCGCATTGGCGAAGATCGAGCATTCTGAACTGCCTCTCTTTGAATGCAGCAACAGTGATAGCGGTGTGGCTTGGCCGTGCTTGGGAAGTGAAAATCTGCTTCAGATCGCTGTAGGCATCACAGCGCCAGGTGATTGTCTGTCGAGAATAATCGTGCCCAAGCAAGAGCTGGGAAGAGCAGGACAGTAGCCAAGACTGACCGGTAGAGTAGCCAAGACTGACGACAGCTGCTCTGTGATGCGCTTGCTTTGCAATCATCGACGACTTTGCGCCAGGAGCAAAGGCGGAGACCGGCTTCTTTTCTGACCAATCCGAGTTGACGGTCCAAATGTACACCTCGCGGTCTTTGTTGCCCCCAGTAGCAAACATGAGCGAGTCAGGCGATGGAAGGGCAATGACCGAAGTGATCGCTGGCGTCTTGAGTTTGTTGACTTCGGGCACAGCATGAGGCTTGTATCGCAATGCGCGCGGCTTCGGCTGCTCTGAACAAGCATCAGTGACGCGTCGGCCATTCTGCAGCTTACTGACCATATCCAGCTCGACAATATACGCTTGTGTGAGCGGCGCGTCAATTGCGACCGCAGCGCTCGTCAGGATCAGGTTGTCGTGCAGACGGCCATAGGCAGCGCGGTCAATCTTGCCCCTGCCGAGGCTGAGCCTGTTGACGTGCTCTGACCGCCACTCCGAGCTGTACATTTTGTTAGATTCGAGTAGACTGCAGTAGATCTGCCTACTTTGGCTGCTGTGGCACGCTTAATAGCTCGCCGCAGTGTGTGACGGCAACGCTTCTGCCGTCGCTTCGGCAGAACACGCGCTTCAACCTGCCAGCCAGTGATGGCGTCGGAAGTTCAGTCGTATCTCTGGCAAAGAGAGCACCATTGACGTGTCTGCGGTCACCGAGCGGACGTGCTCCCGGCGACGAAATCGGAAGCAAATCGGGTTCGGGCCCGTCAATTTCTGACTCAGGCGTAGCCGGACCTCGCGTCGGCGTGAAAGTATTCTTGGACTGCACCGAAGCAGAAAAGCTGGCCAAGGGAGCATCCTCGCTTTGATGAAGACCTTGACCGAGCAAGCGTTCGAGAAGCTTGAGCTTATTCAGAGTCATACGTCGGTCTCGGATTTCGTCGGGTCCAGGCTCTCTGGTGCCTGATATACGATCTTCGGCAAGACAGGTCTTGATCTCGAACTCGCAGACTTGACGAGCGCTCTCGATCTGATGAGCGGATCTTGCACGCATGTCAGCATACCAGTCTTGCAATTCCGGTATGATCTTGACTTCAGACATCCCGCGCATGTCTGAGTGCTCGTCTGTGAGCGGATTCTGATGCAGCCTGACTCGCTTGGGCTTTGTAGGCGACAGACTTTTATCGCTTCCGGGTGACGGCACGGCAGAAGAGGCATGTGAAGCTCGCTTGCGCTGCCTTTGTAGCCCTGTGCTAGTTCCGGGCTGATTAGGTTGATGACGCCTGCTTGCAGCATTCGCACTGATCGACGACGACGGCCGTCCGGGCACCGAGGAGCTCGCCGACGAAGTGTCTGCGAAGCTCCCTTGACTTGGGAACGATCGAGGCTCATCAGTCCAACTCGAATCTGTCGGTGATTGCAAGCCTGTTGCATACTTTCGCGACTGGGCCGAAGCTCTGGACTGTAGGCGCGACGGCGAAGCAAGTGGCAGACGCTGCTTCTTTTGGCTTGTGGGCCGCCGACTGCGAGTCTCGAGAAACTGCACTTCTTCTCCTCGCTCGACGGCCCCGTCTTGCATCGGACGTTCGGTCGAATCCTTGTAGCCTGTTGGGAGTGCCGTCGATGACGGAGTGGCAGCAGGCGCTGCATGTATTCGGGGACGTACGACCGGCCGATTGTCATTGTCAGACATTGCAGCTGGCAGAGATTGCTGTACTTTGGTGGTATGCCGCTGCGGCTTGCTGAGCCGTGCGGCAGATGCTTGCAGAGATGCAGCAGGTCCAGGCGGTGGTGGCGACTGGGACTCGGCTTTGACAGCTCTAGAGACGGGCGGTCGAGACTGATCTGGCAAATGGCGTTTGCCTCCGGACAGGGCCGAGCGCGAGGATGGCGCAGGTGGAAGGGAAGCGCCGATGGGATGATTGGGGGCAGAAGTACCAGCAGAGGCGAAGCTACCATAAGCTTGAATAACCCTGGAGAGCGGCGGGGGCAGACGCGCGCTCCCTTTGAGGGCTGCCGTTGAATCTCTGGCGGTGCTGTCTTGGTTGTCTCGGTTGTCACCGATGCTCAAGTTGTTCCTGCTGTAGACACTGCTGGTAGCGCGCTGCATTGGAGCTGGTTTTGATGTCTGGGCAGGTACCTGCGATGACCGGGCGTCATAGCGAGAAGGCGGGCGGGATCTGCTTGGCACGGTCGTCATCGTCCTGTCGTACGATCTGCTGGCTTGGCTCGGTGCATACGGAGCATGGTTCCATTGGCTAGAGCTCATGAACGGCTGGATGGACGTGTCACACTCCTGTCGACGGTCACGACGAACGGCGTCCGGCTCGCTGAAGACTTGCCAGCTCGCGACCTGCAGAGGATCATAGCCTGACGGGGATGAGTGTGCAAAGGAGTCTGCCCGCTGGAGCGTCTCTGTCGATGATCGGTAGAAGCCGTCGGTCCGGTTCTGCCGATCCGCTCGCTTGCTAGACCTGACCACTCGACAGCTTGCCGAGCTGTTGACGCCCCGATTGACGCCAGGCTCGAGGTTCGGCTGCCTGTCTTCGTCTCGCATGGGCCGACTGGATGCGCTTGGCTCCGGCCCGGCTCACGCTCGACGTCCGGCTGAGTTGACTGACGGGTCGCGCGCGTGTCAAGGCGATCTGCCAGGCGGGTTAGGGACGAGTCAGGCAAGCCAGGCGGCCGAGTATGGAGCAGCCCGCGATCCCCAGGGATGCGAGACTGATAGCACTCATCCTGTCGAGCATGGGCGTCGATCAGGCCGAGCCCGGCGTTGTCGCCATCCTCATGGAATTTGCCCACCGTCAGCTCTGCTCGCTCTGCGCTCGTCTGCTGACACTGACCCGCTAGCGATCAGGCTACACGACCGAGATACTCACAGACGCACTCGTCTACGCCGATCATGCGCATCGAGGTCTCGGCGCCTCCTCAGCCGCCAATCTCACGCCAGACCTGGCAGACGTCAGGATGGCACTCAAAGCCAAGCTTGAGCATTCCATGAGCTCTGCCTGGCCCAAAGAGTTCCTCATGCCTCTTGCTCTTGAACTCAATCGCCTCCCTTTACCGTCCCTGCCGGAGTCGTATGGCGTCAGACTGCCGCCAGAGAAGGACCGTCTGACTGCCGCCAACTTCGATCTCGTGCCTCGTCTGTCGCCCAAGCTGCCTAACGGTCTGGCTCTGGGCCTCAAACCGTCCCACGCTCCTCGTTCCCCACAGCAGACACACAATGGAGCTAGCCACGTCAATGAGGACGAAGATGAGGACGATGACGATGATCTGTTTGACGAGCCAGAACCGATTCTGCCGGTGCAGAGGGTCAACAACGTCGCTTCCAAGAGAGATCGAGCGAGTGACGACGACGATGACTATGATTAGCTGAAACTCTTACAACTTCGCAGGCAAAGACGAGTGCAATAGAATTATGTCGCAAGCGTTGCGACTATGTGTACAGCGTGGGGGAGATGTATGTGCGCATTCAGTCGATGCGAACCTCGCTCCAGCCTGTACAGCGAGTGTCAGCATGTTGTATGGGTCCCTTGCAGCAGCAAGGGAGGCAGCAATGGAGCAGCGAACCTTCGTTGGAAACACGAGAACCAAATCTTGACCATTTGCTCTTGATTTCTGTGACTTGCTGGGCATAGGCTTCCTCCGATTGCTCTTCGATGACCAGATTACCATACCGTCCTCGGCCGATGCCGACCCAGCGAAGCGCAAAGTCTTCACCTCCCGCGTGATCGGCCTCGCTCTCTGCCACCTGACGCAAACCAAGGCCGCGCCTGATCTCGTCATCAGCCGGGATGTCAAGAGGAAAGATAGATCACGCACGTCGCATTGGCAAACCTGACGCCATACGCTTTCTTGCTTTCGCCTTCCTCTGAGATGGAGGAGGTCTTGTCGCGCGGCGTAGCGGCCGCGTATCGCGAGGTTCGCCGCAGGCTTGATCGACGTTCCCCCTTGCTAGCAGTGAGCGTCGCTGCATCCGCTAGAACGCCCGTGGCTGACGAGGGTGAGCGAGACGCTCCAGCTCCGATGGCTCGCCCGATCGAATAGTCAACGTAGTCTGCGTCGTCGTCATCTTCGGGCACGTCGGCAGGCAGAGCAATACTCGGCGAACGCTCTTTACGTCCAAAGATAGAGCCGAGCTTCTTGATCGAGCCAGAGCGCGTGGATGACGGTGAGCTACTGGCAGTCAAGTTGGATGCAAAGCTGGACGAGTGTCGCAGATCGCCGGGGCGTGGCAAACCGGCGACGGATTCGACAGGCGATCTAACAGAATTGCTGGTCATCGATGGGCTTGACGAGGACAGCGAATCTCTTCGGGATGGCTCAGTGTCAACGGATAGTCGGTCAGGCTCAACCGTAGCGCGGCCACCCTCGGTCTGACCACCGAACAATCTGGATTGGCTTAATGAGCTCGTCATGGACACGATCGGCTGTCTGGCGACCGGGGATTCACGATCTCGTCGTCCAGTCGCTAGCGAATCACTTGAGCGATCACTGTCCTGTGGCGGCGGAGCCGAAGTATGCGTTTCTGTTGCGGCGGTCGCTGCTTGCGGCATATGCTCCTGCTGAGAGAGCTCTTCCATGGCCTTTGCGAACTCTTCATGGAAGCCAGGTGGCAGCATACCGTGTATTGTACCCCAAGGAGTTTCAGTGACCAGATGCTTGTCTGGATCTTCAACTTCGCGGGCATTGGCTCTAGAGGAATCGCGCGAAAGCATATCGTCGTCATGATCGAAATCGTTCGCGTCTGTCAGTTCAGTAGCGGTCATCGCAGGAGATGGGGCGCCGGGTGTCGAATGTCCGCTACTGAACCCTCCGGGGACTCGAAGAGTCTCGGTACGAGCAGCTTCGCGCATGCTATCTTTCATCCAGCCGCGCAGCTCTGATCCGTCCTTATCATTCAATTCCGACGCATCGGTCGACTTTCCGTTGTCGCCAGCGCCCCATACCCATCCCGTGCTCACGGAAGCGGCCGTACTCCCGATAGCCTTCAAGGCGCCGAAACCGCTTGACCACATCGAGGTAGGCCGCTCGTTGTAGATTCGCGGTGCTGGTTCGACCTCTTCATGCGCCACTGGTCCAGCGTGGTCTGCTTCCTCCTCAGGTTCTTCGCTTTCTCGTACAGGCTCATGTATAGACTTTGTGGGGTATGTGGAGATCGGTTCAGATCTGCTCAGGTCGAGTGAGCCACCGCGTCGGGGAATATCGATGGCTGTATCGGTTCGCGTTGTCGAAGCACTGCCAGTCATGGATGAATGCACAGATTGATCAGTCGAGCTGTCACCAGCAGAGCGCTCAGTCGTGCTCCCAGACGTTGAGCTAGGTCCGGCGGCGATGGCCGATGGCAAGCCAGTGGATCCGCTAGGCTGCTGCATACCGGCCAATGTAAGTGCGAGGTTCTCGAGTGGGCTGCGCATCGTTGATTGGCCACCAGGAAAGCCTGAGTAGCGAGGATTTGGTGAAGGTAACGTATCGCTGTCATCTGAGCTGCGCCGATCGCGCAACGCTGCCGACAGTGCCAAGGGTGGTGCAAAACCAGCGTTGTACAGCGCAGCTCCATCCATGTTCATCACGCTGACGCCTCTCCCCCCCAAGAGCGCTTGTCGCGTATTGGAAGCGGCAACAGCTGCGCCAAGCCCGTCTGCAAGGCTGTCACGCGCATCCCAGCACATCTTACTGCCCAAAGTAAGCTCGAAGGGTCGACAGGCGCCTTTGAGGGCTGTGCGCATTGCTTCTGTTCGCACTTGAGCGTCTCTGGCGCGCGAAGCAGGAGTGCGCGATTGGCGCGCCATTTGATAGGGCGAGCCGGGATCTGAGGAGAGATCAGACGAAGAGGTAAGAGATGGAGTTGAAATCGCGGATCGAGGCTCAAAGTAGTCATTCTTAGGTATTGCGCTGCCGTCAGTGTTTATCCTGCTCCTTGTGCACGCGTTGATACCCTGCGGCTCGAGCCAAGCGTCGTCAAGGTCAAGATAAGTCTGCGTCTCGGTCGAATGTAATCTCGGAGAAGAGGCAACACTCTCAGGCACCGAGGGACAATAGCGTTCACGCCAACCACCCGACAAACGTAGAGACGTGTCGAGCTCGACGTCTTCTTCGGCGCTGGCAAGATCTTGATGTGTAAGGGCATGCGACCGGTCAAGCTGCCCTTGAGCAACCCTATTGAGTATGTCACCGAGCAAACTCCTGTAGATCCATGTATCAGCTCGATTCACGCTTCAGAGCTAGTCAAGCTGACCTGACGAGGACTTGGTCATCAGCATGTTGCACGATTGCCTCAATATCGGACGCGAGATTATCAACAGTGATAGACTGCAACCTCGGCTTGTGTGAACTTGCAGTCCTGCTTTGCGTAGCCGACACACTTGGCGATCGCGGGCTTGCACCCACGGTCGAACGGTAGACGGCCGCTGAAGCGTGCAGGTCGCGAGTGGTGTCTAAGTGCGCGGTCCGGGAGCACACAAGATCAGGCGCAGATGTCCTTGGCGTCCGAATGACTCGTCGTGAGGCGCTCGTGACGGATGGGTCAGCTGATCTCGAGCTTCTCAAGTGATCAGCTGGAGGGGCACAGTCGACGGAGCTTGGATGATAGCAATTTCGCTCCTGAACTAGTTGTGCAAAGTTCGTCTCGGGTACTTCCGTGGCTGTCATGGCACTATACTCAAGGCTTGACGCCGAAGAGATCAGCGGGGATGCTGTGACGGGCAGCGAAACGGACGGTTCCATCGACAGCGACCGATCTATGCCGAGAGCTGAGATACGTGAGGTTGGGCGAATGATCGCATGACTACCGGTGTAGCCAGATCGCGGCTCTTGCGCTCCATATGGCCTCTCTTGCGTCTCTCCATGCAGCTCAGCGAGCGATAGGCACCCCTCGCCGACTGATTCATGCTTCATGGATCCTAATGCTTTGATTCTTATGTCTAGAATATCTTCTTCGCTGCCGTGCGAAGGCTTACTGGATGAGACAGAGCGTGGCACCAGTACATCTGTGGAGAGTCTGTGATTGAGTTCGTGACCGAGAATGTCGAAAGAGGCTGCTTGACCTATGGACGACGAGTGCTCGGGCGATGGAGACGATCTCCCTGCATCGAATGAGGATAAATTGCCTCTCGTCGCCATAGCATGCACGCTCGCATTGTGTGGCTCGTCTCGACTTATATCGTCGGACAGCGACTTCTGCTCGAACAAGGGGTCGTCTGTGCGCTCAAAGCGCGCCTCGATAGGGCCCGAGATGGTGGACTTGAGCCGCTGCTTGGCTTGCTCGTGTTTTACAGACTGCGATGACTTGCTTCTGGTCGAGCGATAGGATCTTGCCGACTTGCTTGACTTTAGAGATGACAACGAAATACTGCGCTTCAGACCGGCTGCGACGCTGGAGGTTGTGGAGCCAGCTAGACTTGACCTGTTCGAGGAAGGCGAGTTCTCTTGTATCGTGTCCTCTCGTGTGGCTATCGCGCTATATGCTTTGGTCCGGCCGGACCTGGCGCTGTCTAAGCTCTCCGGTTGTCTCGCGCTCTTTCTGGTATGCGAACCACGATCTCGTTCGGTAACTGACGTCCTGTTCTGACGATCTTCAGCTTTCTTTGCGTCCTTGTGCTTCTTCTCGGCAGGCCTCCGTCGCGTGGCTCTATCAGCAGCATCTAATTCATACATGCTGCGCGGTCTTGGTATATTCGCTGTACGCGCAGCGGGTCGCAGACGCCCATGGGCGGTCGGGCCGTTGACGCGCGCATTGATCTTGGCTTCAATGTAAGGTGCTGAAACGCCATTGTGTCTGTCTGCATCCGAGTCATCGTCTTCCGAGCTGAATGCGGAGCCGGCAGCTGACGAGTATGTATCCGAAGCATACAGCGAATCTGCACGACTACGGGCAGGCAGGGACGTACTCGAGCGACTCGCTGCGAGGTTTTGTGATCCTGCTAGAGCTCGCATCGACGCTAGTGATCGACTGTTGGCCGAACTGCTCACATCGTCTGGTCAGGACGACGTCAGCCTTTGTTGTGGATGGCACAGCCGAAGACGCTCACCATTGCAGTGCGCTGATGCAGTGCGATCAGAACGCTGGACGGTCTTCTCCTTGTCTCGCTTTTGCTTACGTCTGAGTGCTCTAGAGAGCGACAAGGCTTCAAAACCGGGCATTGCTGCCTTTGTCGTGCGACCAAGGGCGGAGTCTTGTACTGCGGTGATTTGTGCTGAGCTGTAAGTTGCGAACAAGCTGGTCCGGGACTTGTCAGTCGGGTCGAGCCTTGATCTCCGTCGCCGGACAGTGCGGTTAGGCGGGCGGCAGATGATGTTATGACCAGAACGCTCGACTGCTCAGAGAGGCTAGGTTGTCTGCGCAGATCACTGTTCGTCAGCTTGCCTGTGAGCCGTGTGCTGTGTCACTGCCGTCTTGCTGGCGCTCGCCTTGCGTGACAATAGCCTGTCAGCTGTCAGACGGCCGCCCCTTGCAGATGGGCCGCCCCTCCTTCGAAAGTTGCAGTTCGCGCGGGGGAGCAGGCTATCTTGCCCGATTGGTGCGAACGTTGCTCCGCCTATTGTCGGCGAGCACGTAACGAGCCTGCTCTACGGGATGGTGCTCCTCCAGGCTCGGTGAGTGGCCAGGCTCCAGTCAGACTGGCTATGGGGCAAGAAGCGCATGCTGCATGCGTCGATCACCATGTCTCTCAACCAGCACCGGCCGAGTGGGAACGAGTGATCGCGCGCTTGCATGCTGTACAACTTCTAAAGTGATGATGGAGTGAGGCAGGCCATAAAGGCCGTCTAGTCCCGACCAGGCGCTGGTCTGGCTGTGAACTTCAGTCGACATTCATCCTGGGGGAATATGGTGGCGATAATCTTGATCTTGTCGCTCTCAGGCGTGAGCTCATGTTGCCAGTTCATCAAGACCGACGCTGTGCCAAAGACGGCAGTCATGTGAAGCTGAGCATACTCCTGGCCGATGCAGCGATGAGGCCCACTGCCGAATACGAGGTCTGCGGGTCGCGCGTGAACGCAAAGATCAGCACACTGTTGCGGTTGGCAAACGCGAGACTGACAATTCTTGGGCGATGAGCCCTCTCCGATGGCAGAGCCACCCTCGAGCCACCGCTCGGGCAAGAACTCGTCCGGCTCGGGGTAGACTGAGGGATCGTGGAGGCTGTTCCAGAAGCTCGGGATGCACATAGTACCGGCAGGTACGGTGTAGTCGTCTGAGATCGGGAACGCTTTGGTAGTCGCATAGGGAACCATGATGACGGGCGGACGAATCCGCAGGACTTCTTTGACGACTGCGCGTGTGTAAGGCATCTGATCGATAAGGTCGAGCGTCAAGGGCGCAGTGACGTCGTTATTGCGTATCCTGTACTGCTCTTCACGGACCTTGCTGAGCACCTGAGGATAGTCGGCGAGATACTGGAAGCCAAATGTGATGGAGCTAGTCATGGCGTCCTCTGTAGTCAGTCGTGGGGGGTCAGCGGACGAGACTGGCCATGGATCGAAGTACGTACGACTCGCAAACAGGAATGAGAGGACAACCATGGCAATTTCGTGATCGGAATACTCGCGGATCAACATGGGACGCGAGCCTGCCTCGTCGCCCTCACCTTGCTCACTTGTGTCGGCATACTTCTTCGCCACAAGCATTTCTTTGATCCAGCGATCGACGAGACAATTTGGTTCGCCGCCGGCCGACATTCTCAATTTGCTTTGTGCAGAGGCGTGCTCTAACCATGTCATAGCAGACTTGCGAGCTTGGATGGCCTTGTACACTTTCGTTCCTGGCAGGGCAAGTGGAAAGTTGACGAGCTCAAGGGCCTGTGTGATGAGCCAGTATTTGTCCGAGATCTCCTGGGCGCCGGAATCGGGAATATAGTCGCCACAGAAGACGCGAAGCGAGGTCTCCATATTGAGATCGCGGAACGCCATCTGCATCGGACGCGCTTTCTCGGACGGATCGGCCAACCACTTCTCAAAGGTGGCCTTGTAGATTCGCTCTTGCGTCTCAAGGTAGAGACCGAGTGCTTTGCGAGTAAAGAGGCAGTTGAGGCCCTTGCGGTACTCAGAATGCACCTTGCCGTTCAGGAAGACCCTGCGCAATGTTGCGTCAGCGGCAGTCTGCGCGTCTCGGACACGGCGTACCAGTTCTCCTTGAGGAGGACTTGCTTGGCTGATGCGACGAGGCAGGGCTCCGTGTAGCTTGGGCTGTTGAGGATCTTGCGTGTGTATTTGTTCTCAGAGGCCATGACAATGAAGCTGCAGGTCAGGGGAGCGCGTCAAATGGGCCTAGATCGACGGGGCAGGACAGACACACATGTTGAAGACAGACACGGCCGATAACGGCACTTCCCAGCCCTTCTTATAGACTTCCATGGTGGGCTGTCGCGAAGAGGCGCGATATGAGCACTTGCAATCGCGCCACTGACGAGACACACACGTTCAAAGAGTCGGCAAATCGACCGATGACGGGTATCGTCCATGAGGGCCCCGGTAGATGCCTCTTCTTGAGCCTGATCGGCACCAGGAACCAGGTTAGCTCCAGGGGCGATAGACGTGATCGGTCAGGAACAGACTTGTATACAGATTGCTCCAAGATGAGCAGGCTCGCGATGATGACGAGTGCGGTAGTCCATGCAGAGGACGAGGTCTGTGACCAGAAGAATGATGTGATCGTGCTCTCTCTGTTATCGCTGTTACCGGCATAGGACCGTGCAAACGTCTGTGCATTCGCCACGGCTAGATTGGTGAGATTATCGAGCGACATGGTCGTGTCGCAGACAAGCTCTGTAGAGCGTCAGGCTGTCCTCAGAGTCGTCCTGCTGGTAGATGAGCTGACTTTGGGCTCGAGTAAAATCGACAAACTCGGCTCTAAAATCTGGCGCGACTTTGAAGTTGCCCCCCGCCCCGCCGGTGCCGGGCGATCTCTGCTGGTAGATCTTCACGCTCTTTCTTCGGGATCATCTCCGGTCGTGTAGATTGGTCATGAGACGATCGCGATCCATGATGCGGTCGACGACAGATACATGGGTTGCAACAACAATCTACGTTTCGGTCTACAGCTTTCCTTGCTCGAGCACTAGCTCGCGGACAAAGTACTCGTGCAAGCGGCTATCTCGTGTCAGCTCTGGATGAAAGGCAGTCGCGAGAATACGCTCCTGACGGAGCGCGACGACGTTGGCATCCGGTCCCAGCGGTAGTAAGCGCGAGTCGCCCGTGCGGCTGTTGTCATCCGGTTGATGGGCTTTCGACGACTGGGTACGCCGCGGCTGTGGCAAAAGAGACCATTCGATCTCTGAGAGCACATGGACCGAATCGCTTCCTGTCGCAAGATGCTGACTGTCTGATTTCGGGGCGAGCAGCGTATGTACGACAGGTGCACGAATGAAGATGCCTGGGAAAGGCAGTTCCGGTTGTGTGATGCCAGCAATAGTGAGCGGGTACTCGAATGACTCTGTCTACTCGATGCGATAAGTATGCGAGGGCGATGGGTTGCGATGACTCACCTGTCGGCCCCATTGGTTGCGCACGATGCTGATGGCCAGGCCAGTGAGACCTTGCTGACCGCCCTCCTTTGTACTTGCCTGAACGACGTGATCACTGAGTAGAATCATGCCAGCGCAAGTACCCCATATCGCTTTTTGCGCATCGGGCCCTTTGCATGACCTGGCAAACCGACGGAGAGGCTCAAGCATGCCCATGCGATCTGCGATGAGCGACATCGTCGTACTTTCGCCGCCAGGAAGGATGAGTCCGTGGCATGCTGACAATTGCTCAGTCGTCCGGATCAGCCGAGGCTCGACGCCTAGCTCCGGGTGAGCGGCAGCAACGAGCGAGAGGTGCTGGAGATGCTCGGCAAAAGCTCCTTGGAGAGCGAGCACGCCTACGATGACCCGTTGTCGCTCATTTGGCATCGTCGATTTTGTCCCGAAGCTCCCAGTCGCGTGATGTGTCGTGCCAAATTTCTCAGACTCCATGAAATCATGAGCATGAGCTCGACTGTCACCTCTCTTGCCCAGTCCGGGACGACTGTCAAAGGCGAAAAGGTGAAGCAGTCGAGAGGCGCTCTGCTGATCGCCAACTTGCCGGCACTGCAGAATCTGATCAAGCGAGATCCTGTCGGTTACAAGGAAGAATTTCTGATCCAATGGAATCAATTCAACTCGCTGTACCAGATCCTCGTTTCCGGCTCTGCGACCGCTAGTACGTCTGGTGCCAGCACATCTGGTGATGTCGTCGCAGGCGGGAGCAGCTCTCGGCGAGGCAGAGAGATCGAGACCAAATTTAGAGAACTTGTCAATTTTGTGTCTCAATGTGCGCCCTCATATCAATCCATGACGCTGCCCCACCTATCTCAGGCGATCTCAGAGTTGCTACTCGATCCTTCCTCGACTCTGTCTCACGATACGGTTCACGCGTTGATTGGTGCCCTCGTTTTGTTGCGCAACAGGGATTGTCTCAATGGCATCGACTTTCTCAAGATTCTCTTTCCGCTCCTAAGTCTCAACGCCAGTGGTTCGAGCGCAGGCTCCTCTTCGGCTGGTTTGAGCAAGTCCGAACGCGGGGGCGTCCTAAAGATCATCTTGCGCGACGTCAGGAACGCCAACAAAACTGGCAAGAACCACCGATTGAATCGCCTCGTGCAGGGGCTCCTGTTCGAGATGGTCCAGCGAGGTCTACCGTCCAAAGAGGGCGTGCAGGGACACCCGCCCTCACGGAGAGGCGAGAAGCGTTCTGCCGAGATGACGGGCAGAGAAGCACTCTGGGCCGTCAGGCTAGCGTCTGAGCTCTGGCGAAGGCAGGTTTGGACGGACGCGAAGACCGTTTCCATCATCGAAGCTGCGGTGTTTCATCACAATGTGAAGGTTCAATCGGCTGCCTTGCACTTCTTCCTGTCAAGCGGCAGTCCCGACGAAGCCACATCGAGAGGCTGGGACAGCGACGATGACAGCGACGAGGGCCCAGATATCAGACAGGTCAAACATCGGCTGACCATCAACAAGAAGACAAAGTCAAACGAGCGCCAGGCCAAAGAAGCTATCAAGTTGGCGAATAAGAAGCGCAAGAGGAAAGACGCTGCAGCTTCAGCGACAGCCAATTTCTCAGCCATACATCTCATGAACGACCCGCAGGGGTTCGTCGACAAGCTATACGATGTCCAGTTGCTCAAATCTGACAAAGTCTATCCTCTCGAGCACAAAATCGTCATCATGCAGCTCCTGGCTCGTGTCACATCCTCGCACAAGCTCCATGTTTTGGGCTTCTACTCCTACCTGATCAAATATCTGACGCATCATCAGCTCAATATCACCCAGATACTCGTCGCTCTGGCGCAATCTGTGCATGATCTGACGCCGCCAGATGTACTCGAACCAGTCGTCCGTAAGCTCGCGGCCGAATTCGTTCATCCCGGCGTCGCAGCAGAAGTTATCGCTGCCGGTCTCAACGCCATCACGGAGATCTGTCGTCGTCAACCTTGGTGCATGGAGAAAGACCTTCTTGAAGACTTGGTGGAATATCGCAAGAGTCGAGACAAAGGCGTCATGGTGGCCTCGCGCTCTTTGCTCTCTCTCTATCGCGAAGTCAATCCAGGATTGCTCCGCAAACGCGAAAGAGGCAAGACAGCGACGATGACGATGGACACCAAGACGGTGCTTCAATATGGCCACGACAGAACGTCCACTACCGCTATCGAAGGCCTCGAGGTAAGCTTTTCTCTGTGGCGGAGAGCAGAGCTGATGATCGCCGCTGTAGCTGCTCGAGCACCATCTGCAAGACAAACTGGCCGAGGGCGGCGCTGACAATGAGGGAGAGAATTCTGAGACTGGGTGGCAAGATTGGGAAGCAGAGTCGGCCAGCGATGTGTCTTCCGGCGGCTGGGTAGCTGTGAGCGATGGCGAAGATGACATTGAGCTAAGCGAGAGCGACACCGATGTCCATGTCAAGAGGCGCAAGGAGACGCCAAAACGTACAGAAGCGTCAGATGTGACCCTTGTGCAGCTCTCACAGCCTGCTGCAGTCGGCGAGCTGGGGAATCTCGCTACTACCAAGGCATGGTCCTTGTACGCTGCCTCAATGTGGTGGCTGAATCGTCGCATGCGGTTCACAGATCCTCACGCCAGCGGACTTTGCAAAGCTGGCGGAACTGCGCTTGGCAGCCGCCGAGCAAGCTTCCAAAGCGAATGGCCCGGCTACGCGCAAGCAGCTTGCTCAGCTTCAGGAAGACAAAAAGGCGAAGCAAGACGCCGAATTCTTGTCAGAGGGCGATATCATTGGTGTGCAGAAGAAGGCCAAAGCTAATTATGAGGAGCGGTTGGCCATGATCAAGGAAGGACGCGAAGGCCGAGCCAAATTTGGTAGCTCGAAGGGCAAGAAGAACAGCACGCCATCGAGCTCGACGAACGAAGAGAAGCGCAAGAAGAAAAACTATGTCATGATGGTCAACTCGCGCGATATCAAAGGCAAAAAGTTCTCGTCGTTAGCGGACAAACAGAAAAAGCTGCGCGGCCATATCACCCGCCAGAAGAAGGGGGGTCGACGCGTAGGTCCTCGTCTAAGCTCGCAGGTGCATTGGCCTGATTCGGCGACCAGGGAAACAAATGAGCCATGGAGTCTGTCTCACTTGAGAGCGGGCCCATCCGCTGCGTCATCCGATCAAAGCCGAAGGCCGTACGGCGGAGCGAGAGCTTGCAGCCGAGCACATAGCTGTCTGGACTTTGCATTCCGCGCGGTATCGTCGTGATGATCTTTGAGTGAGACGAAGGACATCCTCGCATCATGCTTTGCGCATGTCCGTCAGACGAGCCTTCTGGCGTCTGCTACCTTTTGTTCTTGGTCTCGTAACAGACGATCGTCGGCACCGACTGACTGCTGCCGGTCTGCAAGTCGGTCCCTTCGCTTGGCGAGTCTTTCCAACCTGGCCTGAGCCAACCGTTCCCTGAGTTCGTCCTCATTCTGAGGCGACCGCTGCAGGAGCGCAGTCAGTCTCGTCACAAGGTTGTGTGGCTGGCCGCTTGCTCTATGCTCAATCTCTGGCTTGGTGAAGTGGTCTCGAAAGGCATAGACGTTGCGATGATACCAATCGGGGTCGCCGTAGTGGATCATCATTGCAATAGGAAAGAAGACTACTGGCAAGGCTAAGCGCGCTCGATGGCCTCGCATGGCTGAGCGGGGCTGACCGTAGAATGAGAACTTGAAAAGCTCGAGCGAAGGACCGGCCATGGTCTTGCCAGTCAAAACGATAGACAGCCTTTCTGCCAGGACGATGACGATGGCGCGAAGATCGCGTCCATCCATCGATCATCGGCAGCAGCGCCGGCGCTTGACCAGCACGACACAGTGAACTCGGACGACGATGGCACCAGTGAGTGACCCATCGTCGTCGACATGAGAGATCTTCAGCTGACACGGATGACCAACAGCCAGCAAGCAAAGTACTGGAGACGCAGGACAAATACGGCGCCAAAGTTGGCGGTCAGGAAGCAGCGCCCGATAGCCAGTCAGGACCTCAAGGCAAGGGAAAATCCAACGGAGCTGCAACTAGCGCCGCAGCGTCCTCGGTGGACAACGTCAAGACCGACGGCGACGGCCTGAGAAGCGGCAAGGAGTCTGATCCTACTTCTGGCCAAGGCACAGAGCGCCATGGAACAAAAGGTCCCTCCACCGTACGTCCGTCTCTGTGGGAGGCGTCGAGAGCGCCACGAAGAGAGGAAGCTGACTTGGTCGTGTCCGATCGCTTGCAGAGAGCTATCGACGTGCAAGGTGCCTCTGACAAGTATGGCGCGGTCGTCGGCTCGAGCGAGGAGCAAGACAAGCTCAAATCGTCCAAATCGAAGCTATAGATTTGCTCGTACTGTCGGCCAATGCACACGAGGTGATATCGATCGGTAGGCGCGTGGCCGTTCGTCAGGCGACACAACGAGCGACGCGGGCGTCAAAGGCCGCAGAGCGTATCGGCATCTCCGCAGTATAGAACGGATCTTTGAGGACGTCGGCGTAGGCCTCGTAGATCTTCCTGAGCACGCTCTCTGGTGACGCATGAGAGGGCGAGCTGATCAACACAAACTTGGTGCCTGTCCGGCTTGCATGAGCCTTCGGATGCCGTGCCGTCTGCGACAGGGAAGAGCTTACCTGTAGGGGTTTGCAGACAGTGCATCTTGAAGTGCTCGGCTTCGACGACCTCGACGCCGGACGAGTGACCGGTCGGGCTGATCCTGCTCGTGATGGCATGGATGCCGTGGTAAGTGCCGGCAAGGACGAGGTATTCGTTGGAGGTGAGGCTCGCGAGACCATCTGCCGACGCTCAACGCTGTCAGTCTCGTCTGCTTGCGAGTCTGGGCGGCTTGGTTTGGAGGCGAGAGACTTGCCATTGAAGGTCTTTTGGTAGATCAGTCCGCCGGCCTTGTTGATCGTCCAAAGCGAAAAGACTGTGTTGGACATTGCGTTGTCGTCTATCGTACGGATCTCTCAGCCCCGGAAGCTCTCGGGTCACAGCAGGAAGGAACAGCAGCCGTCAGCGCCCTGACCGCACGTCGAACTGGACTGACACGAGACGGTTGAGAGTGCTTGCGTGAACTGCCGACGAACCGTCGCCGCCACGCTTGCGCTGCTCGAGAGCTCTTGCTGATGCAGAGAGCGCTGGCTCGAGCCTTGCTAGCGCCGAGCAGGACAGCAAGCACAGCCATCTCGAACAACCCGATCGTTGGCGAGCATTTGGGCAGCAAAAGACTTGTCTGCTCTTGCATCTCGGCCTCTGCCTCTTCCACACGGGCTCAGCACCGACCCAGACGAGCTGTCATGTCAAGCACAAGACGAGCGACCATGGTCTCGAAGCATCTCTCGTCAGCTGCGAGCCCAAGCTCGAGTACAAGCGAACAAGCGAGTCGTCAATCATCCGTGTCAAAGACCCTCCCTGAGCTTGGTGCCATGCAGCAGGCCGTGCAGCTGTCGCACGAGTCGAATCTGTACACAATCACGCTCAACAGGCCCAAAGCGCTCAATTCGCTCAATCTCGACATGATGAACATCATCAAGCCTGCCTTAAGAGTGCGCCTTGGCTCCTGTTCCTGCACGGAGGCGCAGTTTGAGCTAAGCCACGCCAGCAGCGATGGAAGGACAAGCAAGAATGCAAACTTGTGCTCATCAAAGGTGCAGGCAGAGCCTTTTGTGCAGGTGGAGACGTCGTAGGCAAGCCGACCGGTTCCGCGCCTCCACGCGCCTGCTGAGACAGTCGCGCAGCCATCGTACAGGGTGCCAAAGAGCCAGCCGGCCGTGCACAAGCTATGTCCTTCTTTCGGTCTGAGTACGAGATCGACAATCTCGTCGCGAAGTATCCCAAGACGGTCATCTCTTTGCTCGATGGCTTCACGAGTGCGTCTTTCTACCGGCTAGCCTTGATGTCCTGGTGCTGATTGTCAGCTCAGTGGGAGGCGGTGTAGGCATATCCGTGCATGGCCACTTCCGGGTGGCGACAGAGAATACGCTGTTCAAAATGCCCGAAACGACAATCGGACTTTATCCAGATGTTGGCGTTACTTTCTTTCTTGCCCGCATGGACGGCGAACTAGGAACCTACCTCGGCCTGACCAGTCAGGGACTCAATGGATGGGCAGCCTAGTACGTGTTTCTTGCCATGCACGATGACAGCGCTCACCAACAGCGTAGCCAAGCCCGAATCGCGACCCACTACATCCACTCCGATCGTCTGCCTGCGCTCGAGCAGCGACTAGCAGAACTAGACATCACAGATCCTGCGACCGACGTCAACGCACTCGTCAATGATACGCTGAACGAGTACACCGCCGACGCGACAGTAGGCGAGAAGGATCCCACGCCGAGCGCTGCCGAGACGATCACGTCTGCGCAGCGCAAAGCCATCGATCGCGCCTTTGCGCATGATAGCATCGAGGAGATCCAGGCAGAGCTGGAGCGTACGGTATCAGGCGAGGATTCTGATGTCGCCGAGTGGGCAAGCAGGACTCTGACGACGCTCAAAATGCGCAGTCCGACGAGTCTCAAAGTCACTTTGCAAGCGATCCGCAATGCTGCAAAGCTGGACATCGACCAGACATTCAGGATGGATATGCGCTTAGCAGGGACTTTCTGCGTCAGTCTGCTTTGTCTCAGGAAGCCTGTCAGCCCTGACAGAACCCACAGGATCCCGACATCGCGCCAGACTTTTTCACCGGGGTGCATAACCAGCTGATCCAGAAGGACAAGGAGCTACGAAAGCAGCGACCTCAATGGTATCCGAGCGAGATCGCCGAAGTCTCGAGCGAACAGATTACCGCCGACTTCTTTGCCAACGAGTCCAAGACGAGCGTACCCATTCCGGAGCTCGACATCGATTCGTCGCTGCCGGCCTATACTGAATATCCTCACGAGAGAAACGCCCTGCCATCGGAGGAAGTCATTGGCAGCGTCGTCAAAGGAAATTGGCCAAGCGTTGGCAGCTTTGCGCTCAAGCCAGCGCAAGTGGTGCGCGTCCTTGAGAAGGATTGGACGGCCAAACCCGGTCTGCGGCACAAGATCGAGGAGACCCTCATTCGCCGTGCGACTGTGTCCCAAGATGGCACGCTCAAGTGGCAGTACTGAGATGCATGCTCCTCTCATCCGACCTCGCATGATCTGTGTGTTGCCGCCCTCCCAGATCGCGAGGATCTTCGTCGCGAATTGAAATTGAGACCAAACTCCAGGCTCCAGGACTATCGCGCTCACTGTGTTCCGAGGATGGCATCGGCCAATGTCGTCTTTCAGGACTATCTGTGCCGTAGCGCAGATGGCTGGGGCCCCGCCTCGCCGGCCGACTTCAGGTTCAGTCTGTGTTTCGAGGATGGAGTGGTATCCCTCGTACCACTGATCGTCATCTACTTCTTCGGCGGTATAGAGCTCTACAAGCTGAGGAATGCCACTCGTCAAAGCCAGACGGCAGGTTTCCGGGCCAGCGGGCTGCCGTTCCTCAAGCTGGCAAGTCTCAGCTGTTGCTGACCCGTCGAAGGCCATGAAGCTGATCGGATGCTCACAGGCTGCCTATATCATTATCTGCGTCGGCCAGCTGGCGTACACCGTCGTGGTAGCCACAGAGTCATCGGGCGACAGATGGATCAAGTTCATCGTGTCCCTGCTGACGCTAGCAGGCTTTGCGATGTCGATGCCGTTATCGTTTCGCAACCACATGACTCAGCGTCGATCGAGCACTGCCATCCTCTTCTTCCTGCTCCTGCAGCTGGTCGTCAACCTCATCAAGCTTCGTACTACCATCACCACCCTCTCCTACCGCCACCACCTCGGCTCGTTCATCTTGTTCTGCATCCTCTTCGGCCTCGAGACTGCTCTCTTCGTGATGGAGTGCTTTGGACCGGAGAGCAATCGCAAGGGTGGCTATATCAAGCTCGCAGAGGATGGCGAGGAGCAGTATGAGGCGCCCGTTGTCACCTCCAACATCTTCGCTCGGCTCACCTTCTCCTGGATGACTCCACTCATGCGACTGGGCGTCCAGAAAAACCTCGCTGAGGAGGACCTTTGGAATCTACCGAGGGCGGATCAGGCAGATGCTCTCGGCGCTCGTCTACGGAAATTCTGGGATGAGCAGCTGGCGTACCGAGAGAAGCCCTCTCTGGTCATCGCGCTCGCCAAAGCCTACGGGGCGCCCTTCTTCTATGCCGCAATTTTCAAGGCCTTCCAGGACATGCTGGCCTTTGTTCAACCTCAATTACTCAGACGGCTACTCTCATTCGTCGAGACATACCGAAGCGATCATCCAGAGCCAGAATATAAAGGCTACGTCATCGCGATTGGCTTCTTCGTCTGTGCCGTGGTGCAGACGGCTTTCCTGCATCAGTACTTCCAGAACTGCTTCGAGACAGGAATGCGCGTCAGGACCGGCCTGATCACCTTTATTTATGACAAGTCCCTCGTCCTTTCGAATGAAGCCAAAACCGACACCACGACGGGCGACATTGTGAACCGCATGTCAGTCGATGCCAGCAGACTGCAAGACGTAATGACGTATGGTCAGATTGCTTGGTCTGGTATCTTCCAAATCTGTCTTGCCTTTGTTTCACTTTACAACCTACTGGGCTACTATGGCTTGGTCGGCGTAGGCGTGATGATCCTGTCGATGCCTGCCAACGCCATCGTGGCTCGCTACATGACTAGAATGCAGCGTCGACAGATGAAGAACAAGGATCAGCGAACGCGCATGATGAACGAGATTCTCAACAATATCCGTTCGATCAAGTTGTACTCGTGGGAAGGCGCATTCGCGCAGCGCCTCTTCGCTATCCGCAATGACAAGGAGCTTGCCCTCTTGCGCAAGATGGGATATCTCAGCGCGTGCAGCACTGGGTTGTGGAATCTGACTCCCTTTCTCGTCTCAGCCTTGACATTCACATTGTACGCGACGACTACTGGCAAGCCCCTAACAAGCGATATCATCTTCCCAGCGATATCACTCTTTCAGCTCATCTCGTTTCCTCTCTCGTCATTGCCCGTCGTCTTCACATCCTGGGTGGAAGCATATGTCGCAGTTGGGCGTCTGACTACCTTTCTGTCGAGTAAGGAACTTCAGAAAGATGCGACCGAGATCGAGGAAGTGCGAGGCAAACTGAGAGCTGGCGATGAGCTCGTATCGATCAGGCAAGGTGAATTCTCCTGGTCTGCATCTGCGCAAAACAGCTCTACCCTACACGACATCAACTTATCACTCAAGAAAGGCGAGCTCATCACGATCGTCGGACGCGTTGGCAGCGGCAAGTCTTCGCTGCTGTCTGCAATATTAGGAGAAATGACTCGTTTGGACGGCAAGGTCAAGGTAAGAGGGAAAGTTGCCTATGCGGCCCAGCAACCGTGGATCATGGGCGGCACCGTTAAGACCAACATCACGTTTGGTCATCGTTTTGAGCAGGACTTTTACGATCAGGTGCTGGACGCATGTGCGCTACGCGAGGATCTTGCCATTCTGCCGGACGGTGATGAGACCGAAGTCGGTGAGAAGGGGATCTCTCTGTCGGGCGGACAGAAAGCGCGCCTTGCCCTCGCGCGTGCAGTGTATTCGAGGCCGGACATAATTCTGCTTGACGATCCGCTGTCAGCGGTTGACGCGCACGTTGCAGCACATCTGTTCGAGCGTGTGCTGGGCCCAAGCGGCCTGCTCGCTTCCAAAGCCCGCCTACTTGCGACCAATGCTATCTTTGTGCTTGACAAAGCTGACGAGATCATCATGCTCCGCGGCGGCATTGTCGTCGAACGAGGCTCTTATGGCGACGTTCAAAAGGCCAAGGGGGAGATTTACACCCTAATACAAGATCATGGCAAGCACAAATCTACCGACGACACGGACGAAGCCGAGACTACTCCGGCATTCGAAGAAGAAGCGATTTCCGCTGAAGAAGATCTCGAAAAACCGAACGGGATGCCTAATGGCCATCATCGCCGCGTCAGCTCGGCCATCGTCCGCAAATCGTCAATGGTACGCCTAGCGACTTTATATAGATCCACGTGGCTGACATTAGAAAAGGTCTCGCTTCGAGAGTCGAAGAAAGAATCGGTCAATATGAGCAAACGGTCCGCCAAGATCAAAGAGACTGTCGAACAAGGATCCGTCAAGATTGACGTCTACAAAGAATATATAAAGGCAAATGGGGCCTTTGGCGTCTTTTGCTATCTATCTACGATTGTCTTGCAACAACTCCTAGCAATCGTAACGAATTATTGGCTCAAGGATTGGAGCCAGCATAATAACGAGACAGGTACAAATGGCAATCTATCGTATTGGCTGGGCGTATACTATGCTCTCGGCCTGCTTACGACGCTGACCTACACGATCAATGGCGTCTTGCTTTACGCCCTTTGCGTGGTCAGGAGCGCACGAAAGATGCACGACTCCATGTACGAAGCCGTCATTCGATCGCCCATGCTGTTCTTCGAGACGACGCCTATTGGCACTGTGCTCAGTACGTGTTGCCCGTGCAATACTCAGTATTGACGTGTTACTGATGCTTTCGACAGATCGGTTCAGTCGGGACGTTGCAGTATGCGATGAGATCCTCGCGCGCGTGTTTGGCGGCTTTTTCAGGACTCTCGCTTCAGTCATTGGTGTCATAGTGGTCATATCGACATCGGCGCCTCTATTTCTCGTCGTCGTCATCCCGCTCTTATTCGCTTATAAGCGTATTCAGTCGTACTACTTGGCGACCTCCCGTGCACTCAAGCGACTCGATGCAACAAGCAAATCCCCCATCTTTGCTTCCTTCTCAGAGACGCTCACTGGCCTGACTACGATCCGGGCGTATCGTCAGCAGAAGCGTTTCTCAGCAGAAAATGAGGGCAAAGTCGATCGTAACCAACGGGCGTATTTCCCATCAGTGTCTTGCAATCGTTGGCTAGCGGTCAGGCTCGAGTTCATCGGCAGCATCATCATTTTTGCTGCTGCTCTGCTGTCAGTCTTTGGTCTCGTGCGATCTAAGACTCTGGACGCAGGCTTGGTTGGCCTTATGATGACCTACGCTCTGTCCACGACCCAGGCGCTCAATTGGATCGTTCGTTCAGCTACAGAAGTCGAGACGAACATTGTCTCGATCGAGCGTATGCAAGAATATATCAGCTTACCGCCTGAAGCACCAGAAGTCATATCTGACAACAGGCCACCGGCTGATTGGCCCAGCAAGGGCGCAATCGAATTCGTCGATTACGCTACGCGCTATCGAGCAGGGTTTGACCTGATCCTGAAGGACATCAATTTCAAGATCAAGCCTGGAGAGCGAGTCGGCGTCTGCGGGCGTACCGGTGCTGGCAAGTCGTCACTACTCAACTGTCTTTTCCGCATTATAGAACCAGCTGCGGGCAAGATACTCATCGATGATGTCGACATCTCTCAAATAGGTTTACACGACCTCAGATCGCGACTCAGTATTATTCCGCAGGACTCGCAATGTTTCGAGGGTGCGCTGCTGTTTTTGGCCGCGAAAATGGCGCTCATGCACGAGCAGGTACCATGCGAGATAACCTCGATCCAACCCGAGAAGCCACAGACACGCAACTCTGGCGAGCCCTTGAGAACACGCGACTGAAAACGCACGTCCAGACCATGGTTTGTCGCTGTCAATACCTCCAAACGCAAAGCTAATGTACCTCCAGGAGGGCGGGCTCGATGCTCACGTAGACGAGGGCGGCAAGTGTCCGGCTTGACTTGCTGACGAATGGCTGAAGGTGTGCGCAGGGTCAAATCTCTCGTCTGGACAGCGACAGCTTATGTGTCTCTGTCGAGCACTGCTCCGGAGCACTCAGATTCTCGTCATGGACGAAGCGACAGCGAATCTAGACATCCAGACCGATTCAGAAGTTCAAGATATCTTGAAGCAAGAATTCAAGGGTGTCACTGTGCTCACGATTGCGCACCGGCTCAACACCATCATGGACTCGGACCGCATAATCGTTATGGACAAAGGCGTATGTTTCGCGTACGTCGGCCGACGTTTTGTACTGACTAGTCTCGCAGCGGGTCGCCGAGTTCGATTCGCCTAGCAACCTGCTCGCCAAAGCGGACAGGTATGTTCACGCCAATCTATAGCTTCGTACGGAGCTGATGTGAGTTTCAGTATTTTTGCATCGCTCGCTAGAGGTGCCGGTGTTGTTTAAACTAGTGAAATTCCTGCGTAGATGCATCACAGCGTTTGTTTCATTGCGTCCACGGAGAGCAAGCAGTCGTGCAACCTCTGGCTCTACACGCGGTGACTGACAACAGAGCTTACAGATAGGAAATGTGTTACATCGTGGTATAGGACCAGGACTCGCCACCGCGAGCTTGCCGGGAATTGAGTACACCGCCCGACAGAGTGCTATTGAGACTGCCAATGAAGTAATCGGATCTCGCGAGTAGCTGCTCATAGAGTATGTCCAGGAGATCAGGGAAGTCTGCAGCGTATCCGAGCTCTCGTCGATCGGCGGGCGCGAGCATATTTTGTAAAACGATCCCGCGATTCTCACGCAGCTGCACGACCTCGGCCGAGGATTCCGGCTGATTGGTGTAGAAGTAGAAGCTGCACGACTTCATCAGGAACTGCGCTCATGCCGTGCAAGACACGTACGCATCGTCCTCTTCTGGTGCACGGTTGGGACCAATGTGCGAGCGAAGCGCGATGCGAGCGGCATGCAGCTTGTCAAGGGTCTGTGCTGCCAGACTGTCTTGACGAGACCCCTCTGTGCCACGAAGCATCAGCCAAGTTGGCGAAAAGACAAGGGATAGGCACCGGATGGCGAGAGATCGATGCCCGTCCAGGCGCGTCCATCTGCTGCAGTCGAGAAGGCGAGCGCCATTGAGGCCGCGACGCTCTGAATGTGCTGGGGTGGCACTAGGCTCTCGAGCATCATGGCGGTGTGTCTGTCGCGTGCGTCGCTTGTGCTGTAGCGCATGCCACCCAGGCAGACGGGCAAAGAGCCCTGCAAGAGAAAGACATCGTCTGGCACGACGAAATTCTGCGCCAGGCCGTGCACCATTGCAGCCGGAGCGATCTGAGTATCTGGGGCGACGAGCGCCCCAGATGCCTGCCAGACACTCGAGTATGTGTACAAAGCCACGAAGCCGACTCGCTTCAAATCTTCGATCAAGAGGCTGTCTTCGTCTGGCAAATCGAACTCGCCATCGCGCTGTAGAGCTTCGCGTAAGGCATCGATCGATAGGACCCTGCTGTTAGACATGCGTTCGAGTACGGCTTCGTGCGTTAGGCCAAGCGTCGTTGTCTTGTTGTCCCATGGGGCGTCGTCTTGGCCTGCGCGCGTGTCTACGCGCAAAGTGTCCGTGTGCTCATATTGTCCCTCCGGCAACGTGAAGAGAGAGGCTCCATTTGATTCTGTCAGAATTGACTCAACCGGCTCTGCGCCCGGCGCTAGGTGGTAGAGTTTGTGGTCCCATAGACCGTCGATCCTGATCCGCTTTGGGCTCAGCCCAAAGTGGAGACAGTATTCGTACAGAGTTATGACAGGTCCGTAGGTCGATCGCAGATGGCTCATGTCCACAAAATGAGCAATATCGAGCTGAAAGTATTGCTGGCCGTCGATGACTTGCGTCTTGATGGCATGTCGACTGCAGTCGTTACCCTCGACGCATCTATGAGTCCAGATCGAGTCTGGAATGATTGGTATCCGCTCGAAGAGACGACCGAACTCGAGGCAGGACTCAATCAAACGCCTCTGCTGGGGCCAGCTTGATGGACTCGGATAGTCGAGCACGATGAACTGTGGGCGGATGCCGACGAGCTCCTTGATAGCCTCGAGCGCTAAGGGTACCGGGCTACCCCAGCTTGGCAAGAGCTGATCTGCATCGAAGCCAAGCTCGCCAGACACGCCGTCAGAGTCGTCAGGTGCGTCATCGTCTTGCGCGGCTGCAAGCAATTCGGCTGATGCTGCCTTTCCGTCGCCTGCGTCGAGCAGAGAGTCGGCTATAGGGTGCGGCACTTCGTAGCGGGTATGATTTGGCTCTGCTTGGGTCACATGAGGCTGTCGTACGAGGACGAACAGCGTGAGGAGCGCAAAGAGCGCAAGAATATAGTGTCGTCGTCGGAACTCGAGGAGCAGGCCTCTGGAGCGAGTGAGACGGTCATGGCTCGCCTTGCCGTTCGGTACAGGTAAGTAACTCCCTGTCACCATATCATGATAACGTCGAGCAGTGCTGAACGTCGAGCCGTCCCTGGCCGCTGACACGGCAGCCGACGAGTCGCCGAGTTCGCGCGGGCAACGATTAACGCGCAACTTCTTGCCGATCAGACGCCTAGACGTGTACGTAGACCTGGCCGTTCAGGCGCCTCATCTCGCGGCCGCCTTCCGTGACTGTGAGGAACCCACGTCATCTTTCCTGTCTCCTCGGCAACAGTTGTTAGCCTTCTGGAACCTCGACAACCATCCCCCGCCTCCTGTTATGACTTTGCATAGAGGACAAACAGTTAGCGATCGCTCGCTCGTGATGTATACAGCCAAACATGTCGCCGCCTTCGCGCTCGTAGCATGGTCGTTCAGGACAGCGAGCGCCTCGCTGCCTTATGCGATGAGCATCAGGCGCTTGCAGTTCGAGGACAGCGCCTCTTCACTTCTTGACGGGCAAAACCTCACCAAACGCTCCTTAGATTACTCTGTTGGCGTCTCCTTCAGTGTACGAGCGACGAGTCCGATTCAATCTGGACCATCCTCACCCGATCCCTGGCATGCAGGCACAAACTACCGTCAAAGGATTTAACGTTGTCCTTAAATCTGAGACTGTAAACTGTCACGGACCTACAGATGTGCAGCTGAGCGTCCTGCTTCCAGCGCCGTTTTGTTTTCACAGCGGTACCCGGATACGGCCGGCACAGACCTGCTCACGTCGACTTTGTAAGGCGTCATACAAAACTTCCACGAGTCGTGCTCGTGACGTTTGTCTTCACATAGATGATCACATCAGGCAGTGTCAGTAGCTCTGCTGACGATCCCGCCCAAACGGACGAGATCTGGGTGACCGTCGGCTGGTCGGAACGGCCGGAGCAGGAAAGCAAAGAGGTTATAGGATGGCCTCGCCAGTGCTGTCTGGCCGATTTTGATCTGACGTTTTCGGTCGGCCTCTATACGGGTAAGTCACATGCATGGAGAAAGCGTAGCTGCACGCTCACATGAGCGAGCAGTCAAGATCAACAGGATGAGCCTTCGAAAGATCCTTGAGCTCAAATGCGGACCGATTTACGCCTTGACATACGGTGACGCTGCATGCAATCCTCCGCTCGGCAAGAAAGGTGCGCCTCGGAACATCACGACTTCGGAATCTCGCTCATCATCGCGTCGCCATCAGTGCGTTCTGGCTCGATCGATGCTGGTATAGAGAACAGTTCTGGCTAGCTCGAGACTCTAATTCAAACTCTTACATTGCGATTCGAGGGAGTCGACTTCCTCTCCCGCTGCGACCGACTGCATCAGCCACGATTGAGACAAAAACGAGCTATTATCCATTCGACATGTGGCGGCGCAGTAGCAATGCAGCGATCGAGCGCGTTTTGCGGGTCCGGTCGCCCGTTGCTGCCGAGGCTCTGGAGTCGGTTTGGGTGAAAGTCAGGATGAGCACCTGCGCGGCATTACAATAGCAACACTCTCCATAAGCGGTAAAGACGTGCATTTCCCTGATTGATCAATCGACTACGAGCACAGTGCTCCCGAGGCCGCATACAGACGCCTGCAACCGCTACAATACGGACTTCCGCGGCTCCCCCTGAGTAGGCGTCGCCTTGACATCCAGTCAGCATGCAGCGGTGAAGCGCTCCTTGACAACACCTTAGTTGTGTACTATCTGAGCAACTTGTCCCGGCCAAGGAGCACCGCCCGTCCTCCCACGACCGACGACTATGTATACAATCATATTGGCAACGCTCATCATATTGTGCCGCTTCGCCAGCGCCATAGGGGAAAACACGTCCAAGCTCAGTGTCCGCAAGGAAAACTTCAACATACGCCGAGCTCGTCCCACTCCCGAATCGCGAGCCTTCTCCAAGCGCTCAATCGACTACTCCATCGTTGCTTCCTTTAAAGTGCGCCTTACGTTCCGATCTTTGTTTGCGCCAGTCTCAGGGTATCGGTCACATCAATACAGGCCCAGCAAACTATCAGGGGACATGCCGTCGTCTTGAAGTCCGATAGTGTATGCAACTCTCAATGACATAGTCGATCGTGGCTCAGCTCGCCGATACAGCATAGATTCGTCTTTACCGCCCTTGAAGCGACGGACGAACATCGGCCTGCACACGTCAGCTTCGTAAGACTTTTCACGAGAGCGCGAGCAAATCCTGATGGCGATCTAAACGCCCAGGAGATTACGTCGGGCAGCACAGACTCATCAAATGAGAACCCTGCAGGAGCCAACGAGATATGGGTCACTGTCGGTTGGTCGGAGCGCCCACAGGCAGTGAGCAAACAAGTCGAAGGATGGCCTCGTCGATGCTGCCTCGCGGACATTGATATCACCTTTTCGGTAGGTACAACGAAAGGCAAGCTCGTCGCGACGCCAAGCAAAGCGCGAGGCTGACCCTGGATAGCAGTCAAAATTAATTCGGCTCGCACCACAAGCAAGCTGAAACTTCTCTGCGGACCGATCTATGCTTTGACATATGGCGATCCTGCATGCGAGCCTGCGATCGAAACCGATGGTGCGTTGAGACGTTGCATTACGGTCAGACACTTGCTCACCGTTGGCCCCAGTACCTGCCGGAAGCATCAAGCACAAGATCCAGAATACTTACGGATAGGTCGTCATCTTGAGCAGGATGCTATCTCTGTGTGCCAAGCGCCGTAAGTCCCGCGCTTAGCTTGCCTGATCGATGCATCAAGTCGGGCAGAGCCTGAGGCCCGAGACCCCGCGAGACTGCTTAGGCTAGACGCGAGACGCGTTCTGTACCGACTGAACACGTCGTTGCCGGTCGCCCGTCAGACTTGGCTGTCCGGCTGACCCTTCGTGACGCCATCGCACGGCATGGAGCGAGCAATCGATGCGTACGTTCGATGGAAGCATGCAAGCAACCATGTCTGACCGCTCGAGCACAGGCAATTCGAGCGCGCAGTCGATATGATACAGAGGTGCTTCTGATGGACGCCCTTTCGCAGACATGGCTGACCTATGGCTCATCCAGTCTGCCCAAGAGCGGGCCGATCCAGGTGTGTGCGCTGATCATCTCAACAAGCGGCAGCTCATGAGATTGCGCAAAACAGACAAGTTACGAGGACAAGTTGCTCTTGTATAGGTCAGCCTCTTTCAAGTGCCTCTGAAGTGTTGCTGACGGTCCGCATCCAGTCTGTACAAGCAAGGTCAGAAGCTTTTGATTTGATCGTGCCGGTCATCTGACGCCGCAAGCTAGCCACGGAGGGACCACCCAGCACAGCGCGACCGGGCATGTTGGACATGCTGGGACGAGCAAAGTGGGACGCATGGAAGCGTAGAGCTCACCTGACGCCAGTACAAGCAAAGGCAGCCTATATCGATGCACTGCGAAGCGTGGGTCACGATGATCCACCACGAACTACCTCGACTGACGCGATTCTATGGCGTACAGATCCTTAGAACCTTCTCAGACAGGCCGACGGCCCTTACACTCATCAAGGACTTGGATAGTCACGGTCCTCGCGAGACTCGCAATCCCGCTGCCGCGCCTGATAGTAGGTGTCTCGTACGTGCGCGCTTGCTCAAACTGAAGCCTTTGTAGGTTTAACGTCACAGTCGGCCATGTCGACGTCGTCATCTACAGAGGAGGAGCGTCTCCCGCGAGCTACGCGAGAATCGACGTCCCGGAGAGCTCATGCTCTCCCAGGCGGCACGCCCCTGACAGCAAGCAGCCTGCGCGCAGTCGATCAGCAGCAGCGTGCGGTCGGGCAGCGACGTCCGCAAGCTAGACAGAACTCGCAGGACTCGACAGACGATGCGTCTACAGACGATGGGAGCTTCACCGATGAAGCACACGATCAGCAAGGGGGTGCGGCCGGCTTTGATGGCTCAGCTGCTGCAAGTCAATCTCATCATCGACAACCGAGACCCTTAGCAGCGTCCCAGACACTCATGCATCCTCCAGCTCCTCCGCGCACAAACAGTGTATATAGCTCAGCTGTCGCAGGTCCCGTCAGATCGCAGCCGCCGACTCCCGGTCAGTACTACGCTCAGCAAGGGAGACCAGGTTCAGTATATGCAACGCAAGCGCACCCAGGATACCCTCATCGACCGATGATGAGCCCCAACTACTTAGCCGGACAGTCTCACTATGTACAGAGACCGCCCTCGAGGCCGCACTCGCTCGCGCCAGGCTCTTACATTGGCGGCGCGAGACCTGTCTCGCCACAAGCTGCTCTAACTGCCAGGGCGCAAGCCGGATCATCTAGACCTGCACTCGACAGGGCTCTGGACAACATACAGGTCTCGCTTGCTGCCCTGCATGAGCGTTTGCAGGCGCTAGAAAGCTCGCGACCAGCTGCATCGCCGCGAGCGAATTCCTCGCCGCTCGTCGTATTCTTGCGTGGCATACTGGCTCGACTGCTGGTTCAACTGCGGTTGCGTGACGCTGCATCAGTCCCGTCGTTCAGTAGAATCAACTTGCGGGCTCTTGCAGTCGCTCTCTTTTCGTCACTGCTACAGCTGTCCCGCAGATTCATGACAGATTTCGCGATCCTCGTCTTCCTCGCAAGCGGCTTAACGACTCTGCGCAAGAACGACGGCAATCTTCGTGTAGTCGTTCAAAATTGGGGTCGATTGCTGCTCTACGCGGGTACGCTGGGCAGCGCAGGTGCGACAATACAGCAATAGCAACACTTTGCATGTCAACAACATCACTCATTGCATTCTTGGAGGAGCCCTTGATTTCGAGCGGCAGGCGATACTGATCAGCCACGTCCTCTCCGTTGACGGGTTCCAGCGTCTCGGCCAGATCCTGTCTGACCGTTCGCTTGTGTCCGGGTAAGACTGAACCGATCGATGTACTGTGACAAAGTCAGCATTTGTGATCGCTGCTCGCAGGATCCTCGCACCTGATTTGTCGTCTGGAGTCCTTCTGTCATCTTAGCGAGTAGGTTTGTGAGCGCCACATTGTTGCTCTCCTGCTGTCCCGTGAGCGCGGACAAGAAGATCGTCTGCAGAATGCTGACCACATGATACTCCGCGCCGAGCTCGTGAGGATCACTCGCAGGCACACTTTTGACCAGAGCAGAGATCTGACGAAGGAGCACGTCGTCGCGTGCGATCGCACCTGTCGCCACTGCGTCGAGATAGCGCGAGATGAGTACCACTCTTTCGTGGAGCATTCTGATCGCATTGCGTTGCGTGACCATGTTGGAGACGGCTGTGTGGACTCTGGTCAGTACCACAGATCTGGCGAAGGCATGCACAGACCTGTGGAGTCGCCGCCGCCTCGACCCGAGCTGGACGGCTTGGATACATGATCGACGGCGATACGTTCAGCTTCGCCAGTTTCTACGCGGTGAGCTGCGCGGATGAATTGCGTTTGGGGTTGGTTGTCGATGATTTCCATGTGTCGTTCGAAGCAGGCGATGGGCAAGTCCTTGCTGGACCCAATTTGATCTGGCATGAGCTGGAGCAAGATGGGCGACTCATTGTAGGCAAGCAGCTCTTCGTGGATAGCGAGTTCGATCTCTGTCGGTTGACTGCCGACGGTGTACCATCCCAGGATGTCGTAGACTGGAAAGACCTGCTTGACTGATGGCAGCATTGCTCGTGAGTGAGCCTCGACAGGTCAGTGGATCTGATGCGCACATTGGTCCCTCCTAAAGACGAGGAGCCCATGCTCAATCTTTGTGCCTTCCACTTGGATCTCAAAGGTGTTATTGACCTTGATCTCTCGGCCAGATTGAGTGCCGATGAGCGCTCCGGCGACTGTGAAGCTCTGGATCGGGCAGTCACAAGAGTCTGAATGCCAAAGACATACCCCGCACATCGCGTTGACCTGTCTGGCACTGAGTACGAGTGAGATGTTCAGAGATGTTGAGGATCGGCAGTGGATGGCTGTGAAGGACGACAACTCTCGGCATGAGCTCGTCACGGCAAATCCCAATGGCAGGCCGGGTACGGACACACTGATCGTCAAGCCGCTCTCGATGGTAGAGCTTATCAAGGATCTCTTGCCTTCATTGCTGCCATCTGTCATTGTATCGTCCATGACGCTCGAGCTCGAGCTCAAGGTCGAGATAGCCAACAATTAATAACAAGCGCGTTGGCGTTCGTCGACGTTCAATCGTCGACCTTCAGGCATTTATGTCCCACGACATGATCGATATGATGATTGCACTCGGCTACGGCGAGTATGCATTGGACTGCAAGATCCTCAAATGATTACAGAGAGTCCTCCCTGCTGACATAGCAATCTAGCACGGGGCTCCAGACATACTTGTGATTGAGTGTATCTCGTATGACCGGATAGGCAGATGGAACGGCGTAGGGCACGCCTGACTTAGGGTCTTTGTAATTCGATGGCAAGCCTGTGATCGCGCATAGGGGCACTCTGCGATCTGACAAGCAGGCACTGTCAGCACTCTGAATGGTGCACACACGAGAAGCTCACTCGTCGCACGGTTCTTGATAGAGACCACACGCAGGTTCTTCCAGTCTGCATGCTCTCCGAAGATTGCTGTCATCATATCGTGTTTGCTACCCGACCAATCGTCCAAGATTAGGTAGTTGCGGGAGTGAGGTCCCTGCGGCTCGGGTGCATCTGACTTGACGCGTTTTAAGGCAGGCTGGTTGGACGGCTCGATGTTCAAGGCGTGTCTGCCCAGAACGATGGGTATGGCTCGCTCGGTGGTGAGCGAACCAGCTGGACGTGGTTCCGGCAGCGATCTCTGCATTTCTGTGGACTCTGTCTCGTTCTTGACAGCGGTGCAAGGAATACTCGGGCGAGGCTCGGTTTCCAAGGCACTTGTCTTGTCAGAGGCAGGAGTCGACGCGAGGGCAACCAGTCGGGGTGACGATGCAGGTGCTAAGTCACTCGAATACGCTGTCAGTGGCGTGTCGGTCCGGCTGCCTGCCACTGTGGGCTCATTCGCGGGCAACGTGGATGCGTTGTCGTTCGGCGGCTGCAAGGGTGGTTCTGCATCGACAGGAGCGACAGAGACTTCCTCGACGAGCGCGCGAGTGTGGTCTTCGATGCGGCTGACGAAACGCAGAACGGGACCTTGCATGGCTGTTCTGATTTGATGTGTTCGCTGGGCCACGCGGTACTCTTCCTCGAGCCTTGACAGCTCTCTGAGGAATGTGCGGGATATCTCTTCCTGTTGAAGCGCCATATCGATGAGATCGGCTTGATTGAGGCTACGCCGCCGCTTTACTTTCGGTCTATTGACGATCTGCGCAGTACGTGCTTCCCTATCCTGCAGGCGGGTGTCTATGGCCTCGCGCAACTCGACGGCAGATCTGCGCGAGCTCGTTCGACGTGCTTCACTCGACAAGCTAGTCTGCAGCTGCTGCGCTCTCCGCTTGATAGGTTGTGGGCCGTCGAGTTTCGCTTGTTCTGCTCGGGCAGCCGCCTTGGCAGCCCGAGCAATTGCTGGCATGTTGGCGTATAAGCCCTCGTCGCGTCGCTACAGCGCTGGTCAGCTCGATTGCGAGTCAAGTCGAGGAGCAGAGCTTGCCTTGCCCTTGGATAGCTTGCTCGTGCTAGCGTGTGGCCTGTGCCGAACTGCGGGAGCGCCATCGTCTGTTTCCGAGGCTTCCGAGCCAGTGGACCCAAAGTCTGAATCGAACATGTCCTCCTCATCTGCATCCTCGGATGAGCCGATCGACCCTTGAGGGTACACACGGGCGGCACACCTTTGGCAGCAAACTCTTGATCGTTCTCTTCTTCCGCAAAGACTTCCTCCTCTTCGAGCTCCTGATGTAGCATCTCTCGCATCCTAAGGGGGAAAGATGAGTAGGCCTCGTGTCGCTGCTAGGACAGGCAGGCTTACTTTGCACCTGCTCCAGAGCGCTTCTCTCGCTGGAGCACAGCAGCCGGTACCGGCTCATCATCGCTGGTCTCCTCCTCGTCGCTCTCTGATTCGCTCTGTGCCGTCTGAGATGTCGCCTGATCTGGTAGCTCTGACTGGCCACCAGCCGCAAGCTCGGGGGTATCATGGTCTGCTGATGCTAGCCCAGCGTCAGGCGCTTGATCCGTGCTGGTAGCGGGGCTCGTTGCTTCCATCGTCGACCCGCGGCAGCAGTCAGTCGGGGCCTTGCAGCTTGCAGTTGGTGATGCAGAATGACGCGCGACTCCGTGACAGGAGTCGACCGTCGACGAAGCCGCAGCCGCAGCCGCTCGTCAGCCAGCCGGTCCAGCCCCGGACAGACAAGATGCAGATCCTTGGCATACATGTGACGCCCGGTCAGCAAGTCGAATTCATTGCATGGTCGATCAGCACGACTATGGCCATTGCCAACTTTTCGAGTTTGCCTTCATCACTCAAGGTCTTTAGCCAGGCCCAACCTACTCGCGCACAGCACTGACTGGTTTTACATTAGGCGAGCACGGAAGTCAATGGACCACCTAAAGACACCTCCACTGGGCTCGAGCCCCTCATCATGCCACTTCAGATGCTTGTCGTCTTCCCCACCGTCTTGTATCCCGTCATCGCACCCCTGGGTGAGTCCGCGCGCCTGTCCCGAGCAGAATTGTCTTGATACACCCGAACGACAGTCAAGAGATTCCGAGGACCAATCTTTGCAGAGGCCTACAGACTCCCCAATCTGCCAGAAAAGGTCGATCCACATGTTCAGCTGCTCGTCAGGCTTGGCGGTGGTCTGGCCGGCATGCTGATCGCCCGCGTCCTCACTCAGAGCACCTTTCGCGAGCTTGGCTACCACCTCCACGGCATTCTGGTCCGCGAACGCACATCCACCATCGTCGATACGGGCATGTATAGCATCATTCGACACCCTCTCTACGCTACCGCGCTGCTCTGGACAGCCTCGAGCTCGTTGCTGTACTGGTACGCCAGCAGTGCTTTCACATGTGGATCGCTCACTCAGAAGCTCTTCAACAGGAACTACATCCCTCTGATGCTCAGCGCGGCTCTGGCGACCGTCTTTGCGATCAAGATTCCCGTCGAGGAAAAGTACATACTCGAGGACAAATTGATTGGACCCAAGTATCGTCTCTACCAATCCAAGGTGCCTTACCGCATGATCCCCTATATCTACTAGTCCTGCCTCGGTCGACCTGCCATCGAGCAGGCGCGGTGCGTGTTGTAAACCATCCATCATGTGACGTGTCTGTCCACGCATTTCGCATCATGAGCCTCCTGCCATCTCGGCGATTCTTTTGACGGGGCAACGGGAAAAGTTGCAGTCGAACGCGCATAAATTGGGGCGCGTCGTCTGTTTGCTCCGCTTCACCACCCTTCAGCTTGAATTTGGCGACGATCGACTCTGTCTACTGATGAGCCTGCCAATATAGACGTCTTGATACTCGTGCCAGGATCTGAGGACGGAGCCTGCAGGTCAGTCCCCGAGGCCGATCGACGAAGGGGACAACTCCACTCCGAAGGGATGCAGCGAACGAAGAGTGTAGCCAGTGACAGAACGGAGCGCCTGAAGCAGCTTGCTGCTATCAGTCGGAGGTGCACTCGCTCGTAGAGAGGAAAGGTCTGGCTCGAGAAGAAGACGACAACTGCGGTCGAATCTTTGCAAGACGCTCCTGGTCATGGCCCCTGAGTTAGCCTGGCTGATTTCGGAAGAGGGAGAACTCCCATGTGAAGCGTTACGGCGAGCCTCTTGTTAGCCAGTGCCATATGGTCTGCCCTATTGCAAATATGCAATCATTGGAGAGGCACATGGGCTTGTCGGAATGAGACCGCGGTCGACGAGAAGACAGCAGCCACTTTCAACTCTTGCAGCTCTCGGCAGAAGCACCAGAGGCAGGACTTGCAGACTGCCGCGCAAGGACCTTTGGATCGGTTCGCTGCAGCGAGCGGGTGACAGCCGGCGACAAAAGGCCTGCTCTTTGCACGTCACTCGGAGGCCCACTTGCTCGTCGGAGATCATTGCGGTTCAGACTTGATGGCGATCGAGGGCAATCCTGACGATTGTCATTTGCAGCCTCAGAAAACCGACGATAAGAAGGGCAAGGAAGTCTCGAGGATAGAGCGTGCGATAGCAGGCGCTACACAAAGGTCTTTGATAAGTCTTTTCTCAGCCTACCGAAGCTCTGAAATTTATTGTACGCGCTGGCAGACTTCCGCACTGCTCTCGATATGACTGCATTGAACCGTCAGACATGCATTCTCTGCTTGAGCGATCGAGTGGGCGCAGACTCAGAGTCTTGGTTATGATCATGAGCGCGGAAGAAGCGGGTGATCATGCGATCATGGCGGTGACGCGTCTTCAATCGATTTGATCGACGACGTCTCACACTTGCTGGCGCGCACTCGTCAGCGAAATTCCAGATGGACGAGTACGACGACGAGATTGCCGAGTCATCAGTCGTAGAGTTGGATTCGCCCGTCCAAGAGGTCGCCGACGAGATCGACGACGAGATCGATAGCGAGGTGATGGCGGGCTTAGACCATAGAGCTCGCTCGACGACTCCTATGCCTGTCAAGCCATCGCAAGATGAGCAAGATGATCGCACACAGTACATGGACTATCCTGACTCGTTACCGTACTCTGCCGAAACGATGGATGAGATGGACAGACGTCTCGAAGAGATTTGTATGCGGATCATCGAATCTGTCCAGGCTAGAGATCTCGACGAGGGCCTTGTCGTCTGGAACCATCGTCTCGAATGGTCAGCTCTGGCTCACAGATGACATGATGATGCTTATGCCGCAGATTGCTAGCTGGATCGGCCTCAAGTACCCAATGAAGCGCTCCATCCGCGCCAAACTCGCTGCTTTGTACTACGAACTTGCAGGTAAGCTCTGCGCCCGTCAAGGCTGGTGCCTTGTCTGAAGCTGTGCCATACAGTCTTGCCGGGCTTAGATCCTCGCTTGATAGCTCTCGCCGCGAACCAGTGCTCAACACTCATCGAAAACAAGAAGCGACTTGGTGCGGCCTCATCGCTTGCTGCTAGCGTCTGATACTGACAGACGACCATAGACATCGACGATATTCAATTACCATGGCGTCCATTGTATGACATTCTCCTGCGCGAGCTCTACCCCAAAAAGCGAAGAACAGGACTCACGTAGGCCAAAGTCTGCTGAGCTCAATTCCGAGCTGACGCGTCCAACGCAGAACCGTCTCAAGCAATCTCTTGACCCTGGCAGAGCATTGTCAACGCTTCTTCCCGCCTCACGAAGGCCCTGCGATGCTCGAGACTTTCCTCCCACGACTCAACGGCGATCGTCTTGAGACCGTGCTTTCCACTCAAGCCTTCCTTGTCCACTTTTTGCCCCTCTCCCATCCGTATTGGCTTCCAATGATCTTCAAGCTATGGGAGGGGTTCCAGAGCAACATCTACGAAGATCAATATCTTGATCTCGTCGCCCGTCTCGGCGAAAAACATCTCGATCCTCGCCTTAGCAACCCTGCGCGCATTGATGAACTGCGCGAGAAAGCCATCTCGATAGGCGCCGCGTCTGCGGCCGGGAATGTGCCAGAGATTCCCGTCACGCCATCATCGCCCCGACCAAAGGGTATAGGCGAATGGCAAGGCATCCGACGAGACGTCGGCATCTTCAGCTTCGCCCAGTTCGACGATCTCATGAGCAGATGCTTACGTGCTATGAACGTTCCCGTTGGCGTCAGCAGAGCCGGACAAGTCCTCAGCCTAGGCGCTGCTGGCTCTTCTGTCGCCGACAAAGCAGTTTCGTCAACTATGCTATCGATGAAAAAGCCGACCAATCATCTGCAATCACTCGCATCCATCGTCGTCTACAGCATCGCTGTCGACGTGCCTCCTGACTCTATCGCAAGCTCACCCTTGTCCTCCCGTGCTACTTCAAGCGATCAGGTTGCACTCGATGGAGAAGCTAGCTACATCAAGCGCCCACTCAAAGCGGGCAGCTATGCTCTGGGCGCACTGCAGAAGCTCATTGAGGCGCTAGAGACTTACTTCCACCCAAGCAACCAGGGCACTTGGACGGCCTCTCTTGCGAGTTTCCTCGATCAGCTTTGTGCCGCGTTTATAAAGAGATGGAGCCAAGAGAACAAGGCTGACTGCAAGACCCCGGTAGCCTGGCGATTGACGGAAGCAATAAGAGACGAATTCGTTAACATCTTACGCACAGTCACCTTGCTCATCATCTTCACCCGCGATATGTTCGCTTTCGTTAGCGCTCAGAATGCTGTCAAGCTGCTCGCCTACTTGCAGCCTGATTTGATCATTCCCTCCATTCTCGAGCGTGCATACCCTGCTCTCGAACTTCTGCTGGAATCGCATCGCACGACGGCCATGCTGGTCTCGCTCACTTGTATCGCCGGCCCTCTGATGAATCGCACGAAGTATCCTTCCGGTGCGCTACATGTCATGCCGCTGCTCGATCTGTGTATACCCGGCCTGGACGTCAACGATCCCAGCAAGACATTCACGACCTGCCAGTTCCTGCACAATGTCTTCTCGAACATTGTCATCGATGATCTCACCCGATACACTGACAAGGGCATAGCGGAGCCTTTGCCAGCCTTTGACCCTTTGACGCTGCTGGTCGGCCACGACCCTGCGGATCGACGTCAATTGACAACTGCTGAACTGAACCGAGCCATAGTCGAATCGACCGCAGCCTTTCCTGATTGGATCACTAAATTCATGAAAGCGGCGCTTGGCCTCATTGATGGACTGCCCGAACCGGGAGGCAAATCCGGCAAGACGGGCGGCAAGATCGAGGAGAACATGATCATGGGCATAGCCATGCTCTTTGACCCGTTCTGCTCTAATCTCTCGGATCCAATGTTTGATATCGCCTTTGACCTCTTCTGGCGACATGTTGCAAACTCGCCACGAGCCAATTCCCTGCGTTCGATAGTCGCAATCACGCAGTCCTTCACTCGAGCGAACCCAGAAAAAGTGCTAGCCGTCATCGTCCCTCATTGCGTCCGTCAGATCCGTCTTGAGATAGAGTATGGCGCGTCGTCAACCCGAAGCACCTCGAGCTCGAGCATCATAGACACTGACGTCGCCTTCAACTGGTATGCAAGCTTGCTTGCCGCTGCGATGCATATGGCCGGATCCGCGCTGCTCGCATATGAGCAAGACCTAGTCGCGATTGTACAGCACATGGCAACATCGTGCTTCACTGAACGTGGCTATCACCTCGCAAGTCGGCTGCTCAGCGGTATGCTAGCTACGCTGTGCGCAGGGTATGCGCGGGACGCACGCATGGTCAACAGTGACGAATGGCGCTCAGCAGAATTCGTTGCTCACTCGCATCTACACTGGGGCAAGCTCTACAAAGTAGAAGAAGTCAGTGTAGAGTGGCACGTAGCAAGTCAAGCGGAGATCGATATGTGCATGCGCGTACTGAGTGCTGTCTACGAGCCCGCCTTGCAACGCCTCGAAGCTTTGACTACACTTCGTGATCAATCGACAATCAGCCCCGTCTGGTCCAACGACTTCTGTCGAGCGTGCAGCATCATCAAGCAGGGCCTACTGGGCATTGCGAACCTAGCACAAGTACCAGTGCCGCAAGGGACTACATTTCTCGGCCTATCCGTGCCAGACTTCGTGCAGCGCTCGCCTGATATTGAAGTCGGCCTGTGTTTAACCGATCCCACGGATGTGCGCCTGCAGCATGTCATGGCTCTACGCGAGCGCACCGGTCGGATGCTGCACGAAGCAGCACGCCATTTGCGCGACAACGGTGCGGAAGATGCGATCGATAGCGTCAAGATGATCATTTCTACGACGCGAGTACTTATGCTCGAGTAAGTCAATCGACGCTGTTCGCAAACAAAGCTGACCGCTGCTTGCAGTCATCCGTTTGACAAGTCAAGCTACGAGCCTTCGAAAGGCTACTACGAGTATATCAGAGGACTATCGCGTGTCGTGCGGGGTCAGCGGCACTTTTCACGGCTGGCATGGGTTCGACGCGCCGCATTGTATCGCATTTCTCGGTTACGTATCAGTTCCTTCTGCCGCATTCGCTCTTCGCTGGACGATACGCTGATCAACGATCTTTGCGATCTTGCAACTAGCAAGTACACAACTGTCCGCAAGTCGGCGCAACGCGTGCTGGACAATATCAGCCTCTATTACGAAGGTTCCCGCAGCTTGCTGATACCCCGTGTTCTAGACATGCTTTTGCCTGGTGGAGACGTTGACCAGATGAAAGGTGCACTGTACATACTTGGTAGCAAGAACTTCTCAGCTATGGGTCTGCAAGACTGGCGATACTTGCCTACATACGTGCTTCGACTTCTGCAGTGCTCACATCAAGAGAAGCCTTCGATCCAGCAAGTGGTCTCAATGGTGTTGGCCGATTTTGTGACGCGGCTCAATGTGCCCTCAACTCTGGCCCAATCTCTGGACCAGAACGGAACTGAAGGCAAGGCTAGACAGCTTGCTGCGGCCTTGCAGCTCCCTCCTAGTGGTCTTGTCGAAGCGGTGCGGCAAAACAGCTTGCAGCGCACGACGCACAAAGACCGCGAGTACTCTGAGCTCCTGCCGCAATTACTTCACATAGCACAGTCCGAAAAATCACATTGGCGCTACTCACTGTTCGCAACACGCATGATCAAAGCTTTCATCCGACGCGATCTGCCGATCAATCCGGACATTGCGACCTTTTTTGCACAACAGCTCGTCTCTGAATTGCCGAAGATGCGCGCCCATGCTCTCACAGCGATCACTAAAATGCTATACTTTGTCAAGTTACGTTCATTGACAGGCGGCTCCGATCGCAGACTGCTACTATGGGAGTCAAGCAACCCACTGAAGCGTGTAGTGCATCTTGACCAACAAAAGGACGTCGGCTTCACAGCCAACTTCGTAGACGACTTGACAAAGCCACTCGATCGATCGGCCAAGTCGAGCTCTCTGTTACTTGATAAACGGTCCACAGGCTGGCTGGTCTGGGGCAGCGAGACAACATTCTACGCCGTGCCTCACGAGACAGAACCTACCTTCAGATACGAGTCCGCGTCTGCACCTTGTCTTGACGCCATTAGAAGTGCAATGTCGCAACAGGCCTGGTGGGACAGATTCGCGAGTCAGTTAGCGCAGGAACTCTCTCGCGACTACATTGCTGCAGACACAGTAGACTGCATCAAGTCGATCTTTCAAGTCTACTTGGATGACTTCGTGCCGCTCATCAAGCCCAAGATACTCAGCTATCTGTCTACGAGCGATCGCCATCAGCAGCGAGCAGCAGCAGAGCTCCTGTCTGGCATCATTCGAGGCAGCAAACACTGGCCGATGACGCTGCAAGATGCACTGTGGTCCTGGGTGACGCCTTTGCTACCAATCATCTTCGCTCGTATCGCGCCCGACACGCAGACTATGTGGGAGATGTTCGTCGAATACATCCTCGATGGTCGAGATCCACGCCGCAATTTGCCACTTGTGAGCTATATCACGAGTTTAGACATTGACAAGGAATCGTATCAAGCCTTTGATCAAGCCAAAGCACAATTTCTTGTCGGCTCGACAATGTCTACACTCTCTTGGCACTTCACACCCTGGTCGGCCAAATATTTGGACCAATATTGGGACAGCATCGACTCAGATTTCAACGAGCTGCGAATGGCTGTCGCAGAGAACCTGATGGAACTCAGCGAGCTGCGGCTACACCCGTCGTTTTTGACCATCAAGGGACTGCTAGATGCCTGCGAGGAGACAACATCGAGTGCCAGGTTGTTGCTCGACGTCGACGAAGACTATTCTGCTCGAATCGAAACCGTCAAGCGCCAGCTTGCGTCTTACCATGCTATCCGTCAGCCCTCGGTTAGCGGATCGCAGATATACGACCGTGCCTCCTCAACAATACTCAACTGGATCTATACGGGCGCGAATGGCTACCGTGTGACGATGATGTATCCTTTTTTGACACTGCTGCCGGAGATCTTCAGGATGGAGGAGATCCTCGACAATGCGACTTTGCAAGATCTAGCGAAGAACGTGCTAGCAACATTGGCAGCACTGCCGTTTCCTTCTCACCTTGTCTATCAGCTCATGACAGACCTCTTGTCACTCATGAGAATCACGAGCAGCTGGCGCGTTCGCTTGAACATCCTATCGGTTATGCAAGGCATGTCAATACGATCACCTGGTCGACGATGGCGCTGACATGCACTGCAGTGTTCTACTTTCATAACATTTTCTTGCTCGGCGATGATCAGATCAACGAGCTGCTCGATTATCTGTGCGACCTCTTGCAGGATGCCCATGTGCGTTCGGATCACGGGCTCTTGACGTCCAGCTGACGAGCGTGCACAGATTGAGGTCCGTGAGGCTGCAGCGGTCACATTATCAGGCGTCGTGCGCTGTTCGCAAAGATCTGCCCTGCTCAGGCTAAAGGTGCGGGCTCAAGCTTGTCGACGAGTAAGAGACTGACGCGGCATACAGGAACGCTTCACGCGGATGGCGATGGAGACAAAGATTCCTCGTCGTCGCAATAGCGAGGGCAAAGAGCATACTGTGTATGCGCAACGTTTGATCACCGCGCATGCTGGCGTGCTTGGTGCTGCATCTCTCATCGCTGCTTGGCCTTATGGTGGGTAATCTGCTTCTTCTGGGCCACTCGTTTGCTGAGGGCTGGAGCCGCAGATATACCCAAATGGCTGCCGGATCTGCTCGTCGGTGTCATGTCGAAGCACAATGCCTCACCTGTGCCCGTCAGTACGACTGTGAAGAAGTGTCTCGCAGATTTCAAGAAGACGCATCAAGATAGCTGGCAAGAAGATCAGAAGAAGTTCACGGAAGACCAGCTGAACGACCTCAACGACCTCCTGATCGGCTCGTCATACTACGCATGAAGCAAGAATTGCAATCGTACAGTGTTGTGATGATGATAGCAGATTAGTAGATGTAAGGAATGAGCTTGTACGGCACACGCTTCTGGTAGTACTGCAAGCGCGACGCAATGAGAATCTTCATGACGCTCGAGATGCAGCCGCACTTACTCTGTACTGCTCTCCAAGATCAGGATCATCGAGCAAGATCTGCTCCTCGATGTCGATCTTGACGGCAAGTATGCAGCCGATCAGGATTGCCGCATACGCGGGCAGGGCGTTCCAGTAGAGGGCAGCGAGACCGATGGGCTTGAGCAAGATACTCGCGTAGACCGGATGCCTGATGTGCGCAAAGGGGCCGGTCTCGATGACAGATTTGGTGTTCTGTCGGACATGAATCGTGTCAAAGGCAGCGCCGAGGGTCGACATGGCAGTGCGGGTGAGGTATGTCGCCAATCCACAGAGGATGGTCCCGCTGATGAGCCGGGCTTCCACCCAGGTGTGAGGATGGACATCGCCGCCATACGGCAGAGGGAGCGCAAAGCGATTGGGCAAGATCGGCGTATGGAATCCTCGCCAGGGCGCAAGGATGACGGGCGCGAGTACGGTGATGGCACCAAGCATGGCATGCGCAGGCGTGAGATAGGCTTTCCAGCCCGTGACAAGGCTCGTAGATTTGTACGTGCCGCCGCGCTCCTTGCCGGCCTTGAGCGCCTTGCCCGTACTCTGAACGCCGAGTGCTACGCAGCTCGTCACGACCGACCAGGCCAGGATCTCTGTGAGCTGCTTGGGCGTGACATCGAGCCGCAGCTCGAGTCCGAGAACGGTGATCTGCATGTCAGCTGGCTCGCTACCGATCGACTATCGACTCGCGCTCGTCCCTTCTTGGACGTTGTGAGCGCGCGCGTCACGTCGACAGTTGCTCAGCAGGAGCAGCTTGCCTACTCGATTGCCCGACCGTCCGCGTGCGATTCAAGCCGCAGTCTCTCGCTCATCAGCTGGAGCAATGCTCGCTGGGTCTACTCCGACTGGCAGCGTGGCATGTAGCTGCACCGGCGGAGCAGCGAGGCTCTCGCAAACCGCCACGTCGTCAAGAGGCAAGAGGCGTTCACATCGGCCATTCTCTCGCTTGGCTCAGTCTGCGATCGCCTTCTTTCTCTTGTTCATCCTCTTGCCTTGCGTACTCGCCGGTGCAGACTACTACAAGGGTCCGTCAGAATGCTGAAGGTCGGCCTCAGCGCGCTCAGCGAGAAAGACAGTGCTCGGCGTCAAGCGGAATGCATCGAACCAGGAGATCAAAAAGGCCTACAGAGTGAGAACATGACGCTGTCTGTCGGCGTTGAGGCTAATGCTGCCTGACCATGCAGCAACTCTCGCGCAAGCTGCATCCCGACAAAAACCCAGGTAACGAGGAAGCTGCAAACAAATTCGTGCAGGTCTCGCAGGCGTACGAGGTTCTGAGCGACGAGGAACAACGCAAGATCTATGATGTCCATGGCGAAGAAGGCCTCAAGAGACAGCAACAAGGGGGCGGTGGCTTCCACGATCCCTTTGACGTCTTTCGCAATTTCTTTGGTGGCGGTCAGCAGCAGCAAGGCCAGCGCAAAGGGCCCAACATGGTCTCAGAGGCAGAAATCGACCTCAAGGACATCTACGTCGGCAAAACGTTCGATGTAGGAAGCAGAAAATGCGCCTGCTCAGGCTTCTTGTTGACATGTTGCGCAGATTGAGATCAAGCGGAAAGGTATCTGCGAAGCCTGCGATGGCTCCGGAGCCAAGTCAGCGTCAGACGTCAAGACGTGTAACGCTTGCTCTGGCCGTGGCGTGCGTATCGTTCGTCACCAGATAGCACCAGGCATGGTTCAGCAGATGCAGATGCAGTATGTTGCTCCATCACATGTCCGCCAATTCTGGCTCACACTTCTACAACAGATGTGACCAGTGCGCAGGTAAGGGCAAGACGGTAGCAAAGAAATGTCCCGTCTGTCACGGGCACAAGGTCGTCGAGCAGATCTCTCGCTTGTCGCTCGAAGTCGATCGCGGCGCGCCAGAGAATCACGAGCTCGTATTTGAGAACGAAGCGGACGAATCGCCTGATCATATCGCTGGCGATGTCATCATTAAGCTCAAGTCGAAGCGCACACGGGGTGGCTTCACGCGCAAGGAAGCTAACCTGTATTGGATGGAGACAATCAGCGTGCAAGAGGTAGGCTTGCGCTTGCGCTTGTGCTCCATCGCAGAATCAGTCTGATTCCTTGACAGGCTCTGCTTGGCTTCAGACACAAGCTCATGCATCTCGACGGACATACACTGCCGCTGTCGCGCAACGAGGTCACACAGCCAGGTTACGTTCAGGTCATCAAGGGCGAAGGCTTGCCTCATTTCCAGTCAGGCGGCCACGGCGATCTGTTCGTACAATACAACGTCGTACTGCCTGCGACAATATCGCCCAGCGTGCGCACAAGTGCGTCATCAGCTCGTCTAGTCTCCCTCTGTGCTGAAATTTGCTGCGCAGAACTAGAAGCTGCACTGGGCAAAGTGCACGACAAAACGGAATTGTAACGCATGCGTGCATCCTGTAGATCTTGTTGTCCGATTGACTAGAATAGAGGACGTGGCCATTCTCGCAGGCTAGACCAGGAACGGCGCAAGCGTCTCTTCGTACTCTTCCAGTACGCCCTCGTACGTCTGCTGAAGCGTTGCCCTTCGCTCGTCGACGGACAGCGATGACAGCAGTTCCTGTGTGGCGTGTCAGTTCACGCGAGGTGAGCTTGAGCCAGACTGACGTAATTGAAGCGGTAGAGACGCTCCTTGACGAAGAGGCGGTAGTCTTTGAGCTTCTTGGGGTCTTTCTTGCCGAGCTTGAGATAGAGACCCATCTCGACCAGTCTTGCAAATTGCCTGTCGCCGAGCTTGCAGTCCTTTCTCTTCTCTTCGATCCAATGCCGGTCGACAGGAGCGTTGATATCATTAAAGAGCTGCTGGGACAAGAGCGCGTGCAGGTCTGCTTTGTCTCGCAGAGTCTGGAAAGACTCGCACGGGTCTTCGACGACCATTTCTGCTGCATCTTTTCTCCCTCGCATCCAGAAGTAGACCATCGAGTACAGTGCAGCTGCTGTCCGTCTCAGTATGAGGATCAAGATCACAGCAGGCAGCTCACAGCCATGTCCTGCATGCTGATAAGGGGGCAAGATGACGAATTGCCTGTATGCGTGTATCAGCAGGACCTTGAAAATCCCGGTCAGGAGCGTACGAGAGGCGCAGCCGCGTTTTGTCAGGGTAGCAAAACCAGTTGTATAGCGAAGTGTAGCCGACAAAATGAAAGCTGTGTTGTGGCTCGCTTTGCTCCTTCCGTTTGACCGCTCGCTTTTCGTATAAAGTAACGAACTCCCAGTGAGTATCGTCCTCCTCGCAGTAGGAAGCAGCATCGATGAAGAGCACGGTGAAGATCTGCATACGTCGCAGGTACTCTTTCCAGCCTGGGGTCGCCATTTGCGTCTTTCGCCCCGAGGATCAGCCGGAGCAGCAGGAGGAATACCAACGCAACGTACGCTGTAAGCTTCGTAGACGATCGCATCTTCGTCAGATTCCTCGCAGACTTCATACAGTTTTCTCGTCGCGCCATTGGTTTTGGCTTTTTCCTTGCCTTTGGAGGTGTTCTTGACGAGGCGACGGGCATAACTGCCAATTCTAGTGCCTACTGGCTTGAAAGTCTCTGAATCTACTTTGACTTGCTTGAGGAAGCCGTCCGGGTCCTTCATGTAGTCTGCAAGTCAGCCTGTCCTGCTTCAGCCCGACGCGTCATGCGCGCAGAGTGAGAAGCGACGTGCCAGCAGGTAGCCAGTCGTAGAGAGGCGGCTCTATCGGATCTGGTTTGACCGTAGATGTCGAAGGCATGACGTCGGTATGGGAGATACCCAAGTACTGTCGCAGGCTGCCTGATGCGAATTGAAGCTGTCATAGTTCACGTTGCTTAGCCAACTTGCGAGCAAAATCAGACAGGCGATGCACTTCGATGTTGAGATTCTTGTAGCCATAGATGATCTGCTCGTCTCCGTAGATCTGATGCACGAGATCGGGTGCGAAATCAGAGACGAGAGCCTTTTCGGATGGGTCGAGTGATTGGAGCTCCTCATCCGATCTCACTGCGTTCCTCGTGTCAAAACCCCAGGCCGGGCCGAGATGTGAGCGTCGCATGCTCACCCAGACGGAGTTGCAAGGCTTGGCAGCCGTCATTGGCCCAGCTATCGTCCATCTCTTCGACAGGCGACAGGCACTTGACTCCTTCGACGCGACTCATCAGTGCTCGGTAGAGCTTGCGCTTGGCAGCCTGCACAGCAGCAGGTCAGGCTCGGCTTCAATGGCCTCGAAACGAAGGCAGTCTACGCTTCAGTATGGCCTCCACAAGGTTCCCCAGAGTTTCCAGAACTTGGCGAGCATGCTCCAGCTTGGCGACAATGTCGACGATACCAATGACATTGAGGACGGCGCATCTCAGCGCACGCGGGATGAGTCACTCGAGCGACAGCATCAACGGCGGCCTATCAAACAGAGTCAATCACTCTTCCATATCGCCGGACTCGTCGACAACTCGGGCGGCAGATTCGAAAGATATCGAATGTCAGACGATGAGCTCAAGACGATCAAGAAGAAAAAGGCAAGCGCCGAACACTTCAGACTGGACTGAGCAGGGCTCACACGTCTACGGCTGACCCAGATTAGAGAGTTCTACGAAAAGCAGAACGAGATCCTCGACTACTTTGCAGAGGTAGACGAGGTCCTCGACGCGACTCACGCCTCCGCCCTTGCCCCCCAAGAACCGCAAGCTGCTGGCTCGCCCTTCTCGGAATCCTCGCCGCTCTTACCAGTCGCACGCGAGGACTACCGCTCATCTCGCGCGAGAGAGGGCGATAAACTACAGGAAGACGTCAAATGGGCCATCGCCGTCAATCTCATTATCAATGTCATCTTACTGCTAGGCAAAATCGTCGTGGCACTCCTCTCGAATTCAATCTCGCTCGTCGCATCTCTCGTTGATTCTGCCATGGACCTGCTCTCCACCGTCATCATCTGGGTCGCCTCCCGAGCCATGTCTCAGAAGGATTGGAAGTCACAATACCAGGCAAGTTGACGGCACAGTAGCGCCCTTGTACTGACACTAGCCTGCAGTGGCCAGTTGGCAAGCGTCGCATGGAGCCACTCGGCGTCGTGGTCTTCTCTGTCTTCATGATTGCCAGCTTTGCACAAGTCTTCATTGAGTCACTTCAAAGACTTGCCAACCCTGGCGAGCTGGCCGTTAATATCCCCTTCCCGGGCATCTGTGTCATGGTCGGAACAATCGTCGTCAAAGGGGGTGTGTGGCTGTACTACCATCGCGTGAATAACACGAGCGTCAAGGCTCTCGCTCAAGGTGTGACCTGCATCACCATCAAGGACCTGCACTCATGCATGTGCAGACGCCGAGAACGACATGGTCTTCAACTTTTTCTCAATCGCCTTTCCGTACATCGGCCAGCTCTTAGGGCTTCCATGGCTTGATGCGGCAGGTGGTCTCCTACTGTCTGTCTACATCATCCTCGAATGGTCGGAAACGCTGTTCAGCAATCTCTTCAAGCTTACAGGCAGGCGCGCCGGTCCTGCGCAACATCAGCGCATGATCTATCTCGCCACCCGATTTTCACCCCTCATTAAGGGCGTGCAGTACAGCTCAGTCTTCTACCAAGGCGATAGACTCGTCGTCGAGACCGATGTCGTTGTGCCGCCTGACACTCCTCTGCCACTCTCGCACGACGTAGCAGAGGCAGCCCAGTATGCTATCGAGAGTCTAGAAGACGTAGAGCGCGCCTATGTCCATGTTGATTTCAGTACAACCAGCCCGTCTGGACATGCGGAGCGGTAGCAATATTGTACAAGCTACAGCATTTGCATTGTAAAATAGCGCACGATCTCAATCTGAGAACTTCCTTTGCCAGGCCGGAAAATCTGTTTCCAACCAAGATTTGACAAACTCTGCATGCATCAGTGAGCCTAGCCAGATGTATCAGACATGGAGCCTTACTCTCTTGATAAGCGTGGACGGCACGGATCGGCGGTGGCTCGAGTTCCGGGTCTGTCAGGCCATAGCAGTCCGAATGATGCGAACCACCCTTCGGACCAGTCAGAACCGGTGACTTGCTCGCTCTGGATGACATACCGGGATGATGTGCGCTGGACGCAAGAGGGAATCAGGTCGAGGAGGCAAATCAGGAGAGTTGGGCGTCGCGTAGCGCCACGGATCGTTGGACCCGTCAATGAATGCCAAGCGGTCTTCGCTCATGAGAGCTCCGCCGAATCTCGATTCCTTTGTCAGGTCAGGCTGCGATGGCAGATGTGCGTAACGTCCAGGTGGAAATGCTTTCTTGCACCATTCTTCTGTATAGGAAGGCTGAACGCTCTGAGAAATCAGTGAAGGTCCACCGTCGGTCGCTGCTTGGTTATAAAAGCCGGCTTCTGTACAGCCACCCCATGCGTAGCTTCGTGACTCGGACAGAGCTGTGCTCGCCCAAGCAGCTGCGTCTTGAGTGCCGAAGCAGTCGTTGCTGTTGAGCTCCTTGCCTTGCGGGCAAGTCGTAACGACTTGCTCTCTCACGTATTTTGCGTAATTCGTTAGATGGTGAACGCCGTGCTGCTTGTCAAGCTCCTTATCAATCGATGGCGATGTCAAGTTCGCGCAGAAAGCATGAAAGTCATTTGAACCGTAGGGTCCCCATTGCAGCTCTTGCCAGCCGTTCGTGGGATAATTCCATGTTGCGCCAATGGGCGACTGTACAGCGCGTCAGCGCCTCACAGAGAAGGTGGTGAGACTCTAACAGCAACAGCCATGGCAAAATCGCGGTTGTCCAGTACGCTCGCGAGTCCAAAGAGCTTCTTGAACTCGCGAATGCGGTTTTTGTTGCCAGTAGCGAAGAGTTTGTCCATTCTGTAGAACCAGTCAATTGAGTCTTGAACTCTTCGGGCAGCGTACCTCTCGACAGTCTTTTCGACGATAGCCATGCATTCTCTCGGCGCATGCTCGCGAGGTGCGTAGTACCATTGGGGAAAGCCGAAGAAGGACTGTACAGTGGCCGAGGAGGCAATGGCACCGAAGAAAATGTCGGGGTATTGCACTTTGGCAAAGGCAGTCAGAGCCCCGGCCAGACTTCCGCCGGCTGCATCTACGCTTCAGCACAAGCGCATTGCAGAGTCATGAGAGTCTGACTGAGAATCCAAGGTGTCTTGGGTGCAGTTAGATCTAGGTGTTCCAGTCCGGGGATCCGAACGGTTTGAGCAAAGTAGGCAACATCGGCGATCATCTGCTCCGTCGTCAAGAAGCGCATATTGTCGGTCGTGAGTGACTCGAACGGCCAACTCGTGCCATAGTAGCGGCACTCGTGTATGATGACGATGCCCCCGGTAGCTTGGGCAAGCTTTGCCAGGTAGCCCGTGGTTGCGTAGCGCCATCGCGATTGCGCAGATGTTTCGCCAGAGATGTGCAGAAAGACGGGACCGCCCCGTTTGTAGGCGGTCGTGTTGACCGTGTAGACCTTGCATGATTGTTGAGCCAAAGTGTCAAGAGGGACCAGGCAGCATACCTGATCAAAATAGCCTTTTGACAGCTCTTTGGGCCCATATCGCGCCTCTTCATCTGGAAAATGGTTGACCTTCTGTCTGAACAGGTACGACGGCAAGATTGGAGCCGCATTGGATCGCCTGCGCAAATGAGCTCGAGTTTCCATACCAACGGGAGAGACTTGCTTATCGAGAGAGCGCGAAGTCAGTGAATTGCCGCGCAATGCCACGACAGACGCGATCAGTAAGGACACCAGCCAGGACAGCATCATCATCGCACAGAACAGCAGCACTGGTTGACGAGATCCAAACAATCTTTTCAGTATCGGTTGCGAGCCATTGGTTGTCAAATGATGCAATCGTCGGAACGCACAGACCCATCGCGTCGTTACTGTAAGAGCGGATCGCGATAATGCTTCTGACTGTTATGGACCTTGATGGCAACGCGGGTGTAATGGTCTGCTCGCTTGCGCTGGTCAAGGTGAAGTCGAGTGGACCGGTTGGCCCGACGAGCTTCGCCTGCATTAGGTGCCTTCATGAGTTGACCACCTCCGCCGTATTGGCCGAAGCCACCCTTAGATGGAATGAGAGCGCTTGAATTGGACTTGCGTTGATGGTCCGCAGAAGCTAATTGGCCGATGAGCTTGGTTCGTCTATTGCTGGTATCGTTCAGATAAGCTGGTAGAGTCAAAGAAGTACAATGAGCCGCGGAATACTGACCAGATGATAGAAGACTTACGAAGCAAATTTTGCTTGTAGATGAAGCGCAGATCGCGATGACCAATACGGCGGCCAGACGGCAGGACGAGCTCGTATGGCGAATCGCCCAACGAGACTGATCCTGTACCGAGGCGGGAACGGGGCTCATCTCCGATCTCAAGCTCATCGTCCTGCGCTTCTGTGACCATCTCGACATCCGAACCGAGCTCCTCATCCTCATCAACGTCCTCCCAGCCCTCGTGATCGGGATAGGACGGCCGATAGTCGTAATAGTCAGACAGCAAGAGTCTTTCGCTCTCGGTATCCCAAGCGACTTTGCAGTGCTGCTTGTCGATCATGTGACGTCTGACTGCTTCGAGGCCTTTTTTTGCCGCCCTGCGCTCGTCCTCGGTCGTCGTGGCGGACGTTGGTGGCGCGGAGGGGCTGAAGGTAGCAGTACAGTAGAGGCAGACATTCCAGCCGGCGATCTGCTCGCCCAGATAGGCAACGAGTCCCTCCTGGTCGGCGAGATACTCTGCATCGGGCACAAAGAAGCCGTGATCTGCGAGCATGTGGTCGAGCTTGGCCTGGAGGGATCTGTGCTGGGTAGGACAGAACAAGCAGCCCAAAGGCTTGATGCGAGGAGCACAAGCGAGTCTCCTGGCGATCATTGCATCGATGGCACGTTCAGTAGGATCGTTCGCTTCTGCTGCCTGCTGGGACGATGAAGCGACAGGTTCGACATCGTCAAGGACTTTGTCAAGATCTGGGAACTCGAGCGAGGGGTCAATTCTCTCTGGCTTGATCTTATCCTGCACGTCTGTCGCGCTATCATTCTGGCCAATTTTGAGGTCGGAGACGTTCTTGAAGACCGCCTCTTTATGCTTCTTCGACTTGAGATGGTCCCTATAAGCGTTGGGCGAAGCAAAATTCTTTCTGCAGGCCTGACAACTTAGCTTGCCGGTCGTATCCTCCTCTGGTAGACTCTGCACAGCCTCCGCAGGTCGACGCGCGAGGATCTTCTCGTTGAAGACGTGTGCTGTGACGGGCGGCAGGCCAGCGACTTTTCGTTTTGCGTTGTACCTGTGCAGATCGGTAGAGTAGTGCTGCCTCTGTACGCCCGGATCGGCAAATGCGAGCGAGCACGATATGCACGTGTAAGGATGAGAGCTCATCCTAGCATCAAAGGATGTCGAGCTCGTGCTGTTCGATCAAGTGAGGGCGCACTGTGTCATCATCAATCGAATTTTGGCAGAGGCAATATATATTACAAATCAAGATCGACTTGGTCGCCTCGTCGCTCGAATATAAGCTCGCTTGACTCGTTTCGCGGCTCTTCTCAGCCATGGCTGATCGGCACACCGTCCGCGAGACGGCGCCGAAGCGTCTGCAACACGTTCTGTTTGGCGTGCTATCGTCAGACCAGATCGTCGCACTTTCAGAGGTCGAGTGCACACAGAGAGACTTTTATCACTTCACGCCAATCACGGGCAATGCTGGACAAGTGACGAGCAAGAAGGCCGTGAATGGCTCGGCCGTGAAGCCGCCTGCTGCTTCTACATCCGCTGCCACCGAGCGTGAACCCAAGCCGGGCGGCGTGCTCGACAGACGACTCGTAAGCACGACCTTGGCCTCCCTTGTCATCCCTGAGGCCCATGGCACGCCAATCTTGCAGGGCATAGCAGACAAGAAATCCAACTGCGAAACCTGTGGCGAGCGTGCGAAGGAATGCGTCGGGCATTACGGCTACATCAAATTGACCGTGCCCCTCTTCCACACGGGCTACTTCAGAAAGACGATCGAGATCTTGCAAGTCATCTGCAAAGTGAGTGCATCCCCTTTGATTCTCATTTGCTCGCCGAGTGACGCGTGCAGGTCTGCTCGCGAACGCTGCTCGACGATGACCAGCAACGCGCAGCGCTCAGGAAGTTAAGACGACCCAATCTCGACAACACCCAGCGAGACAGATTCCTCAAAGAAGTCGTCGCGACAGCCAAAAAGGCACTCAATTGTCCTCACTGCGGATCAATCAACGGCACGGTCAAAAAAGCGGGAAGTCTCAAGATAATCCACGAGAAGTACCGCGCACGCAAGATGAAACCCGCCAGAGAGGCCTTCGAGCAGTCCTTCGATCATGCTCTCCAAGACACGAAGGAGCTCAAGGGCTCGATCAGCCGTGCACAAGACGACCTCAATCCGCTTCGTGCGCTCAAGCTGTTCGAATGTATCACCAATCCAGACTGCGAATTGCTCGGCCTAGATGCTACCATCTCCCGGCCAGAGACCTTTATTTGGCAGTATCTCCTCGTGCCTCCTGTGACCATCCGTCCGTCGGTACAGCAAGACGATGCGACGAACGAGGATGACCTGACCGTCAAGCTTGCTGAGATCGTCTTTACGAACCAACTCATCAAGTCAGGCCTCGCAAAGGGTATCCAGACAAACGTCTTCATGGAACAATGGGACTTTCTGCAGCATGCAGTTGCGACTTATATCAATTCGGACGTGAATAACAATACCATCTCGGGTCAGAAACCCATGAGAGGTCTTTGCCAGCGTCTCAAAGGCAAGCAAGGCAGATTTCGAGGAAACCTTTCCGGCAAGCGTGTCGACTTCTCGGCCCGAACTGTCATCTCGCCCGATCCGAATCTGCGTATCGATGAGGTCGCGGTACCGGAAAAGGTCGCAAAGATTCTAACTTACCCCGAGAGAGTGACATCGCACAATCTCGAGCAGTTGAGAAAGGCAGTTCGCAATGGCAAAGAAGTCCATCCGGGTGCTTGCTATGTCATATCTGCTGCTACAGGCATCAAGAAGGATCTCAAGTATGGCAATCCCATCGAGCTCGCCAAGCAACTCAGGATAGGTGACGTTGTCGAGAGACACCTTCGCGATGACGACATTGTCCTCTTCAACCGTCAGCCGAGTCTACACAAGCTCTCTATCATGTCTCATCGTGTCAAGGTCAGACCTTGGCGCACCTTCAGACTCAACGAATGCGTCTGCACGCCCTACAATGCTGATTTTGACGGCGATGAGATGAACCTTCACGTACCACAAACCGAAGAAGCTCGAACAGAGGCCGCTCATCTCATGAGCATCAAGCAAAATCTTGTCACACCCCGCAACGGCGAACCGATCATCGCTGCTACTCAGGACTTTATCACTGGCGCATTCTTACTCTCGCGGCGTGACAAGTTTCTAAACCGAGCAGAGATTGGTCAGATACTGTGCTACCTGACAGATGCCGAAGGCGATCTCGAGCTCCCTCCGCCAACGATTCTCCGACCGAAGCAACTCTGGACGGGCAAACAAGTCTTTAGCGTTCTGATGCGACCTAGCTCACGCAGTTCAATCTGTGTCAATCTCGAAGCAAAGTGCAGGACATTCGAAGCTCCTCCGGCCGGCTATGCGCCGGATATGTCGCCCAACGACGGCTACTTGGTCATCGAGAACAGCGTCATCATGTGCGGTGCTCTTGACAAGGCCACAGTCGGTGATGGCAAGAAGAACTCGGTCTTCGGGGTCTTGCTGCGCGACTACGGCGCAGATGCAGCTGCGCAAGCGATGAATCGCCTTTCAAAGCTTTGTGCCAGATGGCTTACCAATCAAGGCTTCTCGATCGGTATCAGCGACGTGACACCAGGCGATAAGCTACGCGACGAGAAAGACGACCGCATCCGCAAAGCGTACGAAGAGTCAAACTTGCTCATCACACAAGCCGCTCACGGAAAGCTCGAGAACGCGGCAGGGTGTGATCAGGATCAGACGCTCGAGGCATCTATCTCAGGTGTCCTCTCGCGCGTCAGAGACAAGGTCGGCGAGATCTGTATGACTGAGCTTTCCCGCAACAATGCTCCTCTTATCATGGCTATATGTGGCTCGAAGGGTGTGCCTGTTTGTTCCAGCCGCTGATCGCAACTGACGTCTGGATGCAGGTTCGAAGATCAACGTTTGTCAAATGGTCGCCTGTGTCGGCCAGCAGATCACGAACGGCAAGCGTGTTGCTGATGGCTTCATCAATCGCTCGCTTCCTCACTATCTCAAGAAGTCAAAGAACCCGCCCTCAAAAGGATTCGTCCGTAACTCGTTCTACAGCGGTCTCACGGCAACCGAGTTTTTCTTCCATGCCATCTCTGGGCGTGAAGGCCTTGTTGATACTGCGGTCAAGACTGCAGAGACTGGCTATATGCAGCGTCGACTCATGAAAGCGCTCGAGGATCTTTCCACGCGCTACGATCTCTCAGTCCGCAGTTCGACAGGCTCAATCGTACAATTTATGTATGGCAATGATGGCCTTGATCCTGCATACATGGAGGGCGACGGCTCGCCTGTCGAATTTGTCAGAACTTGGCAGCATATTCGGGCCACCGTGCCACATACCAAGACGAGCAAACCTCTCATGCCATACGCGATACTCGAACTGACTGATCGCCTTCTCGCCACCGATCGCTTCGACATGACCCGACATTCGGATTTCCCTGCTCAGATAAAAGCTTTCGTCGTCAAGCACATTGTAGCGCCAGCCGCGCGCTTCCGGCGAGCATACGGCATGATTGAAGCGCTCGAGAAGCACGAAGAATGGGACGACGAGACGGATCTCACTGGCTTGGCAGGTCCGAAAGCAGTGCACGTCGTAGATCAAAAGACAAAGACGACAGAAGATCAGATTGCGCGCTTCCTGCTGCTCTGCTGGGAAAAATACGCTCGGTCGATGGTGGAGCCTGGGACAGCAGTAGGTGCAATAGGCGCTCAATCGATCGGCGAACCTGGCACACAGATGACGCTCAAGACGTTCCATTTCGCCGGTGTCGCTTCTATGAACGTCACGCTCGGTGTGCCTCGTATCAAAGAGATCATCAACGCCAGCAAGGTCATCTCAACGCCCATCATCACAGCCGAGCTTTTGTCCGACCTCGCGCAATCTGAAGCCTCCGCTAGAGTCATCAAGGCCCGAATCGAGAAGACCTACCTCGGCGAGGTCAGTGCTGTGTACCGGGAAGTCAGACATGGAGCTGAATGACGTGCAGATTGCATCGCAAATGGCGCCCACCGTCACAGCCACGCAAGCCTATGTGAACATCCAGATCGACATGGATACCGTCTCGCGTCTTCAACTCGAAGTGACGCCCCACTCGATTGCTGCCTCAATTTTGGCTGCAAAGCTGAAGCTGGGTAAAGGCAACGTGTCCGCCAGCCATTCGGGTCGCATTCGGATCTATCTTCCAGACGATGACGGCAGCGAATCTACGAGCTCTGCCCCTCATAAACTCGATCGGCTGAACACGCTCTGTCGGCTGCTACCCAATGTAGTGGTAAAGGGTGTCGGAGCATGCTCTCGTGCGGTCATCCAGGTCAAGCAAGGTAGCTCAAAGGAGAAGCATCTGCTCGTCGAGGGCAACGGTCTTCGCGAAGTCATGACCACCGACGGCGTGGACGGCCGGCGAGTTACTTCCAACCACATCATGGAGGTCGTCAAGGTCTTGGGCATCGAAGCAGCCCGACAGACCATCATCAACGAGATCGGCGGCACGATGGGCGCTCATGGTCTCAGCGTGGATCCTCGTCATCTCGGCCTGCTCGGGGACGTGATGACGTGTAAGGGCGAAGTACTCGGTATCACTCGTTTCGGTGTTGCAAAGCTCAAAGACTCGACACTCATGTTGGCGTCGTTCGAGAAGACGACAGACCATCTCTTCGACGCTGCAGTCTACAGCCGACAGGATGATATCGACGGCATCTCAGAGTCCATCATCATGGGCTTGCCCGCCAACAATTGCGGTACATCACTGCCTTCTGTCGTTTCGAAGAGACCCGTGATTAGGCATATCAATACGCCCCTCTTCGAACGTCTCGCGACCTGAGCGAGACGAACAAGCATTTTTGTATAATCAACAACAAATTGTCGTAACAATGCATTCGCAGTCCTGTATGTCGTGTTCAGCCGAGTGTGGACGCGCCTGGCCGACTACTCGGCGCAGAGGGCAGCGTCTTTGCCATCTCCCTGGCTTGCTTGGTCTGCCATATCCGCTTGTGATGGTCGAGTCTGATCTGATAGTAGTGTCGATTGAGAGTGAATTTCCTCGGCGGCTCGGCCGGCGGTGCTGCTGGCTCGGTGACCGTGGCCGGCAGAGCGATAGGTTTGACAGGGGGCACAGACTTTTTGGCGTCTTTGGCCGCTTCCGGGTGCTTTGCGAGGTAGTCTGCCGTCGCTTTGGCAATGTCTGCCTCGGTGGGCTTGCTTGGCGGCGTTGGACTCGGTATTGCAGGCGAGGCGGGTGGTGTGACAGGAGCAACAGCCGAAGCAAAGTTGCGATCCGACAGATGTGACTGGCATGTGTATACAAAGTCTGCTAGGTCACTCGTCGCTGCATGCTGGCTGTCAGCTCGAGATGCGATGGAGCGAGCTCGGGGAGCTACCCAAGCAGATGGTCGTCTCGCGATTGCAGATGAAGCATGGTCTCGCCGTGCCGACCTCGCGCCGCCAGTACACGTTAGCAAAGGTGGGTGGCTTGCTCGCCTGCTTGTTCATATACGCTACGCTGGAGGAACCTGTTGGGCGGTGCTGTTAGCCCGCCGTGGTATGATGGTACGCAGCAACGCGCCGATCTCATCCAACTCGTTCAAAGACAGCAAGTCCTCTCACACAAGACTTTGCAGACAGAGATCGAGTCTCGAGCACGCTCATTCGCGACACGAGAGCCCCTCCCTGCAAGGAAGGCTGTCTCTTGCGTGCGGGCTCATGAATAGCAGAAGGTGTAGACGGACGAACGGATGAATGCATTACTTGCCATTAGATGTTCTTGATGAATGACTTGAGCTTCTTCTGAAGTGGTCGAGCGTCGATGGTGGTCTGCAGGCTATGAGCGTACTCTGCCCGACCGGTCTAGCAGAGACGCACATGGTGATCTGCTGCATGGTCCTGTGTGAGACCATCGAGCGCGCGTGTGAGCTTCTTGTGGGCTTTATGGCGCTCTCTGTCAGTTTCTCGAACTGCGATGGCTCAGCACGCGCCAGCTGCGAGTCCTGGATCATACTGTTGGCGAGAGCGCTGGTGTAGACACGCTTGAAGGGCGGATCATCGATGGCAACGAGGGAAGCCTCGAGCATCTCGAGTACGCCATCGATCATCGTCTGTGCTCCGTGAGCAGACCATGACGATCGCAGCGGGGTCTCTCACAACTGTCGATCTGGCACGTTGGAGCGTTCCATCTGACTGATCAGGCAGCGTTTCATCTGGATGAAGTCTGATGACGGCCGCACTCGGGTGTGCATGTCAGCCTTCGTTCAGCGTGGGGGTGTCATGGCAGTACATGTCGATCTTGAGAGCAGCGATCTGTCTCTGCAGGGCCTCGTCGTCTGCAACGAGGCGAGATCGAAGGGATCCAAGCCGGCTCTGTTGCTGGGCATCTGACTTTCTCTGGGCTCGTTCGATGTAGTCGCTGATCACTTGTGTCTCGCTCGGGCTGGCCAAGCGTGCAGAGACATCGCCGTCTGTGCTGAGCGTAGGGGATTCTCGGGACATCGCTGTCGAGCTCGCGGCCGACGTCGAGCAGTCAGGCGCTGGGCGAGCTCGCGATGTTGTCACTCGCCCGACCGGCTCTCTCCGGCTACCGGCACTCGGCTCGGAGCAGCATGGCCTCTCCATCCCAGCAGCGTGCTCTTCATACCGTGCAACGAGTCCAGGGCAGCAGCTTCGACATAGCGCTCATCCAGCTCGGCGACATCGGAACGGACAAGGCTAAGAACATCGACAATGCTCGCCGCAAGATGGACGAGGCCATGCAAGTAAAGCAGCCACCGCACTTGCTAGTCCTGCCGGTGTGTACACTCCTCAGCTGCTGCGTCGTTTGGCTCAGTGTTGCGCATCCAGGAATGCTTCAATTCGCCCTACGGCGTCGACTTCTTCCCCGAGTACGCAGAGACGATACCCTTCAGACCTGGCCAGACACAGCCGACGCTGCATGAGAAAGCCGTATCCGCGGGCAGCCCGTCTGTCGACATGCTCAGCCGGACCGCACGGGACCACAAGATCTGGCTCATCGGCGGATCCATACCTGAGCGGGACGCGTCGACCGGCAAGCTCTACAACACTGCTACGGTGTACAACACGGCTGGCGACTTGATCGCCGTCCACAGGAAGCTCCACTTGTTCGACATTGACATCCCGGGCGGCATCACCTTCAAAGAGTCGCAAACGCTCACTGGCGGCGATCGCGTGACGCTGGTCGACACCGACATGGGCAGACTGGGTCAGCACAGCGTGCTGTAGTCTCGCTTGGAGCTCACTTCCCGGCAGGTCTTGGCATCTGCTATGATCTGCGATTCCCAGAGATGGCCATGATAGCCGCTCGAAAGGGTCAGTGGCTCTGGGATGAACCACCGAATGCGTGCTCATGGATGCCAGCAGGTGCAATGGCTATGATCTACCCCGGCGCCTTCAACACGACGACAGGACCACCCTATTGGGAGATCTTGCAACGAGCTAGGTGCGGAGGCTGCGCTCAGAGAGGGGCATCCGCTTACCTCACCTGCGACTTGCAGAGCGGTCGACAATCAGATCTTTGTCGCCGCCTGCAGCCCTGCTCGACCAGAGTCTGGCTATCCCGCCTATGGATTCTCGATGGTCACTGATCCTACGTTCGTGGTCGATAGTCTGGATTTCGGGCTTCGCTAATAGCATTGCTGCAGGGGCAAAGTCATTGCGGGGGCGAAAGAGGCGCCCGAGACCGTCTATGCTTGCATTGATGTCGAGACGATCAACAAGACTCGTCAAGGCGTGCCCATTACCGCTCAGCGACGCTTCGATGCCTATCCTGACGTGGCCTCGGGCACATCAAGCTAGCAATAGCACTGCCGGACGATGCTCTGAACCCACGCGTGATCTTGCGATTGCTAAGCGGCAAAACAGAAACTGCACGCTTGCGGGTTTTGCTGTCACCAGGCATCCAGGAACAGGCACAGTCATCCTTGAATGACCCCACCGGCCCCTTCCGGTGTTAGCTAGGCCGAAACGGGTGAAAAGGGCTTCATGGAGCGGTAGAGGCTTCAAGATCGACACCCCTGTCGAGTCGTACAAGCAATCGCCGGAATGCATACATCTGTACAAGTGCGATCATACTTCGGCCGCAGTCTGTAAGAGCAATAACCCTCGAGGCAGTGAGACTTTTCGGGCTCGCTTGTCAAGACCGCGTCTTTTATACTTGAGTGCGGCCTCCGGACACAGCATGCGCACCTAGACCATCTGTACGCTCGCACTGATCCGTTGCGACTCGCTTCCTCGCGGAGGGAGCTATATTCACGTGTCACCACCGGCATAACAGGAGAAATGGTGAAGCCAACCAGCGGCGCGTTGTCCCCAGGCTGGCGGCAACGACCTTTGGGCACCCAATGCTTTGGTGCGAAGTCAGCAAGCGCCTGCTGCAGTCTTTGTTTCTCTGGGTCAGCTAATTTTCCGCCTGCTCGCCTTTGCAGTAAAACTGTTCGCGGTTGAGCATCGACGACCTCTGAGCAGCATGTCAGCGTTGAGACCAAGGCCACACAAGGGAGATGTTGTGAGCCAATGATGCGACAGGTTGCTTATAAGACGAATGCATGCTGGCCGGCAATACTGGTGTCGACTGTAGCAAGCGTGTTATAGCAGGGAAGGCTGTGACGTGTGCAATGCTGTGTATGGGTGTGCATGATCACAATCGGTATCTACAGGCGTCTGCCGTAGGCTCCTCGGACGCCTCAGAGCTCGAAGCTGGGCTTTTCAGAGATATCAACCCATCACCAGTCCAATATTGTCATCGGGCGCGCTCCCTCTTCGTCACGCTCGTGACATTTTCTGTCTGGCAAGATGGTGTCATTCTCCTGCGAAGGCTGCGGCGATGTCATCACCAAACCCAAGCTCAAGACGCACTTTCCCCGTTGCAAAGCGCCTGTCACTTGCATCGACTGCAATAAGACTTTCGATTCTCCTGCACAATTTAGTCCGCATACCAGCTGTATCTCGTCTGTTCAGAGCGCTCCCCAGTGACTGTTGGCTGACACATCGTCCTCTGCAGCGAGGCAGAGAAGTACGAAAAATCGTGAGGGCTGCCCTTGTTGAAGCGCTATCGCGCGCTCATAGAGGACACGCAGAGTCTACAAAGGGCCTAAAAAGTCCACGGCCGACGCAAAGGACGTCAAGAAGGCATCTGCGACCGCTGAGCGGGCTTCCTCGACGACAGAGATAGACGGTCAAGATCAATCAGCACGGAAGGAAAAAAGGAAACGCAAAAGAGAGTCTGCGCCCCTAGCCGACACAGCCGCTAGCACAGCGGCCGCAATTGCAGAGGAAAAGACTTTGCCAGAGCTTGAAGCGCTCGCCGTGAAGAAAGTGAAGAAGCAGAAGAAGCAAAAGGCGTCCCAGGCAGCGACAGACTCCGTTGAGCCCAGTACAGAGCCGGTCGAAGAGCAGCCTCAGCGCAGCCTGGCAGCAGATTTCCCCGAGGCTGCGGCAAGCGTAGTCGAATCTGCTACTGCTCCACTTGGCTCGCTCGTCGCCGCTGCTCCCGCACTCGCCGAAGCTGCCTCTGACGCCACACCACTTGGCTTCTTCGTCGAACGCGAGCAAGCCGCAATCACAAAGAACGCAGATGCATCGCCCACACTGCCTGCCATGCGCGTCGATGTCGTGCCAGAGGCTGCATCACACAAGCAGCACAAGAAGCAGAAGGCAGCAAAGGCTAACGGGCTGGCCACAGTCTTGAAAGAGGGTCCAACCTCGCTCAAGGGTTTGCTAGAGAAGCTGGAAGCCTCTGGAGCCACTGATCCGATTGCGCGACTATCTGTGGACCGTAAAGGACGTCTTGTGTATGCCGATGCATAGACAATTGCTTGTACTACAAGAAACGCATACCCTCGCGGGGCTCGTGTGCTTCGGCTTCTCTAGCACAGGCTTTCCGGCTTTTGGCCGTTCGGCGCGTCGCGACGTTGCAAACATCCAAGCTCGTTGTTGCTGATGCTTTAGGGTCATGCGCTAGCCAGGTTCCGCTCTCACAGCCAGCCAGCCAGCCAGCCAGCCTCTCTGTATCATGCAGGCCCGGCCAAAAGACAGACCGAGGCTATATAAACGACGCTACGCCGGCTTGGCGGCTCTCGTCGTCCTCAACGCCGTGTCTGCGCTCAATTGGCTTCTTTTTGCGCCTATCGCTCTCGACAGTGCTGCTCGGTTCGGCATTACACTCGATCAAGTCAATTGGCTCGGCAATGTGGTGTGTGCGCTGTACCTGCTCGTATCGCCTGCCGTCCCTTTAGCACTGGAGCGATTTGGCCTATCGCGGACGTGCTGGTTTGCTGCTTCGGTCCTTGTCCTCGGCGGCTGGCTGCGCTACTCATCCATCGGAGCCTCTGCCTCCGGAGCACAGTATGCTATGCTTTTCCTCAGTCAATGCTGCGTCGGTGTTGCTCAACCGATCCTACAAATCGTTGCGCCTACCTTCAGCGAAGCATGGATGTCTGCCGAATCTCGTACGACCTCCACCATGTTAATCGCAGTCGCCAATCCGCTGGGCGCAGCCATAGGTCAATTTCTCGCACCTGCGTTGGTTACGCGCCCAGGAGATCTGTCTAAGCTCTTGCTCGTCACCGCTCTCATCACGAACATCAGTGCCCTGTCTGCGGCAGTCATAAGATCTCAGCCGCCGACTGCGCCGACTTTGGCGGCTGGGCTGACTCCAGCCAGGGATAGCTTCATTCCCTCGGTCAAAATCTTGCTCGGACTCTCTCGTGACGAGCGAGAGCAGTACAACAGACCTCCTCAAGAAGATTCGCCTCTTCAGCATGCACTGGTCAAGATTACGTCCGGTTCGAGTGAAGACGTGGAAGAGCAAGCCGACGGCATCGTTATGCCCGTACAGCAATCGTATGCGCCACCGGTCAAAATGACGAAACGACAACGAATAGACTTCTACATCATTCTTGCCGTCTTCTCCGTGCTCGTCGCGGCTTTCGATGCCTATTCGACTCTGATCAACCAGATCTATGAGCCCTTTGGTTACACCCCAGATACAAGTGGCTTCTTTGGCGCTGCCATGATTCTGGCAGGCCTCGCAGCTGCCTTTGTCTCTGCGCCGCTGCTCGACCGAGTTTTTCAGCTTCATCTTGGCCTGGCCGCTCGCGTTCTGACACCCATCCTCGGAGTCGGCTTCCTATCCTTCATCTTTGTCGTCAAACGAGACAACCAAGCTGGCATCTACTTCGTCAGCGTTGTGGTCGGAGTAGCTGCCTTTGTCTTGCTGCCTACTGCGCTTGAGCTCTCTGCAGAGGTCACCTCTGCGGCTATGCGGCCAGAGACGGGGTCTTCGTTTCTCTATCTGGGTGCCAATGGTACGCTCGTCATAGAGCTCTGCCTCATGCGCTGACGCAGCCTGTTTTGAGGCCTTTCTGTGGTCTTCATACTGATCATGAATGCTATGCGTGCATCGCCTGACGACACCCCGCCCAACAATATGAGACAGGCTCTCATCTTTCTAGGCGTCATCTGCTGTACCGTCGCCGTGGCGAGCCTTGGCATCGAAGGCAAGCAAGTCCGGCGGTTGCTAAGCTGATGCATTGCTTAGGAACAATCGGGCTGATTCTACGTCTATAAAGCACAAACGCTAAGTCAGAGGATCTTTGTCAATCCTGGCATCCCTCAGCCAGCTTTGCCAGAGGGCAGTGTGGTCTCTGCTGACAATCCAGCCGGGCGACCAGCGCAATGCTGTCTGGTCCCAGAACCGACCTCTGCTGCCTGGCTGCAAGGGCTTGTCCGACGTGCACAGAAACACATTCGTGACGGCACCTTGCTCGGCGGTAATGCCAATGACGTTGACAGCACTGATGACACCGGCCGCCGAAACTGTCGTCTCCTGCGTCCAGATCTCAGACTTGACAGTACCTGTCTGGCTGTTATGCGTCAGAATGCAGGAGGATGCATCCGGACTTGCCTGGATGACAGCAGTGTGCGGTGATGTTTCGCGTGTCAGGATGACGATCGAGCTTCTTCTGGAGTTCTTGCGTGAAGACGACTTGCGCGGCTTTGGAGCGTGCATACAATGCAAAGCCCGTGAAAGCCGAGAAGGGCTGTCCGGCGTCAAATTTGTCCAGCCAATCACTTGAGCTGCCGTTGTCAGCTTTGAGGACATCGGACAACGTGCAGCCCATGCTCGCGGTGGACACGATACGCGCGTCTTTTGCCAGACAAGGCAGCAATCGGAGAGCGGTCAAGAAGCCGCTCAGAAAGTTGACCTGGTAAGTCGACTCAAGGCCGTCTCCGGTGAGGACTTTGGTCTTGTTGAGCAAGCCAGCGTTCAAGATGAGATAATGAATCCGAGAGTCTTTGCGAGTCTTCCACGCTTTGCAGAAGTCTTCTGTGCTCGTGAGGGAGGAGCAATCCAGCTGCATCCAATCGACGCAACTAGAGCCTGTGCGCCTCTGAATGTCCTTGACGGCAGCCATCGCACGTTCCGGGTTGCGACAGGCGATGATGACATTGGCGCCCATGGAAGCCAGTGCCACAGCCGTCTCGAGTCCGATACCACTGTTACCACCTGATGACAGTGTCAGTGTCTCTAAGGCTCTACGTGATGTGCTAGACAGATCGCTTGCCTGTGATGACGACATTTTTCCCGTGTAGATCGATGTGTGGAGCTGAGAGCTTAGGATAGAGGTTGGCAAAGATGCCGTCGACTGTACTACGGACTGCCGACAGCTGACCTTGAATATATGGTAGCGCCATATGTGCTATGACCGTCGCCCTGATCGAGCTCGCGTCGAAGGCTGGCCGCTGAAACCGCGCAAGCGTCTGCGATCTGCGGAGTGTCGAACCTCGCCGCGATAGATCGATAGAGATTGATATTCTCGATAAGATCTGATTGATGAACGGAGTGATCTAGTCACCTGACGTGCTTGAGCCAAATTCCGAAGCAAGCCTGACGCCTGGCTCCCTGGTCGCGAACCAATGGAGACACAGGAGAGCGAGCCAGGAGAGCCTGCAAATGCTGCTCAAGGTTCGACTGCGGCTGAGCAGATACCGGGCGAAAGCATTGTCGACGAGGCAGAGACGACTCCGCGTGCATCACTAGAAACGACGAGCGTGGCTGCAAAGTCAATGGGAGTTGCAGACGATGCCACAGATGCACACGACAATGATGATGCGGGAGATCAGGACAGTGCAAGCATCGATCTATTCATGGCCAGAGATCCAATCTCGCTTTACGGCGAGGTCAGCCTTCCGCGTGCTGGCATTTTGGGCGTGCCCGGCGTGACGCACGAAACGGCTGCACTATCAGCGGGTCTGCTCACCACCAACCACGCCGAGTTTCACTGCTTCTTCAACGACAAAGGCTTCCACAATCATCTTGCGCACGCCATCCTGACAGTCTACTCCCTCGGCGCGACTTCCGAGCAGATCAAGGCGACTTATGAGCGCTGCAAGGCGGTACAGCGTCCTATGCTTCCTCTGAAAGACGTCGTTATCACCGAAGAGAACTGGAGAGACTTTCTCGGCAGAGAGGCGTATTACAGTCGCTACCTGCAATTCTTTATAACGCAGTGCCGAGAGCTAGGCGGTCCCGCCTGCATAGAGCGATACGTACTCGAAGACGATCAGGGCCAGATGCTCATCCGTTGGTTCTCGGGCGCCTGGCATCCTTTCATCTTGACCGGCTTTGGCATCGAATTCGCTCTGGATGCAGTGACTGCGGAAGGTCTCGCGGCTTGCTGTGTGCATTCACCTCAGGCTGCCCCCTTATTGAAGGCAATGTCGACGCGAGCATCGAAATCGCCATTCTTGACGTTTGCCTCTTCGTTCGCCACCGGTTTGAGACCATTGGCAGCGCGAGCATCGCCATCAGTGGTCTCCTTCGTAGCTACTGCGCAACGTCTGCCGCGAATCCACAGAGTCCCGAAGGAGGGTCTCAGTGGCCTGACTATCATCGACCACATGTCAGAAGATCCAAGGCTACGAGCTGGCCAAGCGAATAGCTACGAGAGCAAGAACAAATTCGACGATTGCCTTCATAACCGGGCAAAAGCCTTGAACGCCTGGTGCGCCGAATGGATCATTGACTCGGATGGAGGATGGGAAGAGATCGTCATGCGAGCTGAAGAGCTCATCTGGATAGCCACACTGCTCGAGAGTGCTGTCTCGCGACCTGGCCAGCCAACAAGATGCGATTTCTTCTTGATGCACGGACTCAACTCTATGCTCTTTTTACCAAGCATGCTCGAAGTGCTTTCCCCGAGTTCACGCATAACCGTCCTCGAGTGTTCATTCAGGATGCTTGTTGCATATTGGGTCGCTCGAGGTCGACCGCAGCTTCATATCGTGGATGTGTTGATGCGGGCCAGCAATACTCCAAAGCCACCATCGGAGGCCATCGCTGACCAATCAGCGGGCACAGTGTGGCCTTCTCTGATCGCTGCGGCTGCGACCCATCCTGATGAGCACCTCTCGAAAGCGATCCGATCTCTTGCATTCGCTGCTTCGCTCTTTGGGCACAGTCCGCCTGGAATCTACAAGTGCTCGCTACCTGGAAGCGACATCCTTGATGGCTCGTGCTTCGTTCGAGTGAGCATGCGCGCTAATTACAGACTTATCGGAGCTGAACGCGTGACAGGCGGCCGGACTACATCTCAATGCGATCGGATGGTGCCTGAACGACGAGGAGCCTGCCGACTGGGACCGCAGCGGCCTAGGCTTCGACGAGGCGTGGCAAGCCAGCTAAACCTCTGCTATTCATATAGGCTAGCTAAGCCTCTGTTATTTATACACACTGTACATCCATACAACGCTTGCAACGACTATATACTGCTCGCACGAACGGCTTTTAGGTGCACGCCAGCAGAACATCCTGAGGTGTCGTGCCGGTTGGATAGTACCAGAACACGACGGCGATGCCGATGTAGAAAGCGATCAAGAGGAAGCCCTCCAGCCAATTTGCCTTGCTGTCTGCTATCGTACTGTTGACCATGAGAACTGCTAGGAAAACGACCACGCTTTCGAATTCGCTGAAGAGTAAGCTCAGGGGCTTATCAAGGCCCCAGGCGATGATGACCAGGAGCGGAATGACCTGCAAACACAGCACATGAGCTGTAGGCTCATGAGTACAGAGAACACGCACAAAGAGAGCGATCTGGATAGATGAGCCGATGGCAACACCGATGGACAGGTCCAGCTTGTCTTTGACACTGACAGTGACGGCGGTGACGTGCTCGGCAGCGTTGCCCGCGACGGGTAGAAGGATCAAGCCGACCCATTCTTGGGAGATGGAGGGATGTGCGTCGGTGAGACCTTGGATAGAGTCTACGAGGACTTCGGCGGTGTAGCCTGTGACACCAGCGACAACGAGCAAGACGATGATGGTGGACACGAGGTTCATAGAAATCTGCTCGCCCTCTTCCTCAGAATCGGCGTCGCCTGAAGATATCGTCTTGTCCTCGGCGAGAACTGACGCATCGGTCGACAGTCGCTGTGAGCCGCGGTTGGCAGAAGGTGCCTGGCGCCATAGCTTATGATCGCCATACGTCGACTTGCCTTGTGAGACCTTGGCGCCGGTCTCATCGAATAAATGAGCGTGGGAGTAGATCTGGAAGACGAGATAGGCAAGATAGCATACGAGCAAGATGACAGCTAGGCCACGCGACATGCTGAGGATGTCGGAACGTTGCAGAGGATCCGCAAGCTGGTCAGAGAAGGTCGAATTGAATGCGACTGGAATCAGGAAGGCAGAGACGGAGATGAGGAGCAGACTCGTGCTGATCTGAGCGCCACCGGGCGTGAAGCCCTGCTCGGAATACTTGAGTCCGCCGGCGAAGAAGCAACAGCCCAACACGAGGAGCAAGTTCGAGATGATGCTGCCAATGAGTGATGCTTGCACGAGTCTGAGCTCGCACTTGATGAGCGCAAGAATGGCAATGAGTAATTCGACGAGATTGCCGAGCGTGGCGTTAAGCAAGCCTGCGAGGGTCTGACCGAGTCGCAAGCCCATCTCTTCAGTGGCAAAGCCGAGCAGTTTTGCCAACGGCATGATGGCCAAGAGTGACATGACAAACGTGATGGTCGGGCTGATGCCCGCAAAATGCAAGGCCCAGCTGACGGGTACGAAGACGAGGAAGAGATTGAGCCAGGATGCCTTAACGAGGGCGATCATGGAGGCGCGGTAGGTCGGCTCTGGTCCGATGGGCCTCTCGGGTGTCGCCATCTCAGTCAGTATCCTCTTGAGTGGCGGGATCGAGCTCGTTCCTGCGCTTGCTTGCCGAGTGGGTCGTCTCCGTAGGCCGCCCTCCGTGCCTCGAGGGTCACTCAGAGTCGAATCGGTGCGATCAATGGCAGTGTTTGAAGTGGGCACGGCGGCCGCGTCACTCTGGCCATCGAAGCGGGTCGACTTTTGCGCCGAAGAGTCGACTGCAGGCTCTTCAGCTACATCGTTGGCCGATGGAAGTGACATCGTGCCCGTCCTGCGCGGTGCAAGGCCTTTGTTTTTGCTGTCCGGGAAGTGTCTATGCTTAGCCTATAATCTGAGTGAGGCAAGCCCCTGTCGGCACAGGAACGACGATCTATGGACGCACAAAGCGAGCCTGCTGCGACGATGTTGATGCGCTGGTGCTGCGCTGCCTGATCCCAAGGCTTGGCGCTGCTGCAAAACTGCAAAACGCGTCAAACGTTGGGTGAACTTTAACTCTGACGTCGTTGTCCGCGCAGGCAGTGAACGGCCAACGCATGCGTCAAGGCTGATGCCTCCTGTAGGCTCGCTAGTGACCCTGCTCAGCAACCAACAAGGCAGTACGAGCAGCAGACAAGCTCCTGGATCACGCCTAGCAGCTCGACCCGCTCCGCAGACCGTTGAAAGGACAAAGAGCAACGACGGTGCAAACGAGCCTCAATATCGTCTGCGTATAGAGCTGTTCGACCATCACCTAGCTCAGAGACAGAGACGAGATAGTGGGCGCCACATCTCCGAAGATCCTGCCCTGCTCTCGCTCGACACGCCTACGGGTCTGCCTCCTGAAGTCGACGCTGAGGTGAGACAGAGCTCGAGCGTGCCCGCCGCCTTCACATCCAGGGATCCCTTCGAGCTTGTGCCTTTTGCCGAGTACGCATCCTCTGGCACCGCAAACACGCGTCCCTTGAACCCAAGCGCGCTGCCATTCTCGCCTGCAGCACTATCTGGATCAAACTTTGGCAAGCCTGCTGGTGGCGGCAGGGTCACCATCGAATCGATCGTGCCCGTCTTCACTCCCCTACGTACGCTAGATTATCGATTCGGTCCTATCTCGCTCGAGTGGGGCTCACCGAAACCGATTGGAGACCTCGAGCGTGCGTTGCAAGAATCAACTCTCGGCCCCGTCGAAAGCGACAGCATGAGTCCGAGCGTCACGCGTCCTGTGCCTCTACGCGGGCACTCGTGGGCGAGTGCTAGCACAAGCACCCGGCCACTTTCGCCTATCAGCCAAGCCTCAGAAGCCGAGACGCTCGCCTCAACAGTCGGCCAGGGCTCGCTCGCACTGTCACCGTCTGCCTCTAGCATGGGTGCCGGTCTGCCCGTTCGTTATGCTGCATCATCTTCATCGCATCATACTGCGTCTACTCGGCAAGACCTGCAGTCGGTCGATCTTGGCTTTGGCATCATCCATCTGATGCGCGAGGACGAGCAACTCGACCTTGAAGGTCCTGCACCTCATTATCGGCGAGAACGCAATGCGTATGCGTCTTCCAAGCTTCAAAGAGGACAAGAAGAGCAAGGCGACGGCCTGACACTGGCCGTACTGGCCATACCCTCAGTCATGAGTGTGGCCGACTTTCTGCGTTTCACCGAAAGCGATGCAGACTCGATCAGTCAGATCAGGCTACTCAGGGACGCGATGCCGAATCGATGCATGGCATTACTGCGCTTCAGAGATCGTGCTTCGGCCGATAAATTCGTCGTCAATAACAATGGCCGGCCCTATTGGGCTATGATGGACGACGAAGTCTGTCATGTAGTTCGCCTGCGCTCGATCGACATCTATGCTACGACCAGCCCGCCGTTCACTTTCCCAATGTCCAAAGATCACGAAAGTGAGATCACGACACCGTCTGCGGTCGCAGGCACACACGAGCTGCCAACATGCCCCTTGTGTTTGGAACGACTTGATGTATCCGTCACTGGGCTGATCACCAATCTTTGCGCACATACGTTTCATTGTCATTGTCTGAGCAAGTGGGAGAACAGCAGGTATGAATCCGCCTTCTCAATGATACTCGCGCTCAGACTATAGGCTAGATGTCCGGTCTGTCGATACTCGCAGACTCGTACGAAGCCGCTAGATCGAGAACAGCCGGTAAAGACAAGCTGCGACGATTGTGGTGACGGGTCATCGCTCTGGATGTGCTTGATCTGCGGTCATGCTGGCTGCGGCCGCTATCAAGGCAAGCACGCCTACAGGCACTTTGAAGAGACGGGTCATCTGTACGCAATGGAACTCGAGACGCAAAGAGTCTGGGACTATGCCGGCGACTCCTACGTACACCGCTTAATCCAGGATAAGACGGACGGCAAGCTAGTCGAGTTGCCGTCCATCGCAGGGCCCATACACAACGAACCGACTGGCCGAGGACCGACAGACACCGCCCATTTCAACCAGGAAAAGATGGAGGCCATGGGTGTAGAGTACTCCCATCTTCTGAGCTCACAGCTCGACTCTCAGCGACTGTACTTTGAGGACCGCCTCAACGACTACCGAGAGCGGCTGGGCCGTCGCGAGTCTGCCAACGAGCAACTCAGGCACCGTGCAGAGCAGTGGGAATCTGAGCGCAGAGAGCTGCTCAAACGGATCGAGTCCGCTCAGGCAGCTCACAAGAGCGCTGTGCAGCAGCAGACGGAGCTCGGTGCGCGCTTGAAACAGCTCGAAGCCGACCACGCACGAGACATGCAAAGGCTCGAGCTCAGGACGAACAAGGCGCTTGATCTTTCGCGCTCGATGGCCAAGGATCTAGCAAGTGAGCGAGAGCAGAACAAAGGCTTGCTCGCCAACCTCACTGGCGCACAGCAACGCGAGCAAGTGCAGGCGAACAAGACCCAGGAGCTGCAAGCCCAGGTGACCGATCTGCAAGAGCAGCTTCGCGACCTGATGTTCGCACTCACTGCCCGTGATAAGATTGATGCCGGTGGAGGAGCGCTGGACGAACTACAAGGAGGTAGCGTGGGTGTGGTCCAGACGCCCTCGAATCGCAGGCAGCGGGCACGGCAGAGTAAATGAGGCGCTTGCGAGCAATCGATGTACAGACATTGTCGTTGTTTCTCTCTACATGCACGCATTGTCTACTATCAATTGACCGGATCGAGCAGCTTGACAATCGCCGGCCCTTTCAGATTGTAGTCTTGCTTGCTCAGATACGCGCCGACATTGGCCGAGAAGGTAATCTGTAGTGAAGGTCAGCTCAGCGATCAGTGCGCCGCCAGGGATCCTACCTTTGCAAGGATTGCACCGCCGAGGTAGGCTGCCAGATCTGGGTGGTCCTTCATTTCTGAGAAATAGTCTGGGATCTTGCCCAGACGCGCAACGCGAGCTTGCGTGTCTGAGCCGGACTCTGGATCGATCAAATACTGGCTGGCTGCCTTGATGACAGCACTTGCGACGCCTGCCGAAGCTGTAAGCAAGGAAGACATGCGCTGATCCACGGACAGACCTGGTATGCGACTCGGTGGCCCCGTGACACAGACGATATCCCAGGCAGAAGGCCTCATGGGTGCCTCGAGTGAGCTGACAGAGAGTGCGGCAGCTTCTTGTAGCGACAAGCTCTGACCTGTGCTCGCCGATGGACCATCGTTGATGATCAGAGAAGGATCGAAGAGAGGCTCAGCATATCGATGTCGGATGGGTCCAATGCTGATCTCGGGGCCATCTGGCCGGAGAGGATGAGGTACAGATACGACGTCTTCTGTGGATGGTGTTGCTTCGCCAGATGTCTTTCCTCGTACGAGTGCGTCTACTTTGCCTTGCGCGACAAGACGAGCGATATCGAATTCGCCTTCCTCTGTCCCCTCTGTGACGGCTGCGGATTGAACTGCCTCTGACATGCCAGGTGCAACGTGATTGAGATCCAGTAGCTCCGATGCGAATTTGATGGCGTCTTGGTCTTTGAGTGAGCTGACGATGGCGAGGAGGGCTGCTTGTATCCCTCCTGGGCTCACTTCGCCGTCTGGGGCGAGCAAGGCAGGTAGCTGTGGATCTGCTCGGAGCAAGAGATCTGCGAGATAGCGATCGCAGTCATCTGAACCTATCGGACACCGTACCCTTGCTTGTGGCTGGACCTGATTGTCCAAAACGACGTTGATCTCTGTCCCCGTCGCGTCGATATCGACGGCCAAGCCGCTCGTGTATCCAAGGGCGTAGAGCTGGGCGAGAGGGCGTTCGTAGATAGCCAAGGCGGGTAGATAGAGTCGTTCAAAGACGAGTCGGGTGATGCCTTCGGAGTAGGAGTACGGCAGACCGGCCGGAGGGAGGACGATGAGGTGATAGCCCAGAGGACGCGCAGGCATGGAGAGCAGACCGAACATGAGGTGTTGGAGTATGGCTTCGAGTGCAGTCAGGCTGGCTTGCTCTGCCGTCATGCCGGCTGTCTGCCTGGGCGCAGAGTCTGGCTCGAGGATGTGCTCGAATGGACGGATGAGGGTGAGCGTGCTGTCAGACGACATGGCGTCGTCCAACGCTTGTCCCACCAGTAGATCCTGCCATGTCCAACTCGGCAGATCTGTTGGTAAGCCAGCGAGCAGCTTGATCGTCTGTCAAGCACCCCAGCAGCACTCAGCAGTCGCTCGACAAAACAGAGCGCAAGGTCAAGCTCGAGACTGACATGACGTGGCCGCTGCAGGACATCGCCCAGACCGAGGCCGGCGCTGATGTGGGAGGGCGAGATGTCGAGGATCAGGTAGAGATCCTCCTTGCCTCTCACTGACATCCTGCCTCCTCCTCCTGCTCCTCTCTTGCACCGTGCTGGCAGGCAGGCGCGACTCGTCTTGTCGTCGACGGCAGTGCCGGCATTGTCGATCAGCAGTCAGTCAATGGCGACACGCAGATGGCAGCTTGGCCTCGGCAAGACTCTCTGGACCCGCTTCTGCTCGACTCCTTCAGTTGCACCGCTCGGCAGACAGACGGCTTATGGGGATTCATCGAGGCTGTCCAATTCGACGAGCTTGTACAACCTGACTTCACCTCGCGAGTCATTGCCCATCATCAAAGGGCAGCCGACGGACAGAAGAAGACAGTTTGCGAGTGCTTGCACCTGCCGGCAGTCATCGAGCCCGCGTCAGAGTGACGAATCAGGTCCCAAGGGCCAAACGCTGGGCAAAGTCGAGCCGAAGCTGCAGATCACCTTTACATGCACCGCTCCCGCCTGTACGACCCGTCATCGCTCGACGCATCAGTTCAGCAAGAGGAGCTACGAGACCGGCATCGTCCTCATCGAATGTCCCGAGTGTCATACGCGGCAAGTTCTGCCTTGAGCCGAGATTTCGGGCCAGGCTGATTGCTTGTCATCACAGTCATCTCATTGCTGATCATCTAGGCTGGTTCTCCTCGGAGGATCTCACCAACAATGGTCAGACGAGGACGATAGAGGAAATACTAAAGGCAAAGGGTCAGACCGTCACGCGAGGCTCCGTCCCCGAAGCTGGCGATATCGAGATCCTTCCAGGCAGCACTGTCGAAGAAGCACAGTAGCGCCTTGATGGTGAGGAAGAGATGACTCTCCGATCGGTCAGGCGCAAGGGCCATTCAGCCCCATCGCCACCATGACCATGTGAGCGGCGACATTTCCATGAGGGAGGGCGAGCCTATCCGAAGACGGGTAGCTGGCTCGACGTCGACCTCATCGAAACCGTTCTGAGCAGTGGCTAGGCTGGTCCGAGGTTCTATACTATCAATGCTAATGACGATGTTCGGGTTCACGACGGACAAGACGAGAAAGACTCGTATGCACTTTCGGTACAATAAGCATAGGCTATGCAGACGCAGTCTCGCTCGAGCTTGAGCTTGAGCTCGATTTGCTGACGACGCCTTGCTCCTGTAGCATCTGTCGTTCGTGTAAGTTGATGGTAATCAAAAAAGCGTCGTGTCGCAGCGAGCGAGCGTACCTTTTCGAGTTCGCCAGACTGGTGCATGCCCAGCATGATATCACAGCCGCCCACAAACTCTCCTTTGATGTAGACCTGTGGGATCGTGGGCCAGCTGCTGAACTCCTTGATGCCCTCCCTCAGTTCCTGATCCTCGAGACAGTTGTACGTCTTCATCGAGTCCGGGCTCACACCCTGGACCTCTAGTATCTGTACCACCGCCCTACTGAAGCCACACTGTGGGAAGTCTGGCGTGCCTTTCATGAAGACGACGAGCGGCTTCTCCGCCACGGCCTGCACGGCCCAATCGCATCAGTCAGCTTGACGTGACTTTTGGCTGCAAAGGCGAGCTGGCTTGCCTGTTCGATCTTCTTGCGAGAATCATCGCTCAGTTGCCGCCTCTGGATCTGAAGCATCGACTGCCTGCTCACTGGCTGGGCAGAGAGACTCAGTAGGCCGGTTTTACTCCATGTCTGATTGGCTCGAGCATGCCGGGCCGTCACGGAGATCGCTCTCTGTCAAAAGCCTGTCGTCATGAGTATGGCCACTCGCTTGATCGATCACTGATGCTGACCATGCAGGTCGTTGAGGCTCGCATGATCGTCGAACCGATGACGAGTGAACGCCTTTGCGGTGCGTGACGAGTCGCGAATGCACGCCATGAGCAGCACGCCCGACGATGTCATCATGATCAGCGAGCCATGTCGACGCTGCAGGCAACGATCAAGCCCTCCAGCGAATGGGATGACATAGACAGAGCTATCAATGCTCTCTTGAGCCCCTCACCTGAGCCTGCACCCGCAGCAAAGTCGATCAGAAAGAGAGTCGCCAAAGCAGAGAGCGCTCAGCCTTCCGTGCAGCCACCTGCGGACGCTAGCCCCTCAGATGCAGCTCGAGATGCTCAGAGCATTGCGCGCGATACGACGCAGCGCAAGCCGGGCATACGCTTGCCCAATCGTCCTCAACCGAGACCGCAAGCTCGAGCCAAGGGCGCGATCGTACAAGAGATGATCTTTGGCTCAAAGACGGACGAACAGCTATGGGCAGAGAGCATCCGTGCCTCTGCTGACGATCATACGCTCACCGTCGAGCCCTTGCTCAGCCTCGAGCTGCCACTGTCACTGGACCTGAACTTCAATTCTTGCAATAAGCTCAAGTGGAGCTCAGATGGCCTTCAGCTCGGCTTCTTGGATCACGCCAATTTGCACATCTTGACACCCTCTTGGACTTTCTCCTCCGCTCAGCGTCGGCATGCACAGCCGGTGCGTGCCAGAGCACCGCCGGGTGTTATAGCATTACGCGCCCGCAAAGCATCCGAAACGATGCTCCATAAAGGGACCAAGCGACAACGGACCTTGGCATCAGACTCAATACAGGTCTCACTCGATGCGGATCACCACTTCCACGTGATTCTACCCATGCCTGATCCTCCTCGCGAGTGGCCGGCCAGCTCGGTGGATGCTCCCCCGCTAGGCTGTCCAGGAACGCTCGGTCACCTCTGGGTGGATTTCGCCTGGAGCCCTAGTGGTATCGGACAGCTCGCTAGGTGAGATGAGCTCGAGTATTGCACCATTCGCTGATATGCTTCCGCAGCAATGCCGTCGCGCTGCTTTCCAATAATGGTGAAGTATGCATTTACCAGCCGCTATCACGATCTCACAATGCTCAATGGACCGATGTGAGATACTTGTCACCCTACCGTGGCCATGTAACTGAATGAAGATACCAGACATGCGATCTCACGGACATATTGCTTGGTGAACATATCACAACGAGTCCTGCAGATGCAGCCGCGCAGAGCAACTCGACACAAAGTAAGCTACAGCGTCTCCGGCGCGTGTGTTACCGACGGCTCGCTTGCAGGTCTTGCTTGGTCTGAAAACACGCACAATCCTGCAACGCTCGAAACTTACTCGCTCCTCGCGCTAGGCCACCGGGCAGGCCAGCTTACGCTCTGGAGGTTCGTCGGATGTTTAGCCTGGTGATGCCTGATCTCATGTTGACATACAAGTATAGGCTTGGCGAGGATGCAAGGCCGTGTCTTGAGCAGCGCGTGCACATTCGCGACAGCGCTTGGATAACATTTCTCAGTTGGCAAGCATGGCGAGTAGATGCAGGTACGCACGGCAATACATCATTCAAGCAGAGCTGATCACCTGCCTCGGTAGATCTAGAGCAGAGCAACATCAAGCTGGCGTGGATTTCCTCCGATGACGAGGTCGGCTTGCTCACGGTCACCAGCGAGCAACAGGTATCCTCGACACCGAAACACATCGTCGAGATCGTCATGCTAGTCACTTTGACTGAGGTACCGACATCGCTTCGTTGGTGCCACGACCAGCTCGCTGTCACTATGTGCAGTGTGGCGGAGCTCATTGCCATCGCCAATGGCAAGACAGCTGGCGCTACGACCAGGCAAGTCCCTCTGCTTCGAAATACAGAGGGACGGATCCATTCGGCGTTTTCGCCCTGCTGCGCTGCCGTCCCTTCGCAAGAAAAGCTCCTGATCGTCGCTGTAGACTCGGGGTTTCAGCAGGTTGATCTAAGGAGCGCAAGCGGAGACGTCATTCATAACGGTCCGACTGTCAATGTACACGAAAGTGCCACGGTGACCCGAACCCACCGCCATTTCTTCGCTGGATTGAGCATCTTCGACAACACTTTACCTCGGATGCGCGCTCGTACGATCGGCTATGACGTGTGCAGCGGCGGTAGCCTCGAGGCGTGGGCGTACAAGAATGAGTCGATCGCAAAGATGATCAATAAGACGCGTGCGAATCCGGTTGCAACGCTCGTTGTCCTGCCCCAAGCGACACAATCCTTCCATACGCTAGTTGCGCACTTTCTGGAGGCGTCATGTGCTACATCTCGTGCGTCTCTCTGGCCACACTTGGAATGCGCTGATAACGAAGGCGTGCAGCGCTGACCGGAGCAAGCTCGAGCGCGATTGCGAGTCCGTTGCTCGCCTTTCTCAAGTTGCATGTCCTGGACGATCATATCATGAAGTCACTGGACACTGTGGCCGCGCAGATCGTAGACCCGCCTCTCGACGATCGCAAGTTGCCGGAGACGCCTGCACATGGCATACGCGAGGCTCTGTGGACGTCGCTTGAGCTACAACGCATTCGCTGCACTCTACTCCTTTTCACCTGTCTTCAAGTACGCGCTGGCTTGTCTCAAACAGGTGAGTGCTGATGGTATGCTGCCCTAGGTGGGCGGTACCGCCATCTACTTTGAGCGAGTTGCAGACTTCCTCAACACTGCCCGGACTGTCTCATACAGGTCTATCATCGCCGTGCTTTCTCACCTTTTGCAACACTACGATGCTCAAGATGACGAGAGTCGCGCGATGCTGCGACGGATTCAAAGGAGTGCGCACGCTTCGGATGCTTCTACAGAACGTGACGAAGGCCTCTCATGTCTTGCGTGTTCGCAACCTCTCAGAGCGGAAGGCAGATGGGTTCTACAGTGCGCAAACGGACATCTATGGGGTGAGTGCCTCGACTCTCGGCATGGGCCGGAAGACTTATTTGTGCGCACCAGATCGTTGCTCAGTCACGTTCAGCGCGATCGGCTTCGAGCCGGCGCGGACCTGTTGCTCATGCGGCGTCAAGTCCCTCACACCCCACGCAACCGATACGACGATCGCCAACGTCCTGCTGGCGGCCTCGCGATGGTGTCTCTACTGCGGAGGACAGTGGGCATACTAGCATTCTGGTGATCTGTACATGAGATTCGTGTTGTTGTGCCTAGCCGTCTTGTTCACGCTGCTTCTTGATCTTGCGCTGCTCATGTTCTATAGCGCAGAGCTTGTCAATTAAGCGTCACCTGATCGATACATGCTCGCATACCGGGCAAGTGCCTGAGATCGTCCTTCATCATGTGGTGGCCTAGGGCGAAGGTTGCTCCGATGAGTGCGAGCCCAACAGCGGCGCCCATCCTGTCCAATAGCGGACCGTCTGATCAGCCACGGGCTCCATCGCATGCGAGCTCCTCACGGCAAGAGCTCGGGCGGGATCCGCTTGCGAGCTGCGCCGAGTCCGCGGCCAGTCTTCTCTGCGCCGGCAGTGCTGCGAGCCACAGGACTGTGATGGAAAGATCGCACAGACGCAGTGCCAACTCTGGGCAAAGGCCTCATCGCTCGCGCTGCGTACATCCAGGCGCTGATATCGACAAACTTGTCGGTGGGTGTGATGTCACACTCTGCACTATCGCGTACATCACTGGCCACAGGACTGTCGAGCACGGTCTCCCTCGCTCTCTCTGCGTCGAGTGAACTTGAGAGACTATGGATCAGCTACCGCCGGAGATTCTGTTACATGTCTTTGCAGCAGTCGACTCCTTGCATACACTGAGCCGACTAGCGCTGGTTTGTCGCCTATTCGCCGAGATCATAGACCAGCATGACGCTATCTATCGCGGCCTGGCCAGCAACCTAGGCTACCTCGCGCCATGCTCAGCCGGAGACTCTGGTTTGCTACCATTGGTCTCGCAAGATCGTATGTCCATCGAAGAGGCTTGCAGACTTCAGCGCACATCCATGCGTAATAAAGCCTACAAAGGCTGCGAGCGTGCACAGATGCCTTGGCGAACTTTCGCTCACATTCGGCGGCGGACAGACCGCAACTGGATGATTGGGCGTCATACACGCTTAAGCCTTCCAGTCCCAGCCAATGTCTCCAGGTTCAAGATGGACAGTTTGGCTGCCGAAGACGCGACTGCCGTCTACTCAGATCCCTACGCTGTCAGAGTCCGACCCAATGGCGACGTAGCAGACAACATCATCATTGCGCCTTCTATCGAAGGTCGTAGACAAGCTCACCATGTAGAGTACTCGGAAGGCCATTTGTTCCTCGCTGCTGGGCGAAATGTATGCTTGTCTGTCTAGAAACGTCTGTGACAGCTGATGCGCTACTTGACTAGGCAATGCATGTTTACTCGAAGAGTGCAGCCAATCTACACTTCCCACCGAAACCGTCCATCTATCCGTCCCGTCGTCCGGAATGGCAAGCACATGCTAGCCTCGACTTACCCGCTGGCGTGCATGCATTCAAGGCGCGCTACCCGAAAGTCGTGGCTGCCACCGGTACAGCTTTTCAGCTTGTCGACCTGTCTCGCGGAACATTGCAAACATATGCACTGCAGCAGACCGAGCCAGGACCGCGAGTCCTGCGACAATGGCTCGGCTATGTCGAGCTCGATGAGAATCACATCTTCGTAGCACGGACTAGTCTCGATATCTACTCGCACTCGGGCGATCTGGTTCGCAAGATTTCATGGCTACCACCCTCGCCGATGCTCGAACAATACTGGATGGGCATTCATCATGATCTAAATCCGCAAGGCGTGATGGCCGCCATTGGTCTGCATTCGCCGCACACGGCAAAGCTCATGCTCTGGACGAAAGCCTATAGCGCGGCCATTCACGAAGACCGCGAAGACGACGTCTTCGTACTTGTTGCTGGATTTGAGGCTCGCTTCACCGATGTCGCCGTTGAGAACGGGCGAATCGCATTCATCATTTGCACTTTGGGCGCAGATACGTCGAGCAGCCTCTGGCTCATCGATACCCGCGTGTCAGCATGGCCTCCGCATCTACAGCTCGTTGACCACGACGTCACTAGGCGATCCGAAGTCTTAGTCGAGCGAATCGAAATGGACTCCCTCGCTATCTATGTCACCGGTCAAGCTTGGGGTGCAGATCGTCGCAACCTAGCGATGGGTCGATACCAGCTGGCTACGTACGAGAGTCTCGTATGGGAGGATGCCAAAGGGAACAAGCTCTGCAATGCGCTCACGCACGAGCAAATTGGAAGCTTGACGGAGGGCTCACAGCCACCTCGGCGAGACGAGGTCCTGCACAATGATGCAATCAACGTTTACTATTTTGGTTCTCACGTGGACGAGCATGGCGCAGACGAGGTCGAGCGATCGGCTTGATCATGTCTCCCGACAGCAGCTTACGAGGCAGAGGCGAGTAGTGGTCGAACAATCCCATCCAGAGCGTCACGTATTGGCCGAAGACGTCGGCATACGACACTGGCTTGTTCTTTCCGCCTGTCAGCATTATCGAGTGACCGAATGCTCAACTCACTTTGATCCGCAATGTGCCTCTCCGTAACAGTTCGAATTGTACTCCGCCTGCGCGGTGCATGAGCACGCACTATGACAGCGACGGACGAAACCCACCTGGCAATCTGGCTGGATCTTTGAGTCGTAGAATGATCGCAAAGAGTGGAAAGTGGTTGAGGAAGACGATGGAGGTCTCAAGCACGGCATAGCACACGATGACCGCTAATCGACACTGTTATCTACATCAGCCCTCTTTGATCAGATGCCAGCGAGATATTTACGCTTGCAAAGACGAGATAGAACGCGAGTACGGTGGGGAAGAGGAAGGCGGCCAGCGTGAACAGGATCGTGCCGAGCAGAAGCTGATCGAGATCGTACTCCGCAGGCTCAATCCGATTTCTGAGCACATTGAGCTTTTTGCCCCTGAAGATGTTGAAGAGCGAGAAAATGATGTGCAAATGCCATCGATATATGTTCGCCGCCATGAGGTAGAACAGATATAGATGCACAGTACCGACTGCTATAATGTCTATGAATGCAGACAAAATCGTGGTAGCGCCCAGGAAACCACCCATCCCGGTCAGAAAGATGACCGATGGCAGTATGTACTCGATGAAGCGCAGTGCCGCTAGTCATCGTCAGAAGATGGCTAGCTCAGCAAGGGGCAACTTACTTGTCTCCCACGCGGCCGTAAAGTAGAGAAATGCTTCGCAGAAGAATTGGCCCATTTCCTTGTTGAGTTTGAGTCCAGCTGGCCAGTCGGTGAGCCAAAGCAAGATCGCCTTGACGCTCGTGAACGCCCAGCGCTATGCGGGGTATCAGCGCCGCATCTCGGAAGAGAGTGAGACGTGCCTGCAACAGTGCGCTGAGGCTGCATGCCAGCGGGTCCGCATTCTCACAAAGATACGAACCAGCTGCAAGCCCTATGATGACATCGTTTGTGACCAGCCAGATCATGTTGTAAAGACTGTGATCGTTAGCAGGTAGCAGTGTAGGGATCCGAAAGCTTACTTGATGTACCGCGCTCGAGCTTCTCGCATGTGAGCGCGTTCGAGTCGACTCATGATCCGGTATTCGGTCAGCCATGATGATGTCTGGTCCAAGCGTGTATCGAGCTGCTGAACAACAGCCGACAGATCCGACATAGCATGGCTTGTTCCTGGCAGGGGCGTCGTCGCAAGCTGCTTTACGATCGCTGAGAGAGCAGCGAACGGCGAGAGAAAGCCACTCCATCTGCCCAGCTGAGATATACGCGGCATCGCATTCGACCTGTCGGCGGAATCTAGCTGCCTGACAAGATCTCTCCGTATCTCAGATACACGATTGACCTAGTTGAGTGAGCGCGTTCTCTGATAGCGCGCTGCGAGGCTTACCAGCTCCAAGGCTTCTTCGAGACAGCCTACTGGTTGAGCAGATGCAGTGAAATCTGTCTTGAGCAGTCTCTCGACGCGGGCTGACATCCTGCTCTGCTCGCCGGATTGTGGCGTGTGCATCTCTGTGGTCACCTTGAGGCTGATGGCCGTCATGGACAAAAACCTATGTTTGCGGATATTGGGGACTTTGTAGAGCACTGGGCTGATGCTCATGCCTTCTACCATGATCTCTGGTGAGCTTGTACGAGACACGACGGCGGTAATCGTGTCGAGCCGACTTGTCGAGGCGGTTGGCCCGCAAGACTGATCGTGCGCGCTACCCAGAACGCACAGCTGGCTCTTGTTGTCTGTACCATCGATGATGAGATTTGCAGAATTTGGCGAGACGCCAGCAACGACGATGCACCGCTCGGTCTGCCACCCAAAGAGCGTGCCTGCGAGCGTGATGTCGTCTGGCCAAAAGACGACGCGATGAGTGGAAGGCATCAAAAGCTGCCACGCCGTCGCAGGTGGTCTTGAGCTGTGAGTGGGTAAGAGCTCAGAGATGCGGTGGGCTGGAAAGTCACTTAGACAGGTGCACTCGTGTGTCAAGAAACCTTACTCTTTCTGTTTGTTCGCGGGCAACGAAATCAAGGCCATACAGCAGAGCCGTAAATCCGATGGATATGCAGGTCAACGTAAATACCGGCCGAGTCTACAGACGCTATCAGTGCGTGTTCCTTGCCCATGAAGACCGCGAGCGACTTGCGATATCTCGGTAGCTGACGATAGCCTGCAGATCCGCAAGGGAGAGCGGCCGTCTGGCGAGCTGATTGCCGAGCCAGAAGGTGATGATACTGAGCCAGATGGTGAGCGCTAGGCCCATGGGGCACTCGCACGAGGCTGGCGAGACTTTGAAGCTTTGATCGATTTGATCGAGTGAGAGACGCGCTCGGCGAGACCTTGCCAAGCACGAAATGGTCGAGGCCAGCTTTGCGGATGCTCAGGCGAGACCGCTCGATGTTATCCAAGCATTGGCGAAGCAGCACCTATATAGCGACACTAGTACGGACGCATTTGAGCTGCGCGTCACGAACCGCTTCAAAGAGCTCCTCGCAGACAAATTCGATCAAGTCAGTCGTCTGGTATCGTCTAGATTGAGACATGCCTGATAGCGTAGCATGTAGATTCCTTCGCTCGATCAGACAGACGCGCTCGAACAGCATTCACTCGTCAGATTCAGATGCATGCTTCAGGACACCGGCCTGGGCAGCGAAGTCTACGCGGCCACGACGCGAGACAATGCTGGCAATGAGCATTATCGACTGTGGTGTGACGAAGCGCCTTCAGACAGCTCGACGGACCTGCGGCCACAAGACGATGCGAGCGCGCTGCGGGAACGGCAACTCATCTACGCGGTCGAAATACCAGGAGAAGCGGCTTGGCTAAGACCTGCTCAAGATGTGCTCAGCAATGCAGCAAACCTGACCCCAGATGACTCAAAGAGCAGAGATTTGCTGTCAGGCAAATTCCCGCTACCCGGCACATCCCACAAAGCTGCGCTCTTGAAGTTATACGTCCCAGACGATAGCCTCAAAGCGGCTGACACTGTCGAGGTGATTGGCATACTCGATCGAACATCGTGAGTGTCTACACTGTTGATTATGCTCGGCTTACTGGGCAACAGCTTTTCACCCGGTTCATTGGATGATCCTGGGGCGCCGCTAGACGAGACTGCGACGGGTCCTACGATACCGAGTTTACATATTGTCGCCTACCAAGCTGTAGATCGTACAAGCATCCGAAATGCGTTACCTAGCCTTTCGCAACGCAGTGCTGTCCGAGACGCACTGGTAGCGTACATTGCCAAAGCGCTTGATGGCGATCTCATCGCGGCCGAATGGACTCTGCTGCATCTCATCTCAAAGACGTTCGTGAGACCCCAAGCGCTGTAGCTGACGTGCTCATCCGAACAGACAGACATACACGACGAGGCGCACTTGCACTAGGCAGCCTGCCACTCAATCTGACGTTGCCGTCATCCAAGCTGGGAGAAAGCGAGAAACTCTTGCACGAGACCTTAGCATACCTGCTGCCGACCTTTGTCGAGCTTCCAATGACCATAGATGCACTCAATGCGACTACGCCATATTCGCCCGTGTCGAAAGACGAGAATTTGCAGGCTGGCCGGTTGCAGCTCGCGCCCGGCACACAAGTCCTTATTGATGAACGCGCTCTGCACGAAGGCAAGCTGAACGAAGCCGGCCTGAAGAACGTACAGGCTGTGACGAGGGCCATATCCGACCAGAAGCTATCGTACATCTTCCCATTCTCGTCTTTCGATCTCGATATCGACCTCAACTTCCTAGTGCTCTCGATCGGCAAGTCGTTCTTACAGATCAGCTGCAATGTGCCAGTACAGCCACAGGGCGGCTCGTCGGGTGCAAGCAATCCGACAAGCCCCGATCTTGCTGCCTTTCGTGCTATCATCGCCGAAGCGCGTGCCCAAAGCTTCACTATACCCGATGCGGTTTCCAAGGTGCGCATGTGCATTAGCGAGTCATCAGAAGCTCAACAGGTTGCTAGCACATCCAAGACGAGTTTGTAGAGCAAAGACGGTCAGCGCCCTCTGGCGTGATCACCCAGGAAGACTTGCAATTGCGACTGACGCTGGCAAGGTAGGCTGCCTGTTTTCGCCGGATGTCTGACTTTGCTCACTTCCGACGGCAGATTGCTGTCGCTCAGTCTGGGCAAGGGCGAACTCGACGTTGCGACCTGGCAGAGAGCCGTGAAGCTTGACGAGACGCGTCGAGCGAGGCTCGATCAGTTGCTGCCGACGAAAGGCTAATCAGCCGTTGTCTTGACTGCGTCGTACGCTCGCTTGCGATTGCTGAAACGCATGCGTGGTAAGAGCTCGAGGCGATATTTGTAAGCAAGAAGGATAGCCGAAAGCAACAGTAGAGCAATGCAGACAAGCCCCAAATGCCAGTACGACGTGATGCGCACAAATGTAGCATAGTCAACACTGAGCCAAGATCGCCGAGGGGTCGCAGCTTGCACAGTCGCGTACACTCGCAGTGCCTCGCGCCAATAGCACGCCGTCGCGGCTGGTGTCAAGTATTGATCTCGAAAGACGAGGGCAGATTGATTCGCGATCGCTTCGGCGCGACTGCTATCAGCGAGCAAGGTCTGCATTGTCACGCTGAGGTCGTCGAACGAGTGGGGCAAGATGACGATGTTCTGCTCAGGACCTTGTGTTGCATTGAGTAAAGAATGAAAGTGTTGCTGGTAATGCAGAGGATGCGAGATGACAACGCTGCGGCAATTCAGGATGTATTTAAGTCGGCCAGAATAGCTTGCGCCTTCGGTCTGCGCGAGAAAAGCATATCTGCAGTGATCTGGCATACTGATGGCTTTGTTGCGCGACGGCTCGGCCCACAGTAAGGATTCAACATCACTCCACTCGCGACCGCGCGCTTGCTCTACAAGCTGCTTGCGAGCCGGTGTGAAGTCATCGCCTCGCCAGAAGAGCTTTGGGATCTTCGCGCGCCACGTCAGCCCATCGTCGATTTGTTTTGCTGAGCTTCTGAACGACGTCCACAGTCCATGATCGACGTCGCCGTGCCAGCTGTGGAAGCCAAAGTCAGGGGCCAAAAATGCCTTCCCTCTGTCTTGCACTGGGAGCACTACGGGCCATGCCACGCCTGCCGCGCCATTGTCATTTGCATGCAGCGTCATTGCAATGGCAGGTAGGGGCTCGTCGTCAGGGGCATTGCTGACTGCCTCGTGCAGACTTGCCAGCAAAGAGTACATGCGCTGACGCCAACCTGCATGGAAACCGCTGATGGCGAACGAATGGCCCTGAACATGAACGCGTGCCTTCCCGCCGCTGATGGCTGCATAGCTCGCTTGTACTGCAGCATCCGTGATGGGCTCACGCGCGAAATGTTCACGCGCGAGCTGGATTTCGCTATAGAGCAATGGAAACTGTAGCTGGCATGCTTGCCTTGACATCGAAAGATCATCCTGCATCACGGTCTGATGGCCGGCAGTACTGTCGATGAGCTGCAGGGGACGCGCCAGCGATGTCAGACAAAGAGGCCCGAGCGCTGATCAGGGTCAGTACGTGGCAAAGGTACATACACAGCCGGCCAATATGCTGCCCCGCCCATGCGAAGGCGGCTGATCACAGCCCTGCAGCCCCTGTTGATCTCAATGGGCGTGGAAGCTGCTAGCTCTCCAACACGTCAATAGTTTCATCATATCCGGTGGCGGCGATTGCCATTTTGAGACGCAATCAGCCGCGGCGAAGCTGGAGCCAAGATTGCCCTGCACGTCCATCGTGACATTGTATAAGAGGCGGTCATCTGCCTCACGATTGCCACAATTGCATCTTGCTGCGAGAGACGAGCAAAGATGAATTCTACCGCACACGCAAAGCAGACTGCAAGCGAAGTAGTGCCAGAGACGGTGTCGACACACTTCTCTGCCGAAGATGCAGCTAAGCGTAATGCCGTCGAACGCCGTGCACCACATACCTGGGAACAGCGAGTCAACGAGATCGGCGGTCTCCGAGGTACGCCTCGACGATCGTATGACAGCACCAATATGCTGACACTATCGCAGGACTCGTCCTACGTGTTGGTCTAGGACCGCCAGAGATGTACGCAAAGTCGACAAAGTGGGCGGATCAGCCAGTGCCTGTCGTCAACAACATCAGCGAGCACATCTTTGTGTGGAAGTTCATCATACCACCAATGTTGATGCAATGGATCAGCTACAAAGTCTTTCCCGACCTGCACTGGCACCCCGTCGCAGCTTTCGTACCATATGCGTTTTTCTTCATCCTGCTCGCAGCCTTGACGATCAAGCGGTTCCACAACTACATGCTCGAGTATGGCACATTCGATCAAGAAAACAGAGGTCGCGACCATATTTCAGACAAGCGCCATGTACGCCCATCCTACCATTGTCTTCTAGCAGTCCTGACCCTCTTCATAGATGCGACTAGCTACAGGCGCAGTCATCTTCTTGATCTTCCGTGTCGTCGGCCTGTTCGCATACAGCTACGATCGCACTGTCGCGCCCACGTTGTCGGTGTGGCTACCACTCAAGATTTTCGCATTCGAAGTCATTCTTGACTATGCCTTCTGTGCGCCCGCATCTATCAGCTGCCGCAATGATGCTGACCGAAAGCTTTCAGACTGCTATCATCGTTCTTGCCATCAAGTCAAGTGGCTCTGGAACATCCATTCTGGCCATCACGCCGCGAAGCATCCTACGCCCGTGCAAGCCATCCAAGCAGATAGCTTCCAGGAGGTCATCGAGCTCTTCATCGTGCCCACGATTGCGTATCTATCTACCGGCTTCGATTTCTTCGATCTTTGGCCGATCTCATGCGTCCTCATCTTTACCGAGATCTACGGTCACTCTGGAGTCCGCGTATACTTCCCAACACTCGCCAGCAGCTTTTTGTGGTGGTGGGGTGGCGAATTGTGCGTGGAAGACCACGATCTGCATCATCGATACGGACGTAGTGGACAGTCGTACGCACTCCAGATCATCATCGGGACCATCGCTGACTTCAATTTCACAGATATGGAAAGCAGACTCGCGTCTGGGACTCGATATTCGGCACATGCGCCGAACGAGAGGATACCGAAGAGTACGCAATCATTGGCCCCAAGCGCGTCAAGAAGCAAAAGGTTGCATGAACCAGGCGCTTGACAAACATGCACCGCTTCGCATAGACGATCCATTTGTTATACACTGTAAACCTGATTGCATACATAAGAACGACATTTCGTCCATTGACCCTCGTGAGCATAGTCCTCATGCCGAACCTTATAATACCGAAAGCAGATGTCGTTGCACTACACGTCAGGGAAATTCGTATTCGTAATGCCTAATTCAGCGCCCTCAAAGAACGCGTGTGCCCTCCTGCCACGGAACAGGCCCGGCGTCTGGCGCTTAGATCTTCCAGCTACGATTGGAATACTCACATATGCAGATCTCTCCGAGCGGTCACTGCGTGGCCTAGTCACGTCAAGCTCGTATATGACGAAGACGTGCAGTTTGCTCAGCGTGTCGTAAGAGCAAGAGCGACTCGCGCTGGTCTCGCTGTTCTCTGAAGTGCACAAGTCGCGCAAGCGCTACGCCCGATCGTTGGCGTGTGAAGGCGCTGCCAAACGTCTGAAATATAGCCACGCCGACAGCTGCGCCTGCCCGTCAAGCTGTTTGATCTGATGTCACGAAGTCTATCACGGTGCAGCCAGCCTTGCTGCTGATGAAAGGGGGCCAGTCAAGTATTAACATTTTGACAATGCTGATCTGAGATGCTGGTCATGTCAGCTGCCGATACAAATGGGTCTCTGTTTTGCAAAGCTTGGCTTTTCGGTGCTGTAGCGGTCTCAGGAATCCGCCAGATGGTACAGTGGCAGGCAATGCGTCGATTGCAAGCACGGACGACTAATTCTGTCGCATTTAGACGGGCACTGCATGTGAGCCGGTCATCTTTGACTGCCAGTCGTCGCAGAGTTGCAGCCTGGTGAACGTTGTCTAGTGCAATGATAACTATATATTAGACTAAATGTCACAGATCTGCATAGGCGGATTAGCTCAGTTGGTTAGAGCTTCAGTCTAATACCTGTTGGATTAATCTGAGGGTCATGCGTTCAAGCCGCATATTCGTCACTTTTTGTCGCGGCGCCCAGCGCTGGTCGCAGGCAGCTCACGAGAAAGTCGGACAGAGCGAATGCAATTAGGTGTGCATACGCTTTTTTTGCCCAACGCTACTTCAGGTCTATTTCGGACACAGAATAAAATCGGCGCGCGTCGAGACGACTTGCAGCACATCAAGAGTGAGAAGATAGGTCCTACACCGCGGTCTAGCAAGGTCAAAACCACCGGATGAATTGGCGCATGTTATCGCTCACACAGGATGCTGAGACGGCTGTGGCCTGCACATGTTTCGCGAGCAAGCATGCAGTACAAAAACGCGCCGGCTGATTAGCTACAGTCTGATGATGTGCTGCCTCGCAAGGCGAGCGAATCTCGTTGTAGCTGCAGGAGATGTTTGGAGCTGACGTCTCCAAAGTCAAGTACTGTCGCAACCATTAGCCTGTATCTGACTGTTGAAGACGCGACGAACCATTATACTCGCTCTGACCCTCGCGTTGGACGACGATGACGCAGAGCTGCTTGAAAAAGCCGACTTGCCAGACACCGGTGAGGTTGGTGATAAGATCGCGCGTGAATGTACCGTCTCGGATATCCCAGAGCTTGAGCGAGCCATCGCTGCCAGAGACGACTTTGAAATCGTCGTGTTGGAAGCATGTGATCGCGCCTTGGTGGGCTGTGAGTACCTTCTTGCACTCGCCGCTGATGGGATCCCACACACGCAACGTAGCGTCAGCGGCTGCGCTTACGAGGAAATTGCAGCTGAGGCCTAGCAAGCCGACGAGCGATTCGTGACCCTCCAGTACCCGCACGCATTCGCCCGTTGCAGTCGACCATAAACGGACCGTGCCATCCATAGAGCCAGATGCACACTGCTGTCGCGCATGATCGTACACGACGCTATAGACCTTTGACTGATGCCCTTCGAATGTGAAGAGACAGGATCCCGTCAAGAGATCCCAGACGCGCACAGTCGTGTCGTACGAGCCAGAAATAAGTGTGCGACCATGCGCTGCCAGCGCCCTGACGGGATTGCGATGGCCAGCGAGCAAGTAAAGGTGGTGTACATTGGTCGTCACATCTTGGGTGACATCGGGATCAGAGGGTGACATCGGCACATAAGGATCAGACGCTTTGTGCCGATCCATGGGAGGCAGCTTCCAGACCCGCAGATACGAATCACGCGACCCGGTCACGATGAGAGGATACGGCGGCTCCCATACGGGTTCGCCTTGCGGATCCGGGTTGACGTTTTGCGGTCGGACGATCTGAAGACACCGTACTGTGCTCGTGTGACCATGAAAGACGTGCGTACATGCGCCTGTAGCCAGATTCCAGACACGAACGGTACGGTCCGTTGAGCCTGACACGAGCACATTGCCAACATATTCAAGCGCCCATACTCCGCCTCCGTGACCTTCGAGCTTCTTGATGAGCGCACCTGTCTTGGTGTGAAAAATATTGATGGCATGCTCATCCGAGGCGGACACGATCTTGTCCGAGTCGAATTGCAGACAGGTGACGACTGCATTGGATTCGCCAGGAAAGACGACGCGATGGGGCTGCACGCTCGCCCACCGCCGCTTACGCAACACTCGCTCTTGATAGACAAGCTTGAAAGGATGACCGTGTTTGCTGATCAGCAGGTCTTTCCGCAACTCCTCTTGCGCTGTCGCTCGGTCTTCACGCGCATCTTCGCGATCTGCTGAGCGTGCCCGGACAGGGCGGCGGACAGCCTCGATCTTTCCTGCGGTAGGTATCGCTGCAGCTTCTCGATCATAGTGCTCGTCCCATTCGCCATTGATCCAGAGCTGATAGAATTTTTCTTGATCGCTCAATCGCTCGCCGAGTTCTAGCGACTTGGCTTCATTCGCTTCGCTGTCCCCGCCTACCCAGAGATCATCATCTTGTAACCGACGTTGCCAGATCTTGCCTTCGCCATTGATGAGTTGTCGCCATCTGTGAGATACTCGACTTGCCTTGCTCAATGACTTGATGTCGAGATGACAGAGAATCAAGACTGCAAGCTCTGGTGGCAGATCGGTGAGAAAGTCGCGCTTGAGGGCGAAAGACGTGATGGCGTGCATGCTCTGGATGACGGGGATGGGAGAGCGTTGCAGCAACGAATAAAGGATGTGAGACTGTAGACTTGAGGGGTAGCTGGCGAATCGCTCGACGAGCTGTGGCAGGGATAGCAAGGCAGCAAGCTCGCGACCATCTCCCAGGTCGAGGGGATCGCCGACGATCTGTCTCTGTATGGTGGTCTCTCCGGGCGGAGCGGCTCCCGATGGTGAGACGAGCTTGCGCTGAGCATGTGCAGGGGCCGAGGTAAGTTCGGGCTGTTGATCCTCGGTCTTGGGCGAGATGAGTGGCGATGGCAGGCTGTCATAAAGACTACTTCTCAAGGCCTCATTGGCCTCGTCTCGCGTGGGGGTATATGATCCGCGCATACGCTTGCGTGGCGGTCCTGATGATCGCGATTCTGCGTGTGGCTGAGAGGTTGCCAAGGTCGTTTGGCCTGACGGCAGATGGGAGTCATTCGGCATGGCTGTGATGACATCGCGCTCTAGAACGCCGGTGAGCGCGCCGAGCTTGAGCTGAAATTGTCGGAGAGAGGCAGGTACAGGTTGCGCCGCGAGTGGGTATCTCTTGCCGTCTAGTGTGCTCTGTGAGGGCCATACGAACCTATCCGTATTCTCATCCAAAGCCATGCTATCCTCGTCTGCGTGCGTCTCTTCCGTCCATGCGGATCCACTCGCGTGAGGATTGCCAGAATAGCTGATCCTGGGCAGAGCAGGACTGGGCAAGATGATGGGCTCAAAATGGACTGTCGTCGTCGTCGTCGTCGTCACGGTCGTCCGACGAGTTGCAGGCGCAAGGGTCAGACGCGAATAGCGCGAGGTCGTCAAGCTCGGCTCGATGTGGTGCTCATCGTGATCCAGCTGGTCTGTCATCGTGTAGGCGCGGACGTGTGTCCGGCTCGAGCTCCTTGCCCGGTCACGCCTCAACCTGGAGCGCTGCCTGTCGCGCGGCGGTAGTCGTAAGCACAGTCTCAGGCAGCTCTGATCATGAGTACCTACTCCAAGTCTTCCGCTCGGCGTGCCAAACAAGAGCGTCTCCGCAAAGATGAGAGCTGCAGAGGATGAGTCAGGGCCGGAACGCGGTCACGTCGGTTCGACGAGCTGACGCGAAGGCGATCGACAAGAATTGCGCCGGCTCAGCAAGGCGGGCAGGGGGCTTTTGGTGTCCATGATCTTGCGGAAGGGCCTCCCCCTCGTCTTGCTGGCATGTCGACTCGTCTTTGCAGAAGCAGAACTACGAGCGAGATCGTACCAGGCACTCGCAGACGATCACCTCGAGCCGCTGTTGGCGCTGTCCGACTTGAGCTCACTCGACTATGACGATCCTAGTTCGAGGCTAGCGAGCTTCCTCGTGCCTCGTGTTGCGGGCTCAGATGCCCTCATAGCGATCCAGAAGCAGATCAAGCAAGCCTTTGCAGATCTGAGCAAATCCTCGACCAAAGCATCCGGCAAACCGACTTGGCAGCTTGACGAACATGAATTTGAAGCTTCTACGCCCATCGGCAGCATCAAGATGACCAACCTCGTCTTCACACACGATCCAGAGGCGGAGCTCAAGCTCATCCTGTCTGCACACATCGACTCCAAATACTTTCCGCGCTCGCCAATGAATACGTTCGTCGGCGCGACGGATAGCGCGGTGCCTACTGCAGTCATCATGGACGTCGCAGAAGCCCTGACACCCTGGTTGGACGAGAAACGGCGTGCCTGGGAAGAGTCAGAGGAGCGTGGCCCGAGGACGACGCTGCAGATCGTCATCTTTGACGGCGAGGAGGCCTTTGAGCGATGGACAGACACAGATTCGATCTACGGAGCCCGTGCACTGGCTGAGATGTGGTCCAAGCCATCCAATTCGCCTACTGCGGTTACCGCACGGTCCGCCAATGAGCTAGGCGCAATAGATGTCTTGGTTCTGCTGGACTTGCTCGGCACACCTTCGCCCAATGTGCCCAACTTCTATGGACAGACAAAATGGTATTACAATGTAATCAGAAACGCTGAAGATCGCTTGGGTCGCAACGGACATCTCTGGTCCGATCGAGAGGGCGACAACTGGCGCTCTGATCATGATGACGAGAAGGGACGGAGCTTTTTCCCTTTGCCAGGGCACGACCGGCCGGTATATGGCATAGAAGGTGCACTCCCCTCCCATTCAGTCCCGCCCGAAGCTCAGAAAAGTATACAGACGATCACATTCCGTTCTTGCATCGAGGCGTGCCCATTGTGCATCTCATCCCGGCACCCTTTCCCGCAGTGTGGCACACACTACGCGTAAGCATCTTGCACCTTGCCCCTGCATCGACTGACAGGCTAGAGCAGGACGATGCATCGGGGCTCGACTTGCCGACGATCCATGCGTGGGCACTCATCGTACGACTGGCTACGGCGGAATACCTGGGGCTCTCGCCCGGGAAAGCGTCTGGCGAACGCGACGAGATGCATCCAAGGAGGGCTTGGCAAGACGATCTCGTGCGTTGACGAGCTGAATCGCATGCTGGCGTATCCGGACTGATCCTCTCGCGTTGGTATACTCGATTCAGTAGACATCCGTTGGAGCAGAGCTGTTGTTTGACACTATTACCGTATGCGAACTAGAGAATGCCGGGGAAGATTGCTTTGCGTGACTTGGGCAGCTCGTTGCCGAATTGAGCTTTGTACCACTTGTGCCCACTGATCGCACGCGGCAGCATAGCCGATACTTCGAGCGCGACAAAGACCCATGGCGGGCCGAGATAGGTCAAAGGCGACCGCATGGGATGGCGGGGCACGATCGAGCGCCTGAGTGGCTTAGGCAGCCATCTCGATAGATCGAACAGAGTCGAAGGCTGTGCGCCTGTCGCAATCGGCAAAGGTGGCGCGACGCCGATGACGGACGATGCTGCTAGGGCATAGCCCGTCCATTCTATCCATTCGCAGAGATAAGCAGGATGCGAGATGCCACCGAACGGCGCATCGTACATGAGTCCGCGCGGGATTGAATACCGCGGTCTGGTCTCGCCCTGTTTGGCTCTGCGAAGATTGTAGAGGATCTCATCGTGTACCAAATTGCCGACAAAGCCAAAGAGCCAAAGCGAGATGCCGAGCCAGAAGAGTGGAGATGCAGCAGCATCACCCGGTAAACCGCCGCGCTGACCGCCGGTGAGAAACATACTCGTCGTAGTGCGTGTTCTGCCTCCGACCCAGCTACCCATGAGGAAGCCATTGGCGAGATTGAAGAAGCATGCCATGATGAAGGGCAAGAAGTGGATGGGTGCGCGTGCGGTAGGCTGACGTAAAGTGGAGATGACAGATCGATTGGCATAGTGAACGATGAACAGAATTGCGAGCACCTTGCTCGGTAGTGTGAGGGCATTCAGCAGATCCAATGTCGGCAGCGTGGGGGTCAACTCTGCCAGGGTGTCTGAGAATGATGCGCCAAAGATCGACTTTTGCGCCTCAAACTGCCATGTGAATGGCCGACCCGACAGTGGCGGGCCACAAACAGATAGCACAAAGGTCAATGGTGACACAAACTCCATGACAAGCCAGGCTGTATTACCGTTGAGGTTGAGATAGCTTCGGTCCATGGCAAATTTGCCAAAGGGAGCGTTGATGTTGAGGAGAAGCGCGGCAGGCGAAGTGACTCCGATGGAGCAGAGCAAGGCATGCGTGGCCATGAAGAGGCCTTGGGTGCCGTGTTGACCCCTGACTTGCTCATACAGTCGATTGAGTGCACGCTCCATCGTCGTCATCGTGCCGGGCCAGCTGCTAGAACTGCTGCCGGTCGCGTCAGCGTGACGGAGTAGCCGGTCAGACGACATGCGAGCTTACGTCCTCAATGAGCATCTCAAGAGCGTCGAGGAGCTGCCCAAGCATCTCGTCACTGATGCGCCAGATCCTGTACCCAAAGCCAACGAAGTCTTGATCGATGTACACTCGGCCGCTCTCAACTTCTTCGACGCTCTCCAAGTCCAGGCAGATCTCTGTTTGCATCTCCCTCCATCGCCACTCTGATGCCTCGTTATCCAGGGCAAATACCAGAACCAGCCACCGTTTCCATACTCGCCAGGCGTCGAATTCTCGGGCGTTATATCTGCCACTTCGCCGATTCCGCAAGGGTGCCCCTTCAAGGCAGGCCAGACGAGAGTCTTTGGCGCATCCCAAGGCAGCTTTGCCGAGAAGGTGTCGGCCGATTTCCGGCAGCTGATCGAGATACCAGACGGTCTGTCTTTCGAGCAGGCATCTGGCTTGTTCATCACGTACCCGTACGTCGCACCCGTCCTCATGACTCACTTCCGGCCGGAGCTCACACATGCTGCAGAACATCCTACGCCGGTCTCATCACTCGTGCCAAGTCGGTCGCTCACACAAGACGGACGCAAAGGCTGAATGATTGTCCTGCAGTCTGAAACGCGACGACTGGGTACTAGTCCATGCGGCGGCAGGCGGCGTAGGACTGGCAGCGGTCCAGATCGCCAAAGCGCTGGGCGCCAAGGTCATAGCTACTGCAGGCAGCGCGGCTAAGCTGGAAGTAGCAAAGAAGCAGGGTGGCGCAGACCACGCACTGGACTACACCAAGGAGGGCTGGCAAAAGGAAGTCTTGAAGCTTACAAAGGGCAAAGGGGTCGACATTGTCTATGATCCCGTTGGCATGATCTTGTCAGCTCCGTGTTTTCGCAGCTGTGGAGCGCGCTGATGGTGAAGAGCAGACCGTCGCTCAAATGCATCGCGTGGAATGGACGGGCTATCGTCGTCGGCTTTGCGGCAGGCAATATCGAGAAGATACCGATGAACCTGGTCTTGCTCAAGAACATCAGTCTCGTGGGCGTGCATTGGGGAGCCTACTCCAAGAACGAACAAGGGAAGATTCCGGAGGTCTGGTCGGCCCTGCTCGAATTGATCAGGCAAGGCAAGCTGCGGCCGGCAGTCTATGACAAGCAATTCGTCGGTCTCGAGTCTGTCACAGCCGGCCTCAAAGCGCTCACCAATCGAGAGACCTGGGGCAAGGCTGTCGTTCGTGTTTCCCCTCGCAATCTCTACCCCTTGCTAACAGCAGAGGCAGGTCACTGTGAGACAGTCGAAAAAGCAGGACAGCAAGCTCTAATGCATTGCTTGACGATGACGCATGTGTCACGGCGGCGCTGCCGGCGGGCCTCTACGTCGTGGCTTGTAGATAAGTACAATGACCGCGCCAACGATGAGCAGCACGAGCAGAAAGATGATGCGGCATTTCCCTGAGCGTCGCTGGTAGCTGTTCAGGAGCTCTTAGCTTTCAGTAGGAGAGCAGCAGAACAAGGCGCACGACATGGCAGTCTGTAGCTCCTCTACTGAAGCCTTGACGTCGACAGCCATTTGCTCGACGTTATAGTCGATCCGATCGAGCATCGTCCCTTGATCGATGACTATACTCGACAGATCCTTGAACAGGTCTGCCAGATCCGTGATAGATCGGGCTATATTGGCAATCTCTTGATCGCGTTGCTGAATAGCGGCCGTCTGTTCTTCCTCGCGCATAAAAAGCGACTGCGATTGCAATTCGTTTTGAGACTGCTCGAGGTTCAGCGCGGGTGATCAGGAGACGACGAGCAGTCTGACCAGCTTGACGTCATCATCCACTGCCGCTTGCGTGCTCGCACTCTCGTTCTGACCCGTGGCAGCATACAGATCCTGGTTGCGCAATTCGTAGCCTTTTAGCTCTGCACATCCCTTATCAGTGAAGTCACGGAAAAGAGCTTTGGGGTGACGAACGCTTGAGATAGTTGCTCTGCCTCTTTCGAAAGACACTCGAGACGTCTTGGAGCTTCGAAGCGAGCGCAGTTCTGACATTTTGTATTACGACAATATCGGTCGATGAAGAGGAGTCGGCTGCCATGCTCTTTGCAAGCAGAGTGACGCGTTGTATAGCCGCGTGAGCTTGCCGGAAGTCATTAGTGATATCGCTTGTGAGGACTTCGATCTCTCGTTCCTCGGGAGAGCGATCCACGAAGCTGGGCAGCAGGTGACGAGCGTGTAGCTTGTCGAGTTGTGCCATCTTTGGCTTTGCGCGCTCGAGGAACTCCTCCACCCTGTCTACGTGATCCATCCTGACATGTCTTAGATGAGTACCGTGGCACTGTAGAGCGGCCGAGGCTGACCATTTGGGCGGTAGCGTGTCATCCATGTCGATTGTCTCGTGGTACCCATTCGAGCCATTAGCATGCGCGAGGAGACCTGTACGGTCCTCGTCGCCCGCCCCTGCCCTGGCACGTTGCTTGCCCTTCCTATCATAGCGTGCAGGAGGGTAGCTCGAGCCGTCATCATCGTCGTAGTAAGGCTTTAGTCGCCGTCGGGGTCGAGAGGACGAGTCTCTGTAGGACAGGAAGAGGAGCGTCCTGCTCCTGCATGCGGGTTCGATGGTGAGCAGCGCAGAGGAAGAGCTGCCTTGAGCCGCCATGCCGGCTGCTGAGGGGTGTACGCTTGCCGGCCGTCGAGACGAGAGAGGAGGGTCGGTGCACGGTGCGCGCACACGGCGGCGCAGCTTTGACAGTCCGAGCGCAGGCCGGTAGCCGAGCGAGGGCAGTGCACGAGAAGAGGATGAGGCCATGCATGCCTACCAGGCTCTGCAAACAGACAGCAGTCAGACACTCCGTCGCCGCCGCTGTCCCACCTTGTTGATGCCCTTGACTGCTGCCACCTTGTTCATCACCTGGCTTTTCTGGTGGTTCATCATGCCTTCTAGCGCACGCATACCCCCGGGGAAGCTGCTACAGCCTACAGAGTACGAAGCTCTGACAGGCTACTTTGCCCAGTCGGAGAAGACGACGGATGATAGATCGTTCCGAGTGGTGAGTCTCCTCCGGAGGTGTCATCAGCCTGAGCTAGCTGACCGAGGCACACGTTCAGTATCACAACGGCACTCGTTTCGGACTCAAGCTCGACAGCTGGGCGGCGCTGCACGCCAGGGTCACCGAGCTCAACGCAGCCGCTTCACCGGATGAGTCGTACAAGCTCATCTTTGCCGCCCGGCACGGCGAGGGCTATCACAACGTCGCAGAGATGCATGTGGGCAAGAACGCATGGGACTGCTATTGGTCAATGGAGAACGGCAACCAGTCCATGACCTGGGGACCAGACGCCCTCCTCACACCTCGCGGCCTCCAGCAGGCAGCCGAGGCACATCGCGCCTGGCAGAGGGAACTCAAAGCGGGCGCCCCCTTGCCCCAACTCTTCTACTCGTCCCCTCTCTCCAGAGCGGCGTCGACGCTCAAGATCACTTGGACCGACATCGTCATCGGCCCGAAAGCTCCGACAGAGCAGACGCCCATCTTCAAAGAGCAATGGCGAGAGACCATTGGTTTGCACACTTGCGATCGTCGAAACACCAAACGGTGGATTGAAGAACGATATGACTTTGACTTTGAAGAGGGTTTCAAAGAAAAGGACGAGCTCTGGACACGCTTCGAGCAAGAGACCAGCAGACAGCAGCAGATCAGAATCAAGGCCGCCCTCGACGCTCTCTTCGCCACCGAGTCCAGCCCTGTCGTCTCCATCACCTGTCACTCAGGTGTCATCACTGCTCTGCTCAAGGTCGTCAAGCATCGTCCTTTCCCGATGGCCCCGGGCGCGATGATCCCGCTACTCATCAAGGCAACGCGCGCTACACCGACAGCACCGCTCGATCCGGGGCCATCAGACGTCGCTCCTCCCTGCGAGGTCCCTGCAGCAACGTCTGTTTCTGCGACGGTCAGCGTGACAGAGATCTCGATGTCAACCCTGAGGATATGATGACGACTATGACAATTGCACAACAAGTACCGATACACGTAATCTCACGCCAACTCGTCGTCCGCATAGAACGCTTCTCGACCTCTGGGATCCTTGAAAGACGAGACCGAGTCAGAATGACCACGAGGCTTTTCGTCCAAAGCGGGATCTTGTTCGTCGGTCAACGAAATGCCCTTTTTGCGCATGCTGTTGACGAGATGCAAGCTCGCGCTAGCCATGCAGAACACGATCATCGAGATGAGGATGTTCACGAGCGCATGACACAGCGGCCCGGCAGCTTTGACGACAGGAGACTGCGCTGGCCTCGGAGCAGTCTCGTGCCTGTCGAGTTCGGTCGGGTCGACGAGTGCTTCGAATTGCTTGCTCTGGCCAGGCAATTGACTGCTGTCGCTTTGCTCCGCCGGGTGCGCTTGTGTACTCGATGAGGTCGATGTCGGTGATGCTTTCTCCTCGATTGCCTTGCCTGGGTTATGCAATTGCAGATCTTCCGGCGCTGGCTTGTACTGCTCTTGCGCCAGCCGGAGTTGCTTCTGCCATTCCCTCGCTCTATCTGCGGCAGAAGACGCTCGCTTGGCGATAACAATATCAGGCGGCAGTTCAGGCTCTATGACTACTTTCTTGACGGGTTTTGCCAGACCGCTGCATGCCAACGCTAGCACTGCGTTGAACATTAGCGCATCAAACCATATCTGCGTTGGGAGGCATACCTAAGCATGCGCATATGCATCTACTTCTGACCATTGCCAGCTCGAAGACCGACTGGGGCGTCTGTCAAGTTTTGAGGGCCGTGCGGTCTTTATACTCCGGTGCTCGTACGATAGTCGATATGCCGATACCGTGCCGCCGATATAAAGAACTCTCGACGCTGCAGAATGCCGGCACACTACTTGTTGGCTAAGACGCTAGCAAGCATTTGCAAGAGCAAGCGCGACGCCGCTTCTTTGCAGCGATCGACACTGGGTCGTTTTAAAGTTTGTCATGCACGATCATCGGGCAGGTCGATCTCAAGTTCGGGCGCCCCAACGCTGCTAAACTCGGCCAGCTTTGTCGAAAAGCCCGCTGTTCCTTGCAGGCGTTGTGCGCCTGCGAGTGCAGAAAGTCTTCTGTCGACCCTGGAAAGAACCTTCCTCGTAAGGCATACGACGTCATAGGCTTCTGTTCTCTGAGAACAGCCCCCCTAGTTGGCTCGTGATTGCTCGTCCATCTGAAAGAAACGACAGGGTCAGCAGGCAGCCCGCTGAACATGGCCAAGTTCCGTCCCTGCATTGACAGTGGTGCACATTCGCGATCCGTTCAATGACGACCGCGTTTCTCGTGTTCTCATATTAGGCAGCACATCGTCGCCAGCTTATCGCAAAGCAGCCTTCATTGTACATTGGACAACGTAACATCCGTCCTATTACGGCAACGTCAAGAGCCAGACTGGGGGAGTGTCATCGCTCTTTGCTTCGACTATATGCTTCTCCCCCTTGCAAGACGTATCGATATTCTCGTCGAGTGAGTGCAGATGCGACCACAGCCATGTGTGAGCAACACCGAGAGCTGTGAAAAACGAGAAGATGGCTATCGCATGCAGCAAAGCGCGGGCGAGAAACACGCCCAGCCAGCCATTCATGGCGGCCAACGGCGGCTCGAGGCCGCTGCATTGGTCGTCGTCGCTACAAGGGGAGCGACGCGCAAGATTCGTGCTGTCTACGCAGGATGAGCTCATCCATCCCATTTTGGCCTCGTTTGCTTGCACTCTGTCGCCATCTACCGACTTTGGCAACGTCCGACCCTCGATACGCAAAGATGTCCGCTGCGTCGTGCGTTGCTCGAGATTGGCAAGAGGAATAGCTTCGGCTTCCGCAGCAGCCTCTTTCAGCATGTTGCGATAAGCTCGACTGATCGATGCCGCCAGATGCCAAGCCGTCGTCTCGCTATCGTCGCCACGTGTGGGAAAGTATCCATCGAGTGACTTGAAGCGATGCGCCCTGAAGACCGCCTGCTCGCCCGCAAGGGGTGCTGCTATGACTGTACATGCTGATCCTGCAAGCTATCGTCAGACAAAGGCGCCAGACGGGCGCTTTGCGTGCCTAGAGCGAGCAGTAGCGCGATCCGCATAAGCATAGTCGTCTGTCTGTATACAGCAGAGGATATCGTAGCATCCCTTCATATTGCATTCGAAGCACTTCACAAGCACATCAAGGCGCGTGAACAAGAGTCACGAGCGCGCCGTTTTGGTAGTCAAATGATCAGTGAGCGCTCCAGCAAAGCGGTAAAAATTGGACTGCGGTAGATGGCAGGCAGTCACGAGGCTGAGTAGCAGTGCCATGCTGGCTAGGACCAGCGCTGGCGTACGTATGGAGAGAGAGTTCTGCATGCTAGGTAGGAACAACAATGCACTGTCATCATGATCGTCAGGCTGAGGAAACCGCTAGCGGCCTAGGCTTTGCTATGCTCTCCGCTGTAACGGGGAACGGACTCGACGGTGACATCGAAGAGGACCTCATCCTTCTCATCAAGGTCGAGATCCTTATTGTCTAGCGTCTCGTATTCGGGCAACGCGTCGAGCTCGAGAGCCTGTCGACGAGCGCGGGCCTGGAGAGCGGCGAGGACTGTACCCAAAGTGCAGCCTAAGATGACAGCTAGGATCATTGCGAGGAGAGGTCGATCAATGACGTAGGCGCCGGCATTTGCTGCGGCCTCGTGGATGTTACTGAAGACGATGCGCATCCCGTAGACGGGTACGAGGTACCAATGCAGCGTACCGTTGTGATGACCGTGACCGTGACGATGATGTCCACGGCCGGCGCAAGGACGGCCGTGATGGTGAGACGGATGATGAGGACGAGCGGCACTGCCGGCAAGAGGTAGCCGGTAGCCGCCTGCCATACGAGGCGGCTCGAAAGCGGGATGATCGGTAGATGTAAGCTCCTGCGGATGCTTCGAAGCCAGACCGAGACGCGACATGGTTGCGCAAATTGTCTTGCGCATCGAGCTGATGCGGCTCTTGACGGAATCAAGCATCTCATCAAATCTAGACGTAGATGCCGTCATGGCGTCCTTAAAGAAGCCAGCGGTCGAGCTAGTCATGTTTGCAAGGGCGGTATTGGTCGCAGGCGTCGCATGGTCGACGTATTGGATGGGCGCACCGTTGCCCGCGGTGACTGTCCTGAGTTCGTACTTGCCGGACTCGTCATGCTTCGCAAAGAGCATCTGGACGACGGGAATACGTGCAGTCGTACTATGCTTGAGCGCCTGACCCTCGACCTCGACGAGGGTGATGAAGAGAGAGACTCTTCTGAGTGAAGCGCCCTCGATCTCCTGCGGTGCCTGACCACCACCGAGTGTGACGGCGCGGATACGTGCAGGCATCTTCTCGACATGGAGTCTGACCTGCAGACCGACGAGACCAACAGAGAGGGCTTGGGTAAGGTGTTCGAGTTCTTGTGCGCCGTAGCCGGAATGATCCAATTTGGCAGGCAATCGGAGCGCGGTCGCTCTGACGATGCTGGCCTTGAGCTGATTGTCAGCAGTAGGCTGAGCAAGGTCCATGGAGAGAGGGGCATCATTGACGACAAGGTGGTCGCCATCCAGCTGGAGCTTGACGACGATGTGTGAGATCCGCTCGAGTAGAACAGTCTTGGCTTCGTCATCGTCGAGCAGATCATCCACACGGCTGATGTGGATCATGAACTTGCCCTGATCACTGCCAATCACTCGAGAGTCAGCGCTGGATGCAAGCTGTTGCTACGGCAGGCTCACAGTTGGGCGGCCGCTGCATCAAGTTCTATCGTCGTCTTGGCGAGATCGCGGTAGGCTTCTGGGACAGGCTCTGCGCGTACGAGCAGTGCTGATGCTGCTACGAGGCAAGCTGTCCATGTCCAAGCTCTCATGCTGGGCTATGTCGTATTCTGGTCGTAGCTCGCTGGTCAGGTTGACAGCGTTGCCACACGTCGTGAGCGTGATCTCGTTGCGGTGCTATCGTGCACGGACAGTGGTGGCCTAGCTACCGAGTGCTCCGAATGTCGACGGGACGTACTATGGCGGCGGAGGGAGCTCACTTGCTGCGCTCGAGGATGAAGCTGCGCATGAGATGCTACTGCTGCATTCAGCTAGGCGACTGCGGAGTAGGCGATGCCATAAATCTCTCACGCTCTCAAAGGTGACGTGTAATGATGCTGCTGATGCTGCTGCCGCCGCTGCTAGCTCCTCGCATCTGGGCAAATGACAAGACACAAGCACCATAGTCACAAGCCAGCCCGAGCACAGGAAGTGGCAGCGCCAATAGATTCGCCCAGCACTCCTCCCCATGCTCAGAGCCTCGAAAGACCAACAGCGAGCTCATCGACTTCTGAGCCAGCGCACAACGACACCCAGAGCCAGGCCCGGAAGACGAAATGGCAGGCTGTGAGACCGTGGAAGCCGCCAGTTGAGGGCGCCACGTCAGAGGAAGGCGAAAGTGCGACGTCCTTTGCGCCGGACTGTGCTTTGCCCAGCACTCCACAATCCGCTCGGTTCTTGCTGCAAGTCATCGATGTCACCTCAACTGCAGTCACCGTCGCACTCTCGCCCAACACTACTGGTACGGAAGATTCAGCCACAGTCGAGCTTGATGATATGCCTACCATGTCGATCAAGCTAGACGGCGTGCACTGGCCTCACGTGTTCTACTCGGGCACGACCGACGGCTCTGCCCAGCAAAGCGTCATCGTCATCTTTGGTCTGTCGCCTGGCAAGACCTACGACATCGATGTCACCATCTTTGAGCCCAGTCAGACCGCTTCCGGCGATAGAAGCACAGATGAGCTGGAAGCATCGGATGATGCCGTCGAAGAAGATATCGCTCAGGCGTCGCGCGACTCACTTGTCTCGAGTAAGTCTGAGCAACTTTCGGAGCTCCTATCGCTGACATCCATGAAAGCGACATCATCTGCAGAAGCAGCAACGGAATCGCCAAGGACAGACGAGTCGGGCTCACACGAGCACGAGGAAGACGCCCCACCGCCGTACTCTTCACACGATCCCATCAGTCGAGGGGGTGAAAGTGCAAGCGAAGACGATCTGAGAGCTCTGCTGAAGAAGGAGCGCCTAGCTGCTCGTCAGGCTGAGCATCAGCTGCAGGCATCCATCGCGAGTCTCAAACGCACTCTCGAAAAGGCAAACAGAGACGATACGAGAGCGCGCTCGCGGATTGCTACCCTTGAGAGCGAAGCCATAAGACTCAAGCATCTCGGGGAAGACGAGACCTTGCAAGCAGAGGCAATACAGGCTGATCAGCACGAGGTAGAGGAGAAACGCGCGAAAGCGGAAGCAGATGTGGCAAAGGCAAAAATGGAGCTCGACGAACTGGACAGATTGGCCAGGGCCGAACAGAGCGAACACGAGAGCACGATGACCAGTATGAGAGAACGGCTGTACGATCTCACTGCACGCGAGGAGGGCCTGCGTTCCGAGAAGCAGAGATGCGAACGGGACATCTTGCCCGAGCTCAACGCTAAGCTATCGAGACTGAACTACCAGCTAGTCAGCCTCGAGGAGGATCCAGCATCGGTCTTCAGGGACCAGTCCTTCTCTGATCATTCGGCCTTTGCGCAAGCCTCCCTCCACTCACATTTCAATGTTAAAACTCAACACGACCCACATGCAACCGGTCAGCATCATCTCGAGCGCCAAACTCTGACAGGCAATCGCAAACGCAGCGGCAGTCTAGGCAAAGCCAAGCCGCCATTGCCACATACTTCAGTCACTATGCAGGAGCGAAGTGTGCCCGGCCTCTCCCGGCATTAGACATTGTTGTATTGCGGTTACAGTCTATCTTTTGGGCTTGACTTACAGTACAGGTCTATGGGGCCTCGGACTCGAAAGACAATCTATATGATCACGCTCTTCTGTGGCCTCCCCGACTGCCACCGCGTCCGCCTCGCCCCGGCGATGGGTGTCCTCGTGCCTGAACAGCCTGGCCATTTGCGCCCTGCTTCGGTGGTAATTCTTTGACTACGTTGAGATACGGGCGCAGTTCGCGCAGGCCCATCTTGCCAATCGTAGACGCCATCAGGGGCGGCGTACGAGGCTGGCCGGGTTCCGGTACATAGAGGAGCACGTTGACGGCGTATTGCTCTGCGAGATCGACGACGCCTTTGGCTGAGGTTTGAAGCAGCTTGACGAAACCTTTGGTAAAGCCAAGATAGGCGGAATATGCCTGACCTTTGCTCTCGTTGCTTACCCGAGACAGCGCCTGCTCGATGGTAGGCTGATAAGGCTCATACAAGGCTGTCGTGAAGGTGGGATCTGGCTTGATGGGTAATTGTTTGATGCCAGATAGCGATAGGAAAGGTCGCTCGTAAGGCGCAAGAATGAGGATGCCTCGGCCTTCCTTGCCGGCGCGAGCTGTTCGGCCAAGGCGATGGATGTATTGCTCTGTAGATGCTGGCAAGCCAACCTGGATGACTGCAGTCACATCGGGGAAGTCCTGCATGGCAATTCAGCTCAGATTGTGCCGTCAGCTTATGGCTCACCATGCCGCGCGCAGACACGTCTGAGCTGAACAATATGCCCTTGCGAGCCGCTTTGAAAGCTTCTGTCGCTTTTTCGCGGGCTGATTGACTCTTGCGACTGTGGACCTCCCACCGCGGCAGGGGTAGCTCGATCTGATCAAACAGCTCTTTGGCTACACCGGTAGCACGAGCTGTAGGGAAGAAGAGCAAAAGCTTGCAGTCATCGGATGACTGCTGTATCTCGCGCAGAATGACTGCAAGTGTGGCCGCGAAAATGCGCTCGAAAGGTACTTCGATGATGGTCTGCTTGACCCGCTCGTGCGTATTGAGGTCGCTCTCTTTGATGGTCGAGATGAAATCGTGATCAGGCAGTAGCGTCAACTTGGCGACCTGTTGAATCTGCGGCGACACTGTAGCCGAGAAAAGAAGCGTCTGCCGCGGCACTGTGCGTCGGTCTGGCAGAAAGCTGACGATGCGGTCAATGTCTTGCTTGAAGCCCTGCTGCAAGAGCTGGTCGGCCTCATCCAGGACGAAAGTCTGCAGTTCGTTCAGCCGAGGTGCGAGTCCGTTGTTCGCGAGATGATCGATCAAGCGCCCAGGTGTGGCGACGAGAACGTCAACGCGTTGACTAGTCAGCCTCTTCAGTTCCGCATTGACGTTGCCGCCGCCTAGTGCGAGCTGAACGCCAAGCGAAGGAGAGGAGCTGAGGAGTTGCTTAGCCGCGTCTGCAGTCTGCGTGGCCAGCTCTCGCGTCGGCGACATGACTAGTATACCGACCTGGCCAGGTCGAGTCGGATTGCGCAGGAGACGATCAAGCGAGGGTATCAGAAAGCCAAGCGTCTTGCCTGTGCCAGTCAGGGCTCTCGCAAGGATATCCTTGCCCTTGAGGGCGACAGGCAGCGTCTGAGCCTGTACCTCTGTACAGAATTCATGAGGAATTGCTTTGAAAAGACTTGGCGTGAGCAGGTTTGCGAAAGCACTGAAGCGCATATCGGTCAGATGAGCGAGCGTGTCTTCCTTCTTGACAGTCTGTCTCGAGCTGCCGTGTGCACCGTCGTTCGTGTCGCCAGCGACAGAGGCAGGATATGACGAGTCTGGTGACTCGTCGATGTCCGGACGAGGGTCAGACAGACGAGAGGCCAGAGAAGGTTGCTTTCCCCCTCGCGGATTCTTGCCACGATAGCCTGATCTCTTGCGTTTGCTGTTCGACTGTTGCCCGTCCATAGACGACGCCTTAAGGGAGAAAATTTCTCAGAGGGGGACGCGACGATTCCGGCTGCAGCAGTAATGCGCAGGTAAGCGGCAATTAGGTGCAATCAAGATACAAGCAGATTGCTCAGATGATCAGTGAGGGTGTACGACGGCTTGCGCTGCTCGAGTCAGACAAAGATGAGATGACGCCAATGGCAGACTTGCGCTTGAACAGCCAGGTCGTCTTGATGCGATTGAGGCTAGTCGCGCGCTTCAGGTGGCTTTGCTCTGTCGGCGACGATGACGGCGAGTCGTGTGAAAGATGCGCCAGCACTGCCGTCGGGCCATCCTCACAGCTTACCGACGTGGCGCAGCTTTGACTGCCTCGTTTGCTCATTGGGACAGCAAATGAGACCTTGCGGGGCGACAACGATCTGCGTGCAGAGTCGTCATCACGGGGTAGCTCTGGAAGAGGCTTGCTAGTGTCTGCTGGCCAGAAATCCGAGCGAGCGCTGACGAACGAGGTAGGCGATAGATTGAATCCTTCTGCTCCATCAATGAACGATATCCTCTCTTCGAACGTACGAATCAGCTCGCTCTCCCAGCTACTCCGTCTTTCGGGGCTCGGAGATCGAGCCTGCTGTGTACTAGGATACAGCGAGGATGCAAGAAGAACATCAATGCTGGGCGGTGGCTTGCGAGCCGCGAACAAGCCCGGTTTTGACAACGAGCGACGCAGCGCGAGGTCTTGGGAGAGCGCTTCCGTACTTGCTGTGGTAGTGCATTGGCTTTCTCGCGGAGCGACATCTTCCAAGTGTTCCACGAAGCAGCTCAAGGAGGGTTGTCTGTCCGGGATCGTAGGCACCCGTCCAGGGCTGGGCATGGACTCGACAGCGCGTGTCGGGCTGAGCTCGAACGATCTGGGCTGCCAGCCAAAGGGTTCGGGTGAGATCGAAAGTCCGCGCGTCAGTGCCGCTTCTGCCAGTCGACTACGTGTGATTGAATCGTCAATCGAGGTTGACCAGCCACTTTCGATTTTGGTCGGGCTGTTTATGTGAGCAAAGTCATGGCTCGTCTTGATAGAGAGTCTTTGCCGAGGAAGCCTGCTCGAGCCGATCGGCATCGTTGAGACTGTAATCTCTTCACCGGGTTCTTCGGTTGCCACCTGTAGTGCAAAGTCAGCACTACTGGTTGTGCTGAGGCTGGTCCGATCGCTCTGACGGTCATGTAGCGACGCTATACGATCAAAGACACTCTCTGGCTGAAGCGATGGCGTCGTGGTCGTAGATACGGTCTGTGAATCGACCAATGCGCGCTGGGAGGGGGCAATGGCGCTTGACGATTTTCGCCTGACCTTTGGCAGGCGTACAGGGACAGCCTTGCCAGTGCCTGTGATCGTAGTAAGATTAGAACACGTACTGCATCTTATAGGCAGCATACCGGGCACGTCGTCCGCATGCTCCAATGCGTCTACGAATTTATCAGAAGTGATAGACCAAGAGCTCGATCTTGCCAGACAAACAGGCGCCGAGCTGATTGTCTGAAGAGCAGAGAGGAGCTCTGCGTGGTGAGCTGACATCGATTCATTACCGCTCCTCGGCGACAAGGGTCCATGGCTTTCCGCGCGCGCTTGTACTCTGAACCCATCCAATCCTGCTCTCGGGTGTCAGGCACCTGTCACTTTGATACACGGCGGCGTACTGTACGCAGCCAAGCCGGCCATTCCCCTTCCGACTACGAGACCAAAGGTCGGCTCGTAGCATGATTCTGGTCGCTCAGCATCTAGAGAGGCCGATGAGCTTTCGCCAGTTGTGAACGACCATCGTGAGAGGCGCGCCGCTTGTTGATCCGACGATCCATGAGAAAGTGCTCTGGTCATAGGAGCCGCAGGGCGATCTTCAGCAGTGTGACCGTCCGAGGGTGTGTAGCTGGGCGGCTCCGGAAAGATCGAGGTCATGGAGACTTCTGAGCCAGACCATTTGCCGAACTGAAGCTTGGGCAGCGCACCAAGAGACAGTGAGCCTCTGTGTCGCTTGACAAGTAGTTCAGAGGCAGATAGACCTGCGCTCTCGACAGCTGGCTTCTCCGTCATCGTGCTCGAAACATCCTGTAGCCATGCCGTTAGAGAACATGAGCTGTTCTGACTCATGCTAGTCGACATGACTAGCGTGTACTTGGTTAGTCGTACACTGATGCTATCGAGAAAGAGCTCGCAACAAGACGTAGCGAGCAAGGCTTGCAGGCCAGGCTTGGTTCATTGTAAGCCATGCGTCCAGGCCGATCAGACGCGAACGCTGGGCTATACTGGGCCTGAAAGCCATTCGTGCGTTTGTGCATTGATGAGACATGCCGCTCGGCTGGTGCCCAAAGCTTCGTATGGTGGCTGATGCATGAGATTTATTAGCATGTCTCTAGGCTGACTGGGCGAGCGTGCCTGCCAAACTGAGCTTTCCTGTCAAATGTTATCGAAGCGTGACAAACCGACAATAAAAAAAAATGTGTGCTGACGTGCTGACGGAGCATGCTGACGAATTGCTGAATTGCGACATTCGCGACGTCGCCACTATAAAGTTGTCACAAGATGCTCGAGATCCTCAGTCCGGGTACACGACAACATGAGCGTCGCCACGACTGCGCAAGCGGACGTCCCAGTCCGCCCAGTTCGCGAGACGATGGCAGTAAAGCCCAAGGCATTCTTGCGCCCGCTGCTCTCACGCTTACCAATGCAACAGCACGACCAATCACAAGCTCGCTCGTGGGCGTATACCGACTCGACGCTGCCCAGTATCGATGAAGCATCGATTGCGCTCCATCACGCTTTGCGACAATTGAAACCGCTGTCGCCCCATTATGCGAGGATGCCGTATGACAAGGCATTCAACTGGTCAGAGCTGGTGCTGGATGCCGAGCTCGAGCACGAGTGGTACATCGTCGCTTTTCGTAGCCGGCGCAAGCTGGAGGCAGATTCGCAGTGCGTCCGCTCAGTGGTCGTAGAGACGCCGTGCTAATGTCGTGCCAGATCATTGTACGAGCTCGATAGAGCGGCACATGAGGAGGCTGTCCAGAATGGTGGCTTGATCTGCTACTGGTGAATGATCAGGTTTTAGTAGTGGAGAGCAGCACTGATCCATTGATCAGGTACGGCTCGCCTGTTGCGCGCGGTTTGCCGGGCGGCGGATCCAATCTTGCGACATGCATTTGGCAATCGCGCGCTCACGCATTGGTCGCCAATCGTGGTCCGAAGCACGCAGAAGCGATGCGAGCTGCCAGAGTATGTCTCGAGGGTGCTTGCAGAGAGTGCAACTGCTGATGCTTCCGCAGGACATGTATGAAGAGTATGAGCTCGAGCGATACGTGCTCGTCAAGCAGCGAGACCAGACCGGACTCTATACCCGACCTTGGAAGTCAGAAGATCGCGTGTGAGGTTGGTCCAGTGTCAGAGCATTCCCCCTGTTCCGCTGTTGTTGTCAAAATCACCATGCATCCCGTACAAAGTCATTGTGTCGGCTTGATCTTGTAGTGCAGCGAGATGAGCGAAAAGACGAAGATCTGCGTGACACATGAGCTGAGAGCATCATCCATCTCCGAGTGAGTATGTACCCGTAAGTCTTGTATGAGGTAGTAGAACACGCGGAGCCCCTCTGGATCGTCTGACGCCTGTACGTCCACGAGCGAGCCAATCTTGGCCGTCTACAAGCCAATCGGTCTGCCGTCAAACCGGCTGGAGATTCAACGGTGAAGCATGACGCACCTCGAAAGAGATGTGGTCGTTCCCCAGCTTGACTTCAAGCTCCTGTCTGCCGACGACGTTCTTCTTTGGCCATTGCGCGTCATCCTCCCTGCCCGCCGCCGATGCGTGAGACTGTGTACCGGGACTACGACGAGCAGCTCACTTGACGATCTCGGATGATTCGACGATCCTGCGCAGCTCTTGTATCGCTAGTGGACTCAGCCAGACTGCACACGCCGTGTCAGGCGCTGTCCTGCGTACGACCTGAGTAGCTCGCCTTCTTTCCTGATGAGCGAATCGGATCGGTAGCTGTGTGGCTGCAAGGATCAGCAGTGTGCCGCCCTCTGGACAGGCTGACTTGCTTGGAGTTGTTGCCGTAGCGTAAGAGACCTTTGGAGAACTCGAATTCGAGGAACTCGTGGCCGTGCATGCCAGTGTGCCCGGTGTAGTACCGCACATAGAAGTCGTCTGACATCCTGCCTGTTCCTCTGATGTGACCTCGTCCCCCTCCTTGAGCTTGCCTCCCTTGCTAGCTTGCTCGCCTCTTGCGCTTCACGCCGTCGCGGATTTTTCTAAAGAAAGCCGCCGGTCGGTCACTCAGTCTGAGCCTTTGGGCAGCGATGTTGAGGCCACTGCCCGGACAGGCCGGCCGCAGACTGGCCACGACGGGCTCCCTCGATCCTGGACTGCGCCCTGACGGCACGAGAGAGTACTTCTACGACATCAACCACCACGGCGAGCTCTTTCTCTCTGCGACAAAGATCAAGCACTTCACTTCCAAGCTCAAGTCAGCAGACTTTCTAGACTTCTTCTTCCGCCGACTGAGACCTCTGATTGGCAATCCCGCTCGCATCTCGAGCACCCTCGGGACATATGACACGAGCGAGATCGAAAGACGCAAGAGAGAGGGTTATCGCTTCGTCTCGCCTTGTGGCAAAGAGCTCAATTGGATCAAAGTCGACCCTCTCTGCACGCCCGTTGTCTACCAAGACCTGGATACCAGCACATCTGCATTGAGCTGGGCTGGCTCATTCGAGACCTCGTTTGAAGCCGACAAGCTACGCGTCGATCCGCGCTCGGGCTACCTCTTCCACCCCTCTCCGCCCGACAATGTCAAAGCTTACGGGGCATACTGCCTCTTGCGGAGCTCTCTCGTACTCAACAAGCTGGCCGATAGCCTCACTTACGACGAGCACGGCAATGGCGAGCTGCTGTACCGAGGTCGAAAGCATGCAATCAAGCCTCTCGGAACGGATGACGCGATCAAAGGCGCTTGAGCTATCGCCGGCCATCGAGGAACATGCGTGACAGCGTTGCGCTGCCTCTGTTGGAGCGCACACTCTGCTCTTGTCGCGTGCGCTGAAAGACAAACGAGCCTGCGCGCAGATCGCGCAGAGCATCGTCGCCTCGTCGTGTTTGCACAGACGTTTTGATCTCCGCTGGACCGCGCGACTGTCGGAGCAGTTCTTCCATAGACGGTTCGACTGATTTGAGAGAGGTGTTTCGCGAAGCCCTTCGCTCAGCGCGTTGATCCGCCTCGGCATTCTCTGACGAAGCCAGCTGCAGACTCTGTCAGCTGAATCGCTGCCCGCTGTGTATGATCTGCGCACTTCGAGGGCGCGGCCAAATCCGAGAACAGTCTTGAGCAGCTCGTCGGGCGTCATAGCATCAGCGCAGCAGTACGAGAGCATCTCCTTCGCCGCACTGTCAACGAGAACGAGTAGCTCTTGTACTCCCTTGACACCAGCCCTTGTGCTCTGTAGAAAAGCCTGTTCGCTTCTTAGCACAGCACCAAAACGCCAAGAGTCAGCCTTACCTCAAGACTGTCGATCGCGGCTGCATCGGGGTCCGGCTCAGCTTCGCGGGTTGCCAGATCAAGCTCTACTGTCTTCAGACCTTGCACGAGCTTCTGGGCATCTTGCCGAAGACCGGCGATCGTCACATCCGCCAATGCCTTGAGCGAAGATCCGTCCAAGACGATGCCAGATCCGATACGACGTGCGACAAAGTGCAGCAAGCTAGGCGATTCTTGGGATTGCATCTTGACATTGCCGAGCGTGCAGAGGATCTCTAGCTTGAATGCAGTGGCATTGGCTCTGAAAGTGTCCCGATTGAGCGCATTTCCGATCGCGAGGACGAGCTGCAGCGCGCGAGGAAGCCAATGCGAAGTGCATACTTCCGAAACCGCTCGATGCACCAAGCGAAGATCGCTCCTTAGATCCTGCAGATTCGATTCGCAATCTTTCTGATAGATCAGCGACGCGATACGATGTCTCGGTACGCTCATCATGAGCTTCTGGAATCGATCTGGCTCGGCCAGCTCGCTCGTGGGCGTTCTACAGGCCTGCAATGCTCTCGCTTCTTCGTCGGTCGGCAACAGTCGGGCGAGCCCTGTGAGCTGGTCAGTCGTGAACGCGGATGCGTCACCTTCCCTGATCGCTTGGGACACTCGCTCTGCCGGCATGCCGAATCGCTTGAGGCCAATGGAGATGTTGTTCGCGCGTGTGAGGTTAAGCAAGCTGATAGGGCCTTTAGGCTTAGTGGCCGCCGCAGGTGTCGAGGGTGCGCTTTGCGCGCATAGACGCCGAATTTCCTCTACTGCGGGCAAAGGTGCGCTTGAGTCAGATTGGCTTGTCCATACTGATTTGGCTGAAGGCACGTTGAGCTTCTGCCAGTGAAGCTTAATCGTCACATATTCTTCTCGGGGCGCTTGTGGAGTACGTATTTCAGGCAACGGTAGTAACTTGCTGGACTTCACTGGGGCATCCGGAGCGTCAGGTGCAAAGGCGCTGATCAAATGGGGCGGAGGCGGAGGAGGTGGAGGCGGAGGAGTTGAAATCATACGCTCATCAGTGGTCGTGAGGGGAAGTGGCGCTGGCAATGCTAGTGATGGCGGGGGCGGAGGCGGCGGCGGCGGTGGTGGTGCAGCAGCAGAGTGACTGATGCAAGCAGACTCGTACGTAGTCGCAAGAAGCGGCGATGCAGGCGGTGGAGGAGGTGGTGGTGGTGGTGGAGGGGACAAAGGAACAGCTTCGCAAGGTAGCGCTTGAGGGCTGTCGGCGTCTGCCTTTAAGCGATTGAAGACTGGCAATACGTCTATCGCAGACTTCGAATCTGACACCTCCGGCATGTCGTGTGAGGATAGCTCTGAATCAAGCTCAGGAGCTTGTCGCTTCTTAAAAGGCGCCGCATCTTGCCGGAGGAATTGATCGTCTGCTGCATGGTATGCCAGCTCGCCGAGCAATCCGTCATACTTGTCCAGATGGCTAAGGAGCTCATCGTGCGGGCTTGCATATCGCAGTGCAAGCATCACTTCGCTCAACCCCCGTCTCGCCCATTCCTCGTGTAGTTGCGTCTGCTGTTCCAGATCGTCATGTGCCATGCTCAATGTGAGAATGAGTAGCATTGCAGCCTCCCTGAACTGCCAGAGATGAGCATCTTCTGCGTTGTCTAGCTCGTTGGGCATCATGCTCTCGACGAAATGCTGAAAACGATAGGTCTCATGAGCATAACGAAAGTCTGCAAACGCATCCATGATGCTCGAGACGTCTGTGAGCGCAGCAAGCGTAGCGAGTGATTCGAGGGCCTGTCGTCGGACCTTGTAGGACCCGCTGGCGGTGCAGCGAACGAGGGTGAAGATGAAGTCAGGACAGTCTGCGAGAGCCTTCGCGGCATCGGCATTCAGAAGTGCGCGTACAGCGCGCAATGTCTGGCCCTGGACGGCTGTATCCTCCCCACGATTTGCTGCATCACGCCGATCGTGTCTCGGCAAAGCATCGACTAGTGTCTGCTTGACCATCTCTGTGCCGTTGGCGCTGAAGAAGCCGAGAAGCCAAGACGGGCTAGCTGACGACAGACTGACGCGAAGCTCAGTGATGGCATGAAGCAGCTTGGGTGTCCCGCGAGCTTTGCTAACAGCCTCGAGCAAGTCGCAAGCAGACCGGAACCCTGTGTCCGACGAAGGGGAATTGAAGGATGCAACGAGCCAATCTGTCCAAGAAGAAGCCGGCGTTTTGCTCTCACCAGCGCATGAAGACTTCAGCCCAGCTTGGGATACACGTCTGTCCACTTCAGCTGCGCTGCTGTTGCTGCCAGGTTGCAATAACATCGACTTTCGATGCGCCGGCAGCGCGAGCATTGAAGCCCTGGCTGTCTGAGACGGCGCCAGCTGATCGACCAATCGCTCGAACTCCTGCTCGACTGACCCCATGCTGTTGGCGGTATTCGTTGGGACATGGCTTGGGGCAGCTCTCGTCCAGCTCGAAAAGAGTGTCGACAATCTGCTGGGCTGTGCTTGCGCTTCGAGCTCAGCTGCCCTCTTTGCTTGTGCCTTGAGCGTGTCTTCATCTTCGTCTGGCTCGGCATCGCTTGTGCTGAACACTTGCGATCCCGCGCTAAAATCGTCAAAGGAAGTGTAGCTTTCGTCCGAAGAACTCTCGAGATGACTTGAAAGGATCGAGGATGCCGATGAGATTACTTTGGCCCGCCGAGCTGCAATGGCATCTACTGTTGTTGGTCTGCGTTGGGCCATTGCAAACACTGCTGAGAAATGCGAAGATAGCAGGGTCTCCCTGCGTACCGCTCAGGCCTCATCCCGCACAAACCTCCTTCTGCTGTCAGATTAGCAAAGCCACGCGCGGTCATACGTATGCGATATTGATGCTGCATCATCAGGCGCAGGGCGCGATCTGCAATGATCGTACATCGCTTTACTCGTATACCCACGTTGCGTCTGCGCGAGTGTATTGCGAAAGACCCTGTGTGTCGCCTTGCCCTGAGCGACAGTCATGGAGATACGCTTTAAGCACACACCTCTGGGAACCACAGTCCAATCTCGTGCTTGGCACTGCAAGGAGTAGATCAGCACGAGGAGTGGGCGAGAGATCGCACAAGGCGTAGCATACGATTCAACGGCATCGCTTCCGTGGCCTGCGGATACTGATCAGTTGAGCACTTTGTGAGGTCCAGCAAGACGTACAGACGTTGCGGCCGACATCGATGGCGTAGTCGCCTCGGATTGTGCCTGGGTTGGAAGCGAGCGGGTTCGTCGCGCCGAGCATGACACGGCCGGTCTTGACGACGTCTTTGCCTTCCCATACCATGCAAATGACAGGGCCGCTTGCCATGTAGTTGACCAAGCCAGGGAAGAACTTCTTCTCCTTGAGATCCTCGTAGTGCTTCTCGAGGTGTTCCTTGGTGGCTTGCACGAGCTTCAATGCAACGAGCTTGAAGCCTCGCTTCTCGAATCTGGCAACTCAAAAGATGAGCGCCATCAAGGCCAGCTATACATTCCGCTCGCCTGCTGATGATCTCGCCCACGAGTCCTGCGCAACGTTTGAGCTTCGCTGCAGATTTGCAAATTTGTGCGCACCTCGCTGGACGCCGTCAGGCCTGCATATGTCATGTCAGTACTGACACACAGAGCGTCTTCTGGACTGACTTGATCATAATGTAGGTCTGCTCCGATGCCATCTCGACAGATTGATGATGTGGGAGGGTCTGCGTGGCGGAGCGGCGACGCGTGCCATTCAAAATGTCCATTCTCAAGTGCGGTGACACGTGTCAAACTTCTTGGGCTGAACTTATCATCGTCATACTATCATCTCCTTTCGACCTCATGCTGGTCGTCATCGCATGCAATGCCCAAGCAGATCTGGCGCCGAATCTCACAATATTTGTATGCGTGTAAAGACTCAGTACAGGAAAGGCAGGCTGAGATGGCTCGCATTGCTACCATGTTGCAGCGGAAGACTGTCGCAAGCGTATTGCAACACAGCTTCTGCTTTGCCGGGCACTGGAGCTCTCAAAGACTGTGTCGAGATGATCGATCTGTACGCACGCATACGCCGACGCAGGAACTGTAAATCGTGAGAAACTCGCGTCAAATATTGTCAGACAATCGCTTATCACTCGATGCTACTCGATGCTAGACGTGCATTGCAGACACTGTCTGGCGCGCGCGCAGAGTAGCAGGCTCGGCAGCGCCATGTGCGAACGGAGCATTGACGCAGACTCTGCAGATTTCTTGAGAGACTGAAGCGATCTATATCGAGTGCGATGAAGATCTCCAAGAGAACCCGCAAAGGCTGCATGACAGCGGTATTTGCACCTGCCGCTGCCCACGTTGCTTCTCCGCGCACGTCCGACCTTGTCTGCAGATCACGTCTGGTCTCTGGCAAGCTGTCGGTCCGTCATGCCTTCAGGTTGTGGGTCAGAACTGATTTTCGGCGCATGCAATTTGTCAACGTCCGCATCCTGGCGGACATATCGCTCCTCAGCACAGTAGCCGATTTAGATGCATGCATTGCAATGATTCGCATCATCACGTTGGAGGCTTGTCACATCCAGTGGCATGCGCAAAGAGCGCCCCTCGAAAGATCACGAGGATCGTGATGCAGCTATGCTGTCAAACATGGATCATCGCCGCTGGATGTTCCGATCAATATGCGCTAAGTATGCCTGAGTGATTCGATTCGAACGATGACGATGCTGTGGCCATTTCACAGACGGACGCGAGCGGTGCCAAATAAATGACGCTCAGCGCGGCATCCCATGCGATGATCCAATGCAAGCCGAAATGACGATGCATGTCGACATGACAGGGAAGCTGGACTACGCCTAGCTGAGAGGGGCCGCTGTACCTTGAATGAGCGGAGGGTAAAGCGCGGCCTTGCTCGCTAGGAGAGGTTGTCGAAGGAATCGCGAGATGTCCTGAGATGCAGATCGAGCTATCTCGGCCTGAGCAATGAAGTATCGCTGGACCCGCAGCTACGAGGGCGTAAGGTTAGTCTACAGCGGTCCACAGGAAAGCGGAAAAACACGACGACGACACGCGCGGCCGGCGCAGTTAGGCTGCCGAACGATGTCATGGCTATTCTCATCGACTGCGCCTGCGGAAGGCTCAGCAGCGACAACGACTGGCTCGTCAGCAAGTGATCTGCTCCATGTACCGGCAGAGAGGGCACCGGCGGCCGAGCTGTTCGGTCCACTCGTGCCAGAGGACACAGAATGGCTACAAGGAGGCGGCTTCATCACAGAGACTCAGATCTGGTACGGAACAACACCATCCGGTGGACTGGTCATGATCCAGATCATCCACTCCGGTGTAGGGTGAGATGTGAGCTCAGCACGGGCGAACATCATGCTGACGCATTCATGGCTCGTCAGCATGTGGTACCCCCAAATCCAGTTCACCTTCAGATATTTCGATCCTTCTGCTAACCCGCCCATCAAGATCTGGAAGTCTGTCAACGTCACCAACTTTGTCGTGCCCGCTCCGGCAGGCACGAACAAGGTCATCAAGCCTGACAGAAGGAGCTGCAAATCCGATCAATTCAGCATCACCGTGGATCCGGACCAACCCAACACATACAAGATCGAAGGAACCTACGACAAGGATGTCCAAGTCTCTCTTGAGTACACGCGCGCAGCCGGCGTGCCCGGCTGGAAGCTCGGCGCCGGACCTCAGGGCGGCATGACTTACTTTGGCGCGCTCAAGTCTGCAAAACCAACGGGCAGCAAGCTGCCAGACACGACGAGCGGCACGGATGGCTTTGCCGTGCATCGCTTCTGGCCGCGTTGTCACGTCAAGGGCATCGTCAGAACAGGCAAGGAGATCGCAGATCTGTCAGGCAGCACGGGCATGTTTGTGCATGCCATCCAGGGCATGCGCCCTAACCTCGTCGCCGCGCGATGGAACTTTGCCAACTTTCAGTCACCAGCTTCGAGCGATCCCGATCAATCTGTCTCTCTGACCATGATGGAGTTCACCACCACGTCTTATTATGGCACTCAAAAAGTCAATATTGGTTCTGTCGTCGTCGGCGACAAGCTGATCGCCGTCACTGCCGGTTCACGCGACGGCAAAGCAGGCTCGAGTGCGACTCACTTGGAAGCCGTCGTCGATCAGGAGACATCCTACTCGGTCCCGCAATCCATCAGATTCGATTGGGCAGGCCCTCTGATCGACTCGCCAAGCTCGGTTGCGCAGGCAGAGATCCTGCTGGAACTAGACCCACTCGCTCAGTCCAAGGGCAAGTACGAAGGCAAGGGTTTGATCGAGAAGGTCGACGTGCTTGCAGAGATCCCGTATCTCGTCAAAAAGGTCATCAATGTCGTGGCAGGTACTAAGCCTTATATCTATCAAGTCAGTCTCGTAATGTGATCAGTGATCCATACTGAACATCGTGCAGTGGCTCAATCCCGTCACAGCAAAGATTACGATCCCCAGCACGACCGAGACGGGCTCGACAAGGGAGCTCACCGTTGACGGCGTACTGTTCAACGAGGCGACCTGGATCAGCTGATCCTTGTAGCCCTTGTGGCTCTCATGTACTCCCGACATCGCCATCACTAATTGCACGCGCACTCGCGTACCGATCGTCATGCCAGCTAGGAGCTCTTTGCTGGTTTGTCGCTGTGGCCGAGACTCTTGCCGGGCGCAATGAGATCGCGTACTCGCTGCTTGAGCTCCTTCATTTCTCCGAAGCCGCCCTGCCGTTCTGTGAGCTCGACTCGCTCACCATCGAGTCTAACATCAACTTGCCTCGGTCTTTCTGTCCCAGACGAGCTTGACGTCCTCCTCGCGCTGTCCGTTCTGCGTATAAAGCCAGACGCGCCACCGCCCTGCCGTGTCGCTCGCAGACCGTGGAATGATGGTCACTGCTGCTAGCGTCCCCGTCGTACTGCTCGACGAAAAGGTGGACAGCAGCTCTGTCTGGGTCCACGTAGCCCGGTGTTGCCTGTCATCACACTGAGCGGGGTGAATAGGGTCGTACGGAATGCATACCATCGGCCTGCTCGCCATCAGTCAGTGCTCAGGGCTTCAGACAGCTACGACTTGCATCTGTCACAATACTCGATGACTATCCGGGGTCCGTCATCAAAAGTCGGCGGCTGAGCATCGACTGTCGTGGTTCCCGATGAAGGCGTCGGCGCGGACGTTGTGTCTGCTGCTGGTGATGACGCAGCACCTGGTACTGCAGCAGGATCGCAGTCTGCACACTCGATGCCGGTCTGAGCAGGCGCTGCCATTGTCAATCTGACCAGATCTCGCTGTGCGATAGGACCAGGAAGCGATCGATAGGATCGATAGGAGCGCGACTTGTCCGTTCAAGGCTATCATCGCTTCGAGATGGGAGGCTGCCTGTCAAAGTCTGGCTTCTCAGACGAGTCCGTCCAGCTCAGTGTTGTCTGATACTAGCTAACCGCTGTTGCATAGCTCCAAAGGTCAGCGGCTGGACGATGAACCATCATCCTCGAGACCCGCGGCGGTAGGCTCCCCTGCCAGGAGCAAAGGGCCAGACAGAGCAGCTCTGGCGGCAGCAGCAGACAAACGGCGGGCAGAATCTGCGAATCGAGGTGTTCAAGGCAAAGGCGGCAAGTTGAGCCAGCAATTGGAGGACTCGAAGCGAGCTCAGCGGAATCTGCCCGCATCCGAGGACGCTACTCCGAAACTGACCGCTCAGGATGTGAGTGCCGGGTGGGCCAGCGCCGCTCCTACTGACGAGCAAGACACAGTGGGCATGATGGTGACTCACGCTGTTGTGCCATGTAGGGATGTATCGCAGTTAGCATGATGCGAAAGCGAGTGCTTGCAATGAAGAGGCAAGCTACATGACAGCGCAGGCAAGCGCGACGAGCACGAGCGCGATCGAGGCAGATAGGGAGGACACGCCGCCCGTGGCCGAAGAGGCAGCGATCACGGTGACCTTGGTCGACGCGACAGAGAGCGCGATGGGCGTCTTGCTGTCAATCTCGCCGTAAGCGGGGATCTTGCCGCTGTCGTCAAAGTCCAGGTAAGCTTTGTTGGCATCTTTGGCCTTGCCGTCATCGCTCGTCGTCGACTTGAGCACGCCTGCAATCGTATGGACGACGAGATTCTCGCCCAAGATGTCTGGAAGAACTTCAGCCGTGTCGACGTATGACACGCTCAATGTACATACCCGACTTGACGATCTTGACGGCAGCAGTCGTGCCAATAGCAACAGACAGATCGCCATTTGCGGCCTTGTGAAAAGTGACTGCGCTGCCCGCAGCGGTCACGGCCTCGAGATTGTCCTCGATCTGCGTCGAATAGACAGCCGTGCCATTGATGATGTGGTTCTTGATCAGCATGGTCAGAAGAGCCGGCGGCTGGGATCCGAGCATGCGTTTCGTCGGCGCAAGTGCGTCATTGTTTGGCATCAGCACGGTCAGCGCCTTCGAAGACTGTATATCGACCAGGAGATCACCAGAAGGTGATGCGGCTTGCAAGACAGAGCCGAAATCGGACGCGTCTGCTCCGTTGGCGTTCTGACTTGCGAGCAAGATGTCGCCCGGCACATCGAACCACATGTCGGCACTGAAGATGGACACGCCGTCGTCCGACGTCTGGTTGCTCGGGGTGATCGTGATGTTGCCACCAAAGGCAGTCTGGAGCGCGAGCAAGGATCCGGAGCTATTGACTTGGAAGACAAGCGGTGAGGGCAAGCCAGCGCCCAGGTTGAGTCCAAATGTAGCAGGCGGCAGCAGGCCGGAGCGGTAGATCGAACGTGCGGGCGCGATGGCTACCTTGCTGGCATCCAGACGCGTACGAACGATATGCAAGGGCATGTAAGTCTCGCCGATGAATGTATCGTTCTGCGCGGACAGTCAGCGAGGAGCGATCAGATGATCGAACGCCTACGTTTGCAGAAGGCATCAGAGCTTCCCATGCCTTGTTGGATGGCGAGCAGAAACTGATTGGCCCGAGCGAGGTATTGAAGATGGCGGCTTGATAGTGACCATTCTTGGCCAGCCAGGCGCTCGTCTTGGTATGGCCTAACTCGGTCAAGATATCGGAGACACTTGCAGCATGAGCAGCACCGGCGAGCAGCACCAGGAGACCAATCGACGCCATTTCTCTGGATGAGCAAGGATGCGCGACTCTACGCTTTCTGACTGACAGAGATGCGGTGTAGAGAGGCTGTGCTTCGCGACGAGCAACGAGACGTAACCCTGGCTTGCATCGAGGGGCTACTTTCCAAGCGTCCGACTGCCTAGCGTGTTGGGCGTCATGTCATCGATCTCACCCCACGAGGGCACGATGCCCGAATTGGTATAGGAGAGATACTTTGCAATAGCAGCATTGCCAAACTGCCAGTGCGCTTCCGTGTTGTCGAAGTAGCCTTGTAAGATATGGACGACGCCGTTGCTCATCGGAATGTCGGCCGCATAGACCTCGAAAGTCTGGCCGTTGTTGGTGACCGTGAAGCCTCCGGTCGCAGGACGCTTGATCGTGATGGGCGTGCCGGCAGCGCTCGAAGCGGTCAAAACGCCGTTGATCTGTGTCGAGTAGATCGTTGCACCTTTGATGATATTGTTGCTGAAGAGCGCAACGAGTTGCCAGGCAGGCATAGCCTTGAGCTTTGCGAGGTCGCGAATGATGATGTCGTTGAGCGGCACAAACAGGGTGACAGCCGTCCCGGCCTCGATCTGGTAGACGAGGTTGCCATTAGCATCGGCTAGCCTGAGCATGCCGGGGTATTCGCTGGCTTGTGCGGCCACCGATGAGACTGCCGTATGCATGGGCGCGGGTACCTCGCTCCACGCCTGATGACCGATCAGTACGGCATGTCTACGCAAGCGACGTACGTACATCGACGCCATAGACGATCACGCCTTCGTCCGAAACGATGTTCTTGCTCGTGTCGACGGTCGTGCCGGTATTGATCATGCGTGACAAATGCTGCAGTGATCCATCCTCTGCAATGCTCAAGAACGCCGGCGCGGGGGCATGCTTGCCCAGATTGGTTCCAGTGAAGCAAGCCGTGCGCACGATGGTATGAGCTGGCGCATGAGCCACGGTCTTTGGGTTGATCTGATCTGTACGATGGTGTTCACCCATCGCTTTGGCGGGCGGAACAAGATGAACCTACCTCGAAGCAGATGAAGCGGTAGCAAGACTTCGCCGAGGAAGGTGCGATTGTTCTGCGATGGCGCAAGCTCCTTCCAAGCTGCATCTGACGGAGCGAGAAAGGTCACATCGCCTCGGTATCCGGGGACCCCAAAGATCGCTTTGGCATAGGCCGGATGGGCTGCGAGAAAAGCGGCAGTCTGCGTGTAGCCCGCAGTCCTGAGAGCCGAGATGATAGGCTCGCTGAGAGCTAACGAGGCTGTTGCGATCAAGAAGAGGATTCTGAGAAGCATCTCCGACTGGATGGTCGCGGCAGGACAAGCCAAAGTTTTGCCTGATGTGACGCTGTTTCGTGTCGCTTCAATTTGGGCATCGTGCGAGCCGGGCCCCGCGTCTTAGCTCTGTAGCCGCGAGTTGCATTTGTTGGACTACATGAAACATTAGGCGCGGTTGCTTCGCTTGTGAGCAGCACCGAACGGCGTGGGCGTCGTGCCATCAATCTTGCCCGTCTTGGGGTTCTTGCTCGACTCGGTGAAGGCAAGGTAATCGGCAGAGCTGTAGAGACATACATAAGCACGGCAAGGACTCTGATGACGATCAGACTGACTCGGCTTTAGCCTTGGCTTCATCGATAGCAGTGTTGGAGAACAGGCAGTCGATGATGTGCACGATGCCGTTGATCATCTCGATATCTGCAAAGCAGTCAGCGAGGAGCAGAGGGCTACCAGCAAGCAGCATACCGGTGTAGACAAGCTTGCACGTTTCTTTGCCGCTTGTGATGATTGTGCCGTGAGGCGAGGGCTCGATGGTCAAGACTTGACCGCCCGAGGAGGTAGCAACGATCTTCTTATCGAACTGCGATGAGTGGAGGACAGCGCCCTTGATCATGGCGTTGCGGAAAGCGGCAGCGATGCTAGCAGGGGGGATGGACTTGTTCTTCAGGATGGGTCCGAATACCGTGTTGTTGGGCATGAAGAGTGTCACAGCAGCGGGCTTCTTGATGTTGCGCAAGGCGTCAGCGTTGGGAGTAGCGTACTGCAGGATCTCGTTGAGATCGAAAGCGACCGCGCCATGGGGCGTGCCCTCTGTCACCGACAAGACATCAGAGTTGGGGACATCGAAGAATGACTGCGCAATCGAATGAGAGAGATCAGAATTGCGGTAAAAAGAGACGCACATCGACCGAGAATACGGTGACGCCTTCGTCAGAGACGAGAGCGGGAGTTGTTCGGACGGTGTCGTTGCCATCATAAGCGCGGTAGAGTACATGGAACTCATTGTCTGACTTGACGAACGACACAGCGGCCGGAACGCCCTTGCCAATGTTGAGCGGGAAGCGAGGAACGGCTTGTGCTGCAGTACGGTAGGTGACTCGCTCGTTTTCTGGCAAGGCGGCAACATCGATCTTGTCCGTGATCATGTGGTAGGCGAGGTAAGCTCCCCCGATAAATTCGTTGCTGTCACCGATGTCAGCTGTGCATCTGACCAGAGGTGGCAGGCTGGATCTACTCTCCCCAGACCGAAGGCATGAGTCTCTCCCAGGCGGCATCAGACGGGGACACAAAGGTGAGAGGTTTTGGCTTGGCGAGCAGTGGGGTCAAATATTGAGGGTGAGCCTTGAAGAAGTCAGCCGTCTTCGTGTGACCGAGCGAGCGAAGGGCGGGCTCGAAAGCGAGTCCGAGAACGCTGGGCACGGAGATGGCTGCTGCTGCGAGGACTGAACGCATCTTTGTCTTTTGATGGCGATGGACGATTGGAAAGTGGGCGGCGGGCATGTCATGGCAAAGCTGTGCAAGATGTGACACAGTGGCTGTGGTGATGCAGTGTGGAGGCTATACGGCCGGAGACAAAGGTTATGAGTGACCCCAAACAGCTGACACTCGCGCTTCCTGGCAAAGCGTCGCCATTGGTGACGATGGGCGGGCGAAGCACCCAGAAGCGGGATATCTTCTACCGTCTGGCAAAGTCAGATGGCTATCGAGCGAGGTCGGCGTACAAGGCATGCAGTCTTTTGGAGCGTCAGTGGCCGAGCTAAGAGTAAGGACAGTTGCTTCATCTCGATGAGGAATTTGACCTCTTTCGAGGCGTCACTCGATGTATCGACCTCTGCGCTGCTCCCGGCAGCTGGTCACAAGTCCTGTCTGATGCTCTGATGTCGGTGGATGCTCGGAGATTCAGGTACGCAGCTCAATCGCTCGCAGAGTCGGCAAAGAGCAAGATGCCGTCATTGTCGCGGTTGATTTGCAGCCAATGGCAAGTGCACCCGTCACTCGGATCGGACGCTTCCCTCATAGCCAATCAGGCTGCTTTACCTGGCGTGGTCCAGCTCGTGGGCGACATCACAAAGCTCGCAACGGCACAACGCATCATCGAATATTTCAAAGGAGAGAAAGCTCAGCTCGTCGTTTGTGACGGCGCACCAGATGGCATGCCGTCGTTCCCCTGTCCTGCTTGACGCTGATCATCAACACAGTCACGGGTTTACACGATCTAGACGAATTTATGCAATCGCGACTGTTGCTGGCCGCCCTCAATATCACTCTGCATACTCTCGAACCTCGTGGCACTTTCATCGCAAAGATCTTCCGCGGCAAGGATGTTACTCTGCTATTCGATCAGCTCGAATGCTTGTTCGGCAAGGTAGATTGCGCTAAGCCAAGAAGTTCGCGCGATTCATCAATTGGTACGCGATCATCTACAGGCCGCGGCCTAACTCGCTCATAGTGAAGCAGAGGCGTTCGTCGTCTGCCAAGACTTTCGGCCGCCAGCAGGTTTGTTGCTGGACCTATCGTCACCGCTCCTCGACTTTGCGCACTCGCTCGCCGGCGATATCAGCACGGGCACGCCGAGCTCGCACCTCATTGCGCCTTTTGTCGCCTGCGGCGATCTTAGGTGGGGATATCTACATCCTGCCGATGCCACCGCTGACCGATGTAGCAGTGGCTTCGATCAGCTTGAAGCGTCCCCCGCTCCATCTGCGAATGAGCAGGTAGTAGGCAACTCGCTTGCGCTGCCGGCGCAGAATGAGCATCTCGTTTCAAACGATTCTGGCAAACCCGAGCGGATTCGCGAGGGAATGTGATGCTCTGTTCCAACAACATACACTTCTATCGTGTCTCAGACGACTTCCACTCGTGCCCGTTCGACCAGATTCTGCGCAGTGAGGTTGTACAGCGCATCGATCAGATGGCCCGTGAAAGTCGATGGACCGCCCGGCTGCTTTTCCATGGCAATCTCTGCGGCAACCTGTGCGACCGATTCAGCGCAGGCGCGCCTTTGACAGCGGGAGAGACTGACCGTCATGGCAAGAATCCCGCCTACTGCTGCAGAGAGCATGTCGCCTCCACCCCAGATGCTCGCTTGTGGTACTGTAGCTCGCATCGTGGTACTCATCGAGTGCGCTGCGGATGCATAGGCCGCAATGCACGTGCCTGTCAACTGTATAAGCTTCGAGCGTACACGATTTGCTTGGTCTCACCCGTGGCGCAGCCTGAGCCTGTGATGTTGCCTAAATGAGGCACACCATTTGACAATTTGATCACTGTCATGCCGTCCGAGATATAGTCGATCTGCCCCGTCAGTACGACGACGCATCTCTCTTGCCTGGCTAGATCGCGAACCGCCTTGACAGGGTCTGCAAACCCTCCAGCAGAGTCAACACCGCGAGCTCGGACGCTCTTATCGCCCGAAAGTGCCGCCAGTTCGCCTGCATTACCCTTGATGATGCTCATCTGAACATGATCGAGCAGTTGATCCGTCTTGCTTTGTCTGAATGCCGAGGCGCCGACACCGACTGGATCGAAAACGATAGGCTTCTTGTTGCTGTTTGCGTGTCGTCCGGCTTCCTTCATCACGCGGAGACTATCATCTGTGAGCGTGCCGAGGTTGATGACAAGGCAGCCTAGTATGGCAGAGAGGTCGCCTGCCTCTTCAGGCGACATGGACATGATCGGACTGGCGCGTAGGGCGAGCGCAACGTTGGCGCACTGGTTCTGTACGACCGTGTTGGTGATGTGATGCAGCAAGCCGCCACTCTCGCGGCTAGAATCATGCAATCGGACGACATTGGCAAGCAAGTCCTCGCGACTTGGCTTATGACTGCGACCCTCAGATCTGTAATCCGCCAGAATGTCAGAAAGACTTTGAGCAGCTTCTCGCGGTCTCGGTGATGAGACGATGGCAGAAATGACAGCAAGGCCAGCTTCTGTCTCGCCAGTGTCAAAATTGCAGGTCATATGCAAGACTCTGGCCGCATTGGAAGCATTGATGCCACCAATGGCAACGATGCTCACTCGTCCGTTCGCTGATGACAGTGTCCTCTCGTAAGCCCGGAGAGCGTCTATGATTCGTGCTAGCTTTCGAGGTCCGAGTGCCTCCTTGGCATCGCTCTTGGATGTCGTCGCGTAGATGGGTCCGATGCCTATGAGGCTCACGTCGTCGGTAGCGCAAGCAACAGTGGCTTCTGATACATCATGCGCGGACACGCCAATCGACTTTGCTGTCGGCATGAGCGCGCAGACGTCCTTGACGGAGAGATCACTCTGTCCGAGGTGCACAGCGCGGCAACCGCATGCGAGAGCAATGTCCACTCGATCATTGATGACGAGAGGCACCTCTGCAGCATCACAGATCGTCTGTAGACCGCGAGCGATCTCTAGGAATTCTCGAGAATCGGCGTGCTTCTCTCTGAGCTGCACGATCTCGACGCCGCCTTGCAGAGCTTCTTGTACACATTGCTCGAGTGAGACGCCCGGAGGAAGAGCTTCTCGCTGTGTGACGAGGTACAGCGGTGATCTGGGGAGCGCCATGAGAATAAAACCTGATGGCTTGAGCAAACTCGGGCAGGGCAAGCTTCCTCAGAATTCCTCGAGCCTCGCGCGAAATTCGAAATATCTTCGACTCGACTCTGACTCGAGCGACCTCGTACAGCATGGTCAACACGAATGGAGTGCCCCCTGGCGGCGGTCCGAGTCCAGCAGAGACGCTCATCCGTATGTGCTCCGACATCGTCGCCGAACTCATCCAGGCGCACCAGCACAACAAAGATATCTCACTCAACGGGCTGAAGACGAGGATCGCAAAGAAGTACAAGTCAGGCAACAGTCCTCGCTTGGTCGACATCATTGCTGCAGTCCCTGAGGATATGCGTGAAGCTCTGCTGCCAAAGCTGAAAGCGAAGCCCATCAGAACAGCGAGCGGTATCGCAGTCGTTGCGGTCATGTCCAAGCCCCATCGATGTCCTCATATCGCCATGACGGGCAACGTTTGCGTCTACTGTCCAGGAGGGCCTGACTCTGACTTTGATTACTCGACCCAATCGTACACTGGCTATGAGCCTACGAGCATGCGAGCCATCCGAGCTCGCTACGATCCTTACGAACAGAGCAAAGGACGTGTCGAGCAGCTACGTGGCCTCGGTCATTCAGTTGACAAGGTCGAATTCATCGTCATGGGCGGCACGATGATGAGTTTGCCGGAAGCATACAGATCGAATTTCATTGCCCAGCTGCACAACTCGCTCAGCGGCTGGACGGGCACAGATCTCGATGAAGCTGTCAGATTTTCAGAGCGAGCAAAGACAAAGTGTATCGGCATCACGATCGAGACGCGGCCAGACTATTGTCTCAAGCCTCACCTCTCGCAGATGTTACGTTACGGCTGTACTCGACTCGAGATTGGCGTCCAGTCAGTCTACGAAGACGTGGCGAGAGACACGAATCGCGGTCATACTGTCAACGCGACGTGCGAGTCTTTCCATCTGGCGAAAGATGCCGGCTTCAAGGTCGTTTCTCATATGATGCCCGATCTGCCGAATGTCGGTGTCGAGCGTGACATTGAGCAGTTCCATGCGAGTCTAGCCATTCGGCTCTTCGGCTCGGGCTGAGCGTTCTGCAGGAGTATTTTGAGAATCCAGCCTTTCGCTCCGACGGCCTCAAAATCTACCCCACGCTTGTCATTCGGGGTACAGGTCTCTACGAGCTATGGCGTACTGGTCGCTACAAGAACTATACGCCCAATGCGCTCGTCGACATCGTGGCGCGTATACTCGCTCTCGTACCGCCATGGACTCGCATATACCGGGTGCAGAGGTGATTTTGCTTACAAGTAGCTCTACCCGTGCTGATCGTAGGGCAGAGATATCCCGATGCCGCTTGTATCTAGTGGCGTCGAGAACGGAAACTTGCGCGAGCTAGCGATGGCAAGGATGAAGGACTTCGGCGCCGAATGCCGCGATGTACGTTTCCGCGAGGTCGGCGTGCACGAAATCCACACCAAAGTCAGGCCGGATCAAGCAGAGCTGATCAGGCGAGACTATGTCGCCAATGGTGGATGGGAGACTTTCCTGAGTTACGAGGATCCCGAGCAGGATATTCTGATTGGGCTGCTTCGTCTGCGCAAGTGCTCGAGCGAAGGCACATTCAGGCCGGAGCTGACACAGGCCGGACAAACCTCCATCATCCGCGAGCTGCATGTCTATGGCACTGCTGTGCCCATGCACTCCAGAGACCCGACTAAGTTTCAGCACCAAGGCTTTGGTACATTACTGATGGAGGAAGCCGAGAGGATAGCAAGAGAAGAGCATGGCAGTGTCAAGCTGGCAGTCATCTCGGGCGTCGGCGTACGCTCGTACTATCGCCGTTTGGGATACTCGCTTGATGGCCCTTACATGACCAAAATGCTATACTAGAGCGCGCTTGAAGTGAGAGTGTTGTGGTTTCCTGCTGAGCAGGGTGCCAACTTTTGCATGTTCAATTACAAGACATCTTGGGTTGGGACTAGCCCATCGACCGCTTGACATCGCGACAGTACCTATGTCAATGGGTCAGCAGCAGCATTATTCGCGTGACAGAGACCTGCCTGAACCAAGAGAATTTGATGTCGAGCATGAAACCACGCCAAGCGCGTTTGACAGAGTAGCAGCCGGCGCCAATGGCGTCATCGGTTGTAGCTCTGCCTGTTTTGAGATGACTAGCGCCCCGGTGTCGCTCAGGGTTGTCGGCTGATGGGAGGTAGGTTGTCTGCAATCTGGGAGGCGGCAGCTCCTCCGGCACGGTCGAGGTCGACATAGCGCTTTCGCCTCCAACGGTGCGTGGCCGCCGCCTCTTCTTGCGGCCCGAGGCATCTGAGACCGTATCAGCCATCGGTGAGGCTAGTGGCTGCGCAAAGGGGACTTTTGGCGGCGCAAAAGGAGCGGCTGGGTCTGGCAGAACCTCCATGTAGGATTTTGCCATCGGCGCTGCACTGGCTGCCAGCCCGTCGTCCTGTGTGGGGATCTGCAAAGCGGCCTGCGACATTGGCCTGGCAGTCTTGCGTGGCTGTGGCGGCGGCATATCCTTGAACCGACTGCTGCGCCCTATCGCGGTAGAAGGCACGAATGTGTACGGGTTATAGGTCTCATCTGCTGCACGAGCGAAACCAGGCTCATCCTGAAGCGGTGAAGTGACGTTGGTGCGATGACTGGCCAGAGTCGTCCGCTCCGTATCGATATGGTGGGGCGCAGCGCGAGAACGAAGCTTGTTTCTTACGGAAGTGCCGTTGGCCGTGCTTCCTACTATAGGCGTTCTGCTGCTTGAGCCAGCAAAATCAGCAGAGACGCGTCTAGGCTGTAGCATGCTTGTGTCGTGAGTTGGCGAGAGGAGGGCATCATTTCTTGCCGAATCTGCCGATGGACGGTTCACCGATGTGCGCGAAGGGGTGTCATACCGGTAATTTGAGGATGGCTTGAGCGAGCCCATGAACGGATCTCGAGGCGCCGTCGCATTCTTGCCAGAGTAATGTCCCGTTGCTTCGATACTGGATGTAGTCGATTCACTAGACACAGATGACTGACTCTCGCGTCTCTTCTGGGCCTGCATGTGCTGTTGCTGTTGCACGTGCACCGGCGTTGCCGTTCGAAAGTGGACATCTGCTCGACAGCATCAGCAAGCGAGCCGGTCGCGATGGCGCACGACTTACACTCGGGATCGTGCAGATGCCCATCTTCGTCGACAACGAGGCCGGTCGTCTGGTGTACGTCCCCTCTTGCCTTTCTGCGCTTCTTGAGTGACTTCTTGGCGCCATTGACACCTTGCTCTGTATAAGTGTAGCCCGCCGTCGAACGGGGCCGCAAGACACCGCCATTGCCATCGCCCAAGATCCGAGCGGAGACGGAGGCCTTTCCTTTGGCATCCGATCGGCCGGGATAGTAGATCTCTGGATAGTTTGGTAGGTCTGCACTGCCTGATGCCCTTACCTTGGCCTGCTGAGGGAGCCCGTGCGCCGATTTGGGCGTCATAGTCGATGTAGCGAGCGTGTGCGTCTGCGAATCGGCTGCTGAGATTGCATCATCGTCCGCCGAGCTCTTGTCGTAGGCGATCGAAGACTGCGAGTCCACAAACGAGCGTGTACGGCTACTAGGCGACAGGAAAGCGGTGGGAAGCTGACTCAGCGCGGCCTGCGTCATATCTGGCATCTTGACTCTCTCCTGTCGCTACGGATTTGCTTGTTCAGACTGACGGCGCATCGCCTCGACTTGGCTTACCGGCTGTGCCAGCCAGAGTGGTTCCGAAATCGCGCCAACGAACGCGCCTTCTCTCTCCGAATCTTTCAATTCGCGCGCACGCAAAACCGATCGATCGCTCGCGCGCCGACCACTAGCTCGCTGTAGCGACCAGTCCTTGATCGACGACTTGCATCCACACAACCCCGACTGCGTATACATGCGACCCCAGTGCCCTCAAGAGTCCCAGACGGGTCCGAAAGCATAGATGCCTCGAGCGTAACAGCCCTCTTTGATGTCCTTGTTGCCTTTAGGGTTGCTTGTGATGAACACAACCTCGGCCTGCCACATCTCCACGACCTCTTCCAATAGCTTCATGGTGTGCGGACGTTCCTTCTTACGCGTATCCCAGATGATTCTGCGTTCTTCGGGGATCTTCCGTTCGATCATATCCAGAAATGTCGTGCCAAACGTCTGCTCAGACTTCAGCAACAGCAAGCGCGAGGGAAAGAAGGGACTCGCCTTTTCGAGATCACTAGCTACCCATATCAGGAACCATCGCTCGTTCTGCAAGGCAGTCGCGAGGACGGCACCGATGCCCGCGCCGGTCGCGATGACGACGCCGCGCTTGAACATGCTGGCTGGATAGCTGGCTGCAGCAAATCGGATCTTCCTCGTCCATAGATACTTCGGCGGATTGCTCACAAGACCTTTAGTAAAGTCGCCTTGCACGCCGCAGCCCATATAATGGCAATCTGCGTCGGGCCCTTCGCTCGTAATGCCGAACGCATGCGTTTCCATGAGAGGTGAACGCGAGATCCGGCCTGCAAAACCGTCTCCCAGTCCGCCTGGGAACTTGAGGATTGCCAGCTTATCGGAAGGCGTCTCGACTTCGACTGCGACCTTGCGTAGCGACAACCATGGCGCGACGATGAGCGCAGTCAGCACGACCGTCAATGCGAGTAGCGCGTTGTGCAAGCGCGATGCCTTGGCAATCCATGATCTGCTCCACTGATCAGATCCCGGCTCGGCTGGAAACACGAGACGTACTGCGTTGGCACGTCCCAGAATGATAGCGTGATGCAGAGGACCCAGATGAAAGCGAGTGAAGTCCATCCAATGAACCTGTGACCTGCCTCGAAATAGCTGCGCTGAGATTAGTTGTGCTACAGAGACCCCATCCCTTGCTTACTCGTGATAGAAGTAGCGCACAGGCGGCAAGGCGACAAGCATACTGAGTGCGATGCAGACAGAAACAAGAACAGCAAACGTGAGCACGACAGCCGGCAAGTATTGCCGCGACTGGAAGACGTGCACGAGCAAGAATATGAGCCACATGAAGCTGGAGACTGCCGTCCCGCTGTGGATGCCGCCGAAGCCTTGGACGTGCTTGCAGAGCAACACTCGCCAGGACAAAGGGAAGCGCGCGAATGCGAGCATATAGAAATCGAGCAGGAGCTTCAGGAACAGCTCGTTGCGGCCAAGCACACTGGATTGCGATAAGCGCGGGCTTGCAAGCTGGGGAATGTACTTACCAAATAACAATGTTGATGAGCGTGATGATCTGGCTGTTCTCGTGTGCCCAATGCCATTTCTCTGTAGCCGCAACGCAGAGTAGCGCGAGATTGGTTGCGACACAGAACAGCCATTGGCGGCGATAGGTCGAGGCAAAGCCAAAGTAACGCTGCCAAGCCGCAAGGAACCGATGGCGGGGCGCAACTCGTGGCCCCGTGTATCGTTTGATGCCCGTCTCGGGATCGATGTCATCGTCTGCAGCGCTCACTAAATTCGGCGAGTCGTCGACCTTTGCGTTGAGCTTCTCCTGGTCTAGGCTTGACGTGAGCGTGTCGAATTTGGCGTCCTTCTCTGAGCCAGGTGTTGCAAGCTCAACATCATACTCCTTGCTAAGCGTGGGAATCTGTTCGATCATACTGGCTGGCTGCAAGACGTTCCTCTTGCTGGTCGGAGGAGGTTTGCACCTCAGATCCTGAGAAAGTGCAAGCTTGACGAGTGCGGGCACTGGCGGACACGATCGAGAGCTCGAACGGTCAGCGCCAGCGCCAGGGATCGCCCCGAGCGGTTCAACGGCATTCTAAGACAAGTTCTCCTGGTCGCACTTGGTTCGCTGTGATCGAGAATTATGTTATGTTCAGATAGTCAAGAGAAAGGGACACAGAGTGAAAGACACGGGTGTCCGGCAATGCTGGGACTTTTCGATATCAAGATCGCGACTTCGGCCTCGCGGCCTTACGGGCCCTTACGCGCAGGCCAGCCTGTTCCTCGGGTAGAAACCTTACCGGCCATGGCCCTCTCCAGATGATCTCTGCCCGTGATGAGTATTCTCAGCAGCTCAATGGCATATCAATATGACAGCAGGTGAACACTGCAGCAGATGCGCACGAGATGAAAGACGTCGAACTCGCCGCCCCGGAGGGCATCGCAAGTCCCTACAACACGTCCGGCCGGGCAAAGCGACCGCCTCGACGTCCGCAGAATAAGCGAGCCGATTCGAGCTTTCTGAAGACAGCTACCTACAAGGACAAATACCTCGTCATCCTTGAACATAGTCTAAAGCATGGTCTGTTGGTTGGGGCAGGCGCACATTTGGTCCTGTCAGCAATCAAACTTGCAGGCGGCCTGCTATCTCTGGTGATTGCGTTGACATCGCGCAGCAAGCGTCCTACGCTCATCAAGATTGTCAGCACCTCATTCGCAGATGCAGCTACGCGTCGCCTGGCCGGCACGCTAGCACTTTTTTCGCTTATCTGGACCGCTGCATATCCAGCGCTGCAAAAGTTTGGACTTGAGCGAGACGATGAATCGGACAGCTTGATAGATCGTATTGTGCGCTCCCTTGGACAGCAAGCCGCTGCATCTGCAGGCTTCGTCGCCGGTCTTGCCTTGCTCGTGCAGACCAGGTCTGAACGAGTTGCCTGGGCACCTCAAATATTCTGTCGCGGCCTTTACTCGCATTTGAAAGCACGACCCTTGTTCCATGTGCCAAATGCGGATATGTTGCTATTCGGCTGCGTCAATGCGCAGATTCTGCTTGGCATGTATGTCTATCCTGACACGCTCGAAAAAGGCTACCGAAGATGGATGGACAAGACCGCTCAGTTCGATCATGGTTTTCTGGAAGCATACCGTGCAGGGATACGCGGCAGCGCGCCTTCGACACGACATGTCGAGTTGCTAGAGCACTCAGTGATGGAACACGGACATCCGGAGCATGTAGCTGCCTGGGCACGATGGAAGCCTACCATGCACTCTTGTTGCGTTCCATGTGGGCTTTCGCATCGTGCCGAACCGTCATGTCTCAGGAGTAACGCGCGGGTCCTCCTCAACGCTTTCCTTGCCGCTATGCCGATGTATGCGCCCGTCCATCTCCTGCCGGCGCTCATCTTTCATGGCAAGCAATTCACCAAAGCACCCGTTGTTTCCGGTCAGAAAATCTCGCTCAAGATTGCTCGATCCTGCGCGTTCCTGGCAAGCTACGTTGGTCTGGCAAGGTCAGCAGTCTGCTGGCTAGATGCAGCAAAAAGCATGTCGGGAAGTCAGATTTCCGCTGGACCATGGTTCGCCGCCAGTGGAGCCTTGACATCCGCGACGCTGCTCTGGGAGGAGCCTCATCGACGAGCCGAGCTTGGTGCGTTCTTCGAGGCTGCCCGGAGATCGTCACTGATTCGAATGCAGCGCTTTATTGTGCGCCTAAAGCGCTAGAGTCTCTGTTCTTCACGCTGTCTGGCGTCGGTCTGGCCGCCAGCGTCCCATTTGGAGAGGTTCTCCTCGCTTGCGCCGGCACTGCTATGCTCATGGTGAGCTCGAATGCGGAAAGTATGCAATATGCTCATGCTTGGTCAGGACTGCTATGTGCACAAGGTGAACGCAGTTCAGCCGCTGCCACGCGCTTTGATTGCGCAAATTGCTGATCCACACCTGCCCACGTCAAGCGCACATCGCGCGCACAAGGAGCGACGCGACACAACGCGTGAGCTCCTGGGATGAACGATCGGTCTGTAGAAGCGCAGCCGCAGCCTCCCATCTTCAAATCAGCCACGGCGAATGTTGCTACTTTGGCAACACGATTTCATGATTCGAATGCAACGCGCCGCGTCGCGAGGCACGGCTACGTACTACTCCCCGAGGTCGCTTCATTGTTGTGTTACAGTCTGCATGCTCGCCAGCCGCTTGGTACAAAGATGCCAGTGTTTGGCCTTGTTCGATTGTCATTGATCTGGCTTTCAGCCTACCGGATCAGTAGACGCACCATCCGAAGCCTCAGATCCACGGATCGCGTCATGTCTGGCAGTCGCGTGCAGTGAGGAATGTCGCAGTGACCAAGCCTCTAAGAAAGCAGCCAGCGAGACTGGATCGAGATGGCTAGCAAGCTAAGCCGAACAAATTTAGGCTCGCATTTGACGAAGCAATAGAAGCACTGGCCATGTTTCTCAATCGAGCTCATCATATGCTTCTTCGGCTTCAACGCGCTAGGCAGCCTGAGCAGCGGCGTCGGACTTGGCTTCGGTTTCAGTGACAGCGGCGGCGGCAGCCTTTGCCGGAGCTGAGCAAGAACAATTGAGAGAAGGAGCGCCGCTAGCAATGAGACCAGCCCGCTTGAGATGATTTGTGCTTTCTTGTTCTGTCCAGAACTGGAAACATTGACTCGCCGCTCGGGCCAGTGTCAAAGCGACAGCTATTCGGTTTATCAGCGCAAACAGTGCCATTTAAGCAGGTATGCATTGCCTTTGACCTCTGTTATGTCGCCTATTACCGTCAGCACCGGCCTCGATACTTCCATTAGCTCCAGCTTTGCGCTCCTTGCCTGCAGCGGCGATGCAGATCAGTCAGCAGACTGGTGATGATGGAACTGAGATGGGCTGCGATGGCTATTGTCAGCCTTGGGTCTGCTTTCGTACATATGCTGGTCTTGTTTCATTCTGTGCTCGTGCAGCAATGAAAAGCGCAGCGTCGATAGCAGTCAGGCCGAGTCAGCGCGCAAGAATGGCGTGAATCAATCAATCGCGAAGAAAGGCATGCAGAGTTCTGCAGCGCGCCTTCAGTAGCGTCGGACAGATCATGTGTCTGACTTTACGTATTGAGAGTGGACGGAGTGAGCAAGGCAAATACCGACACAATTGTCTGCAAAGGTGTGTTCTTCATCCGCGCAACGGCTGATGTCAAGGTCAAGGCAATTGTCTCGCAATATTGTATGCATATCCCGGGATGATGGTAGAGCTGGGCATACTGCTGCAGCGTGCCGTCGGCGCATAGCTCTTGATCTCCAAACGTCAAAACGTATGTAGCAGGCGAGGTGGTTTGGTGAGCGAAAGCCGATTTGTCCCGAACATGTTCCAGCAATAAGAAGCGCGCCTTCGCGCGATTTGCTTATACGCGAGGCGCTTCAAGAGTCTGAAGGTCCACGGCCGACTGGCTGATTCCCTGACCGACGACCTTGAGCAATCGAAGGACCTTAAACTGGCAGATTTAGTCGTATAGACATGACATCGAGCGGGCGCTCGCTTGTACATCGGGCTTTGATGCGATCATCCACGCTGATCACACGGTCTCCTCTCGTGCCTTTTGAGGCTGGCTTCTTCTTGCTTCGAAGGCTGATCCGTCATGCTCATTTCAGCTCATGAAGATCCGTCTGGTCGTTTGGCATGTGAAGCCAGCGGGGGCCAGCTAAGATCCCTGGCTTTCCCACTTACTCATCATACACCTTGGTCGCCTGTTGCTCTGACCAGCTTGGACCCGGCGTTGTAAGGCCCCTGATCGATCCTGATCTTGCCGCAGCTTTCGAATATCCAGTTCTTGTCATGTTCACGAGTCACTGTTGATCGGGCGACTCGCGGGTATCGTGCTGGGCGTCTTCGTGCGGAAGTGACTCGGGTGGGCGCATGGGTGGCCGAGACGACGGCATCAATATATTGAGGATCTCGACTTAGCTCGCGGTGTTTCTCCTTGACATGATCATGTCAGAGCACCGTCAATTCTATTCAGCAGTCGACATCGCGTCTTTGCTATCGCTTCGGCACAACGATCGAGCTTCAAATGAGGGTTTCGGCAAGGCCATCTATCCTCAGGTGCCCCATTGCACGTTCGCGGCTGCAGCCTCTAGCGAGACATGCGATCAGCTCAGTGAATCATCCATTGCGACATCGCACGAGCAGCCATCAGCTCTTTCCTTGGATGCGCTGTAAGCAGACGCAAACGGTAAGCGCAGACCGAAAAGGACTCGAAAGCACCCTTGTGCCTCCTTCGAGTATCATCGGTCCGCTTGCGAGCTTGCCGAAATCATGGCATCCGTACATCGCGCTCAGTCGACTCGACAAACCCATCGGCACTTGGCTCCTTTTCTGGCCCTGCGCATGGAGTATCACCATGGCAGGCTACTCTGCCCATCTACCGCTCAGTCACGTCGCATGGAACATTGCACTCTTCGGCACAGGCGCTCTCGTCATGCGAGGCGCGGGGTGCACTATAAACGACTTGTGGGATCGAGACATTGATAGTCTCGTCGGTGCGCCCAGCCACAATTCATCAGAACCTCGCAACTGAATTATGTGTCTGTCAAATAGACAGAACAAGGGCAAGACCGCTCGCGAGCGGCGCCACAACGCCTTTCAAGGCCCTCTGCTTTCTTTGCGCACAGCTATCCGTTGGGCTCGCAATATTGACCCAGCTGAACTTGTATAGGTTCGCCCGCGACGCCCACATTCAGCGAAAGGTCTCATTAATTACATAGCACAGCATTCTGCTCGGAGCCTCTTCTCTTGCCATCGTTATCATCTACCCTCTTATGAAGCGCATCACTTATTGGCCCCAAGCGGTACTAGGCAAGCCATCAGCACGTCATGATATATCACAGGCTGAGATTCGCTGCAGGGCTGGCATTCAACTGGGGCGCGCTGCTTGGCTCCTCGGCCATGCTTGGCTTTTGTGAATGGCAAGTCGCGTTGCCTCTATACGTGGGCAGCATTGCCTGGACGATCTTCTACGATACCATTTATGCGCATCAAGACAAAGTCGATGACGTACAAGCAGGCGTCAAATCAACGGCTCTGCTCTTCGGCGATCAGCATGGCCAAAAGATACTAGCTTGCTTTGCGACTGTCGTGCCAGCTATGCTCGCTTTATCGGGCTACATGAACGATCAGACAGCAACCTTTTATGCCATCTCCTGCGGAGGTGCCGCAGCCCACCTCGCTTGGCAGCTCAAGGGCCTCGATACATCGAATCGAGCTAATTGCTGGCAGCGGTTCATCAGTAACCGCGATCTTGGCCTAATTGTCTGGCTTGGACTAGCTGCTGACTATCTGCTCGCAATACTTTGACGAAACGCAAATGGTGCATCGAGCACGGTGTTACAAGGCACAACAGATGAGCCGGTCACCAATAGCTTCAGCGGCGCAAGTGCTGCACGCTTACATAAACTGCCACTTGATGGGCACCATACCTTCTGCTTCTGTCGCAATAGCAGTAAAGGCGCCGACTGACAGGTCGAGCGAGTGAGGGTTGCTGCATGTTGGGCAAGCATCAGCAACAGTTGCGACGACGGAAGCGCCTGTGTCAGTCCGGGTAATCAAGACTTTCTGGCCGCAATGCGAAGACACCGCGCCCAGATTGCCATACATCTGCGTCTGTAGCGCGACAATCTTTGCGCTGTCCGAGTTGACATGGCCACATGCACCTGCGTTGCCTTCGGCGATAACGTTCTGGTAGAAGAATGTAGCGACGCCGCCAGAGAACCATTGTGAGGAGCTAGAAGCAGTTGATACTGCTTTGCTGCCGCTGCCCGACGAGAATGAGACCTTTTTGGCTTTCTTAGCTGCCGCGGCCTTTTTCGCTGCCGCTGCCGCCTTCTTCGCTGCGGCTGCCTTCTTTGCTGCTGCTGCTGCTTCCGCGGCAGCTCTCTTCTCAGCCGCTGCTTTAGCTGCTGCTGCCTTTCCAGCTGCTGCCTTTTCAGCGGCCTTCGCCTTCGCAGCAGCCTTTGCCTCAGCGGCAGCCTTTGCTTTCGCCGCAGCGGCAGTCTTCTTATGCTTGCTTGCCTTTGCGGCTGCCTCCTCGTCTGCTGCCTTCTTCGCAGCGGCTACTGCTTTGTGATGAGCAGCAAGTGCGGCAGCATATGCCTCTTGCTCCTTCTTCTTCTGCGCAGCTGTAGTCTTGACCGTCTTCTTTGCCTTCTTGACCACGCGCACATCTTGCCTTGATATTTGTGCAGTGTGCGATGCGACTGTCGTGTTCTTTGCGATCGTGGTCGTGTTGGCTGAAGTACCACTGACGGTGCCATTGTGATGCTTTGTCAGGTATGATGATGCCATGCACTTCTTTGGCCACTTGTGAATGTCCGCTTTGACATGCCGAGGGTGGCAGCAGGTGTGGTAAAAGGCCGTATTATGCTTCTTTGGGCATCCGATCAGAATGTATCGGGTATGATACTGCCGGTGTCGGTCAGCATCAGGTATGAGCGCGCAGGGAGCGGCTTACAGTAGAATAAGGCTCCAAGATACTTGTCGCCCAGTGCTTGGGTTGTGTACGATTCGAGACAGTCGGGACGACATAATTGACAGAGAGCTGCTCAAGTAGACTGTAAGAAGCGACAGCGCTGGTTGAGCGACCGACCAGCGCCTGCGTGCTGTCTACGCTCGATGCCGCGTAGGTTGAAGTCGCCGCGAGGGCGATGAGAAGTGCAGTGAGTGAAGTTGCCATTGTCAGTGTATGCGAGTGTCAATCCGTGAGGAGAATGCGTCGGTGTTACTCTGTATGCTGGGGTCTGTGCAGAGGTGTTCCTCCAAAGTGGTGCCTTGCGGGCGTGTGTCGATGTACTCAAGTGCGTGAAGCCGGAGCGGTGCCAGACCTTCTTTAGCTTAGCCTGACCTTCGAAAATAGTGTGAGCGTAGATGGCTCAACAAAGGCGGTGACAGAGCGAGGGAGATCGTGTGGCGTCATGGCAGCCAAGCCGGAAAACAAGAGCAGAATCGCAGAAGGTCAAGTTGACATCGCGTCAATTCGACGCGTTTTGCTATTTGTTATTGATCAAGGGATCTGCGCCATGAAACTGTCTGACTAGACTGCGCTGTTGTCGAGCTGTCGGCGTTGCAGCAATATACGAATGCATACAAAGATAGTACATCATGATCACATCATCATGCGCCGATCGATCACGCGTTGGCTTTCTTGTCCTTCTTGCTCTTCTTCTCTTTGACTGGACTGGTAGCCGGCGTCGCATCACCGATGATAGGTGCAGCTGCAGCATCTGCCGCAACCTCTTTAGACTTCTTGTGCTTCTTCTTGCTGATCGATGTGTCGATGTCCATCGTCGTGTCCTGTGTAAAAAAAGAATGAGTCAATCAGGTGCGCGGCTGGAGCACAGGAGTGACTGACGGCATCGCTCTTGCGCTTCTTCTTCTTATCCTTCTTCACTAGCTCGCCAGACTCTGTGACGATGCTCTGATCGACCTCCATGACGTCAGACTTGCGCTTCTTGTCCTTCTTCTTCTTGTCCTTCTTGCTCAGCTCGACTTCCCCGCCGTGCACGATAGACTCGTCCTGCACGCCGATGACTTCGCCTTCTGCTGCGAGGCCAGCCATGACCTTGGCCATCACAGCAGAGTTTCTGCTCGGATTGGATCCTTTCTCATAGAATTCGAGTCGCTCTTCGACTTGCCCTCGCAGCGCTTCGCCGAATTTGGTCGTTGGTGTGTCGGCATAACAATCGATTCGAGATGCGATTGAGCACTTGTTCGCGAGGAAGCGAGAGATCCGGCCCTTGTTCTTCTGCCCTGCTCTGCCGATGAACGTGCTCTGGAGACGTCGATCAGCAAAGCTCTCGCAGACTGTTGATGAGAAGAGCTCACATGATAGATCAGACCATACTTGGGTGTATTGCCTTTTGTCTTGAGTGCTCTGAATAGAGCCTTCTCTGCACCTAAAATCTGCACGGTCGAAGCGGGGTACTTGCTCAAGTTGGTGAGCGAGCCGGCATGCGATATCAGTCTTGCCCCAACAGTGTCGCCGATCAGACTGGCCAGATTCGGCGCAACGAGACCCATTTTTTCAGAGAGATAGATTTGGAGCGATTTTCGATAGGCAAACAGGTGTATGACGCGAGATGCAAAGTTGGAAATATTGATGAGATCGATAGGCGAGATGTCGGTCCCCATGCTTGATCTGGAGGCATCGAGGACGTTCTTTGCGAGGATCTCATTGTCGTCCAATAGCTCGGAGAGAGTGGGCAGTATGTCGTCTGTGAGCTTCGACTTGTCGCCGAGCAATTGCACAACTTTGGCGTATTGGTTGTTGTCAGGCACGAGCCTGTAGAGCTCGGGGAAATGCCAGCCGTACCACTCGCGAACGCGCATGGCAAATGTATTGACGTCCTTGTCCATTTGGTCCAGCAATGCGATAGCCTGGATGATCATGTTATCGGATCGATTGACGTTGAACTTGACTTTCGCTCTCGAGTAAGCATGACCGAGACCGAGCTGAGCTCGCTCCACATCTCCGTCTTGCAAGTCAGGCAGCAATTTCTCGATATGCGTCCTGATCCCCCTGATGACTTCCAACGCTCTCTCTGAACTATCGCACTCGATGCCGACACCAGATTTGATTGCTCCTGCCAGGGCTCTGTCCTCTACGCTGAGCACGACAGACTTCTTGTTGGAGGCGAAAGCCAAGTCGAGCATAGACTGTAAGTGCTCGTTCATGATGCCCTCACTGATGTCGTTGGCATTCTCGAGCGCATGGGCGGCGTCTTTGAAGGGATAGAAGCTAGCAAGCTTGACGATCCTGCTGAACTTGCCATAATCTGAGATGCTCTCCTGTCCTCTCGAGTCGTCAATTTTGTCGTTGCTCGCAAGAACAAGAAAAGGCTTACCTGCACAGATTTGGTCTTCTGTCCGATCTCCTCCTGTAGACTGACACTGAACAGCGCATAGCCGGCGGCTGTCTCGAACAGCGCATGCGACATCCTGCACCAAGCGGCTGTCTCAAATTTCAGAAGCAAAGGTTGGAGGACAGGGCGCGCCACAGACGGAGCGTGCGGGGAAGCACCTTTGCTTTCTTTGAGCGACGCCACAGTAGCCGCTGCTCAACTCCCTTACAGCCATCTACATAGCTCCCCAAAAACACCTACTAGCTTCCATGCTGAGGATTTGCGCTCTCTTAGCAGCTTTATTTGCGACAGTTGTCGCCCCTGCTGCGCGGTATCGGCTTGCATGGGATCCATGCGCCATAAATTGCCCTGCCAAGGCAGGCCTCACAACAGAGAGCTTTTTCTACCCTCCTGCCACCCGGAACTTCTGCAATACGCATTGATCCCAATGCCTATCGCGTCTCGGGGGTGCGGCGTGATAAATGTTTGCTATGCTACCCTCTTCAGCATATCTACCACTTACGACAAGCTCGTAGTGGAGTAGCGAGCGCCCAAACGCCGTCTTGAGGCCTACCTGCTCGGCACATGACACTGATCGTAAAACCCCGTGATTGAGGACAAAGACGTCGAAGTATGTTGGGAGGTCATCGCCTCGACGCCTAGTGCGTGAAATGGGGCGCCTCTGCATATGCTATTCTGAGCGTATGACAGTTGCATTCGTCAACGAGTGCTGTAAGCTCAAGGTTTGCAGTACCTCACTCTTCATCTTGCTTGTCGCCTTGCTGAAGCCAGAACAGTGATCGCCAATGCAGGCTCGGCGCCTTTTTACAATCGCAAGCAGTCTCTTCAAAGTGCAACGGTATCTCTGCCTAACGATGATTCGCGTACAGGTCATTTCGGTCCGCCTCGAGTCTAACCTGTGGTCACATGCACCAGGAAAGGTAGACAATGTCAGCACATCGCTAGGGACGGCATGCAGTCCGGATTTTCGCTGCAATGACGGTGCAACTGCTAATTTTGCAGCCCAACAGGATTGCTTGCAATTTTGTCGAGCCTGACGAGCCGAATCAGCCTTTCTGCAGAGTTGCAGAGATCGGCAACGTGTCATAGGGCTCGGTTCACTGTCTCCAGACTCTTTGGGAGGAATGCAACGTCTGCAGTCGATCAGCGAGCCCGATGCATGGCGCTGGAGAGCGGACACTCGAGCTGGAAATTGACCCTCTAAAGCTTTGAGAAGTCTAAATTCGGTTGCGTGCTGGCGTGCGCGATGTGGAGTGAGAAGACGGCCCCTCCATGTCTCCACCTTACAGCACACAGATCGACGCGAGCGCGCCAGCGTGTTGGCTGGTCGCACAGCCAAACCAGCCCTGATGATGCTGCTCTCTCTTCTCTTGTTGGTCCGAACAGTCATAGCTCCATCAGCAACCTACCGTCTCGAATGGGATAATTGTGTGATCCAGTGTCCGCCTGTGCCACAACACACCTCAGAGGGCGTTGTCTATATTTTTCCGCCTAGCTTTACGTATTCTCGCCTGGACCGCCAGCTCTACAGATCTGGCTGCGGTATCGTAGAAGTTCGAAGATCTCTACTGAAGCTTACTGAGCTTGACGACCGCACGAGCTTGCAGTGGTCGACCGAACGCTCGTATGCGGTGGATGCACCGGATTGCTCGGCACCGGATGCCCTCGTGTCTCCTCCGGTCATTGAGAAATATCTGGACATGTCATGGAAGGTCAAGACGCCTACCAGTGGTACGTTCAGGCTGCGCTATCATCGTAGGCGCTCATTCGGTGCTCAGACACGTGGATCGAATCTTGCTGTCAAAAACGATACATGAGTAGGGATACAATGGTTTCATGCTGCGGCGCTTATCCTGCTGCAGTGCGAGCCCAAGTCGGCCTTGCTCCACGGAACAATCGTGCGTGCACCGAGGCTTGTGCAATAACGCAGACTCTCAGCTTTGCGCAGGTCACTTTGACAGACCAAATACGTCGGCGGCCCTCATTTGCAAGCGGGGCCCTCCGAGATGTGCAGGCCTGCCTCCACAGGGCCTCATGTACGCCAGCATCCCTCAGACCAAGCTCGACAGCGCTGAGATCATTGCCATTAGTGTGCCATGTGCATTCGTCCCGCCCGACGAGGCAGGCGTGCTGTACTGCTCTGTTAGGGAATCTGCCGGCCCTATGCGTGTTTGAAGAGGCTCACATGCAGCATGGAGATTTTGGCCGTGTTTGACCTACTGCACTTTGCGCTTTCGGCACTTGAGACATGCGCGCGCCTGTCGAGACGGTCAGGAGAGTCTCTGCATTTTTCTTGTCATCACGCCATACCGCGCAGCTCCTCTTCTTGCTATCTTTGTCTTCTCTTCAGTGGCCATCATGTCGTTCCCTGGACTTTTGCTCGCTCTTGCTCTTGCTGTTTGTCAGGCAGGTGTGGCGGTAGCACCCTCAGCGAAGTATCGTATAGGTTGGGAACCATGCGCATCGCATTGCTATCCTCGTGAAGGATTCACGGACACCTACTTTGACTTCATAGCGCCTGGCGGGTTCACTCTCATGCGCATTGAAGAGGGACATTGGACTAGTGGCTGTGGGATCGTCCAGGTCAACATGACTGCTTGCCGAGCTTAATTCGCGGCTGACAGGCGTCTGCAGTGGAGCAGCGATCGCAAGGAGGTAGTCAAACGGCCAAGCTGCTTGGCAAAGTATGCACCACCAAAACGTCCAGACAATGTCGACAAAGAAGTGGAGATCTGCTGGACAATCACAACCCCGAGCCACAGTAGTTGCGCTTCGTGGCTGAAAGATACACTGCTGACGGCTCGGCAGTCCCGTTCGTCGATTCTTGCTGCGACAAGCAGTATTGCAGTGCGTAGACTCATCCATATGGCGGTACTTGCTGGAGCCTTGCACAGTGAAAACCGTCATGGGCTACACGCCTATTCGAAACAGTGAGCCGGCCCCCAACTCCACGGTGGCGATCTGACTGGCCGCGCGGGCGACGCAGGCCGTTTCGATCCGCCCCAAGTGTATGCCAAGGTTCACTGCACAGCAAAAAGCCCAGATTGTTACAGCATCCCGCCTGGTGGTATCGAGTGAGCTTCAGTACGCTTGCGTGCACATCTGCTGACTTTCTCGCCTCCGACAGCATCACTTGTCTGCCTATCGCGCCAGATGAACCGACCCAGCCCCACTGTTCAGTCTTGAACCTCTCTGCAGTTCAGTAGAACGGCCCATCCGGACATGTCTGAAATGACGTAGCTGCCGAGATGAAGACGCAGAGCTGTGCGCGTCTGTCGGCGTGAGGTGTTCACTGCAGGTCTCTGAATGCGCTGAATTTGGCAGTCGCGGTCGAATATCAGTCGCTGTGAGTACCAGACCTCGGCTTGCTGCTAAAAGATCCGATCCTACGCCGAGAAGTTGAATTGTAAAAAGCCGCCGAAAGCTCACTGAGATTCGCTCAACTTGCTTCGAGGGCGGTGTGTCGCATTTAAGCCCCAGCGTTCGACTGTAACGCTCAGGAGACGGTGTGAATTGCCAACGTGCTCGTCGCCTCCGCGAGTGGAGAATGCCCGTCTGGTTGCGTGCTGCTACAAATTGCGTTTCACCAATCGAGAAACTGTCATGAGGATCGTTGGAGGGTTGCTTGGTCTTGCTCTCTGGAACGCGGGTGTGGCAGTAGCGCCCTCGGCACAATATCGGATAGGTTGGGAACCATGCGCACTGCATTGCTATCCCCTCGAAAGATTTACGGATACCTACTTTGACTACCTCGTTCCCGGCGGATTCACGCATGTGCGCATCGATGACAGACATTGGACCAGTGGATGTGGGATGGTCGAGGTTGACATGTCTGTTGGTCGAGATGTCTCGAGGCTGATAGGCAGCTGTAGTGGAGCAGCGATCGCGAGGCTGCAGTCCAACGGCCCAGCTGCTCGGCAAGAGATGCACCGCCAGCATACCCAAACACTGTCGACAAGGAGGTAGAGATCTGCTGGAACGTCACGACCCCGACCCACAGTATATGCACTTCGTAGCTACAAAGCACATTGCTGATCTCTCGGCAGTTCCCTTTGTCGATACCTGCTGCGAAAAGCATTATTGCAGTACGTGGCAGCGACTGTGGGGCGGCACTCGCTCAATCTTGCGCAGTGAAGACGATCATGGGCTACACGCCCATTCGAAACAGTGAGCCGTGCATAAGTCCCACGGTAGCGATCCTAATGGCCGCACCGGCGATGCAGAGCGCTTCGATCCGCCTGAAGTATATCCCAAGGTCCACTGCACAGCAAGCGGCCCAGAGTGTTACCGTATTCCATTCGGTGGCATCGAGTGAGCCGTGTCGTGCTGACTCGAACACATGCTGAATATTCGCCCCAAACAGCATCACTTGTCTACCCATCCCGCCGGATGATCCAGATCAGCCCCATTGCTCAGTCCAGAAGCTTTACGCGCTTCAGTAGGACATCCTCTTCGGGCGAATCCGAAACGACGTGGCTGCCGAGGTGGTGTCGCGGAGCAGTACGCATCTGTTGGCCTGACGTGTCCAGTCTGTGTCTCTGAGTCCGCTAAGCGTGGAGCTTGATGCACGTGCGCTTCGCACGCAATCGCTCATGCGTCGCGAGCGGTACGATGCACGCAGAGATCCGCTTGACTTGCACGGTGTGCAGTCACCGTGGACGTCTTGGGCCGTGCCTGAACTCTGGAGACAGACTGACTACAAATGTGCTTATCGCCACCGCACATAAAGGGCGCACTGATTTTGGCGTGCTGCCACAGATCACATTTCAGGATCGATTGGCTACCAGGTCACTCTGTGGACTGTTGGTCGGTCCTGCGCTTCGATTGCAGGCGTAGCGATAACGGCCTCTTCCTCACACCGATTAAGATGAGAAGCTTGCGCAATGCGTTGCTAACCTCACGAAGGCGAATCGGAGCCGGATCTTGACTGTCTCTTTTCCGCTAGGCTGTGCATTCATGCGCATCGAGGTCGGTCACTGGCCGCATCAAGCTCGGGACGCTCAACGTCGGCACGATTGCTCGTTCGAGACGGCATGGTGCTGACGAGCGATAGGCAACGGTACAGCGAGCGGACATTTTTCAGTCTCGCGGCCCTGTGTCTGCCTGTAATCACAGAGAGCAGCTGGAGCCGGGCAACGCCGATATGTACGTAGACATTTGCTGGTCTAGCGTGCGCTGCGCGCAACCCATGGGCGATAGCATGCGTAGTGATCGTGCGTCTCGCTCAGACCGTGCATGACATGCGTCCGCTGCTTTGCTTAGTAGCGCTGAGCTCGCGGCGCTGTTGGACGTATCGCGATATCAAAGGTGCAGAAGCGCAAGGGAAAGGGCAGATCGGTTTCTCGAGCGCTGTGGGCCTAACCTCGATAATAGTATTTGAAGCTGATGAGGAGCGCAAAGTGATGATCAATATGAGGCTTGGACATGCTCGCGGAGAATCGCTGTGCTCGCGGCGCTGCAGCTCCCGTCGCGTTGGTCGAGCGCTCGACACGAAAGCTGCGGGCTAGATGGCGACCTTACCGCTTGATCCCTACGAGCAGAGTCTCTGTCCAGAGAACCGGCAGTACAATGCCCGCTCGATCTATTATATCAAGTCGAGCAAGTCGCATGCCTCCGTAGCTCGCAGGCCTTGAAGCTGATTTCTGAGCAACAGCAATGGCGTCCATCTCCGGCGCAACAGCCGGTCTGCTCGGTCTGACCAACCTATCTGGCTTTGCATTCTACATCATGTCGTCGATGTCAGTAGCGGGATTGGTCTACCTCATCACTACAGAGCAACAACCGCGTAAATATATCAAGGGAGGCTTGCCGGAACTACTCCTGTCTGGCTTGCTCGACAATGCGCTCAGCTTCATCTTGTGTACGTCTCATGCAGATAGTGACATAGTCGAGCGCTGACTGTGCTGCGCAGTCTGGACGCGTGAGCTGCTTCACTGCACAGAGGGATCACGCTGACGCGACAGGATCAACAGTCTTCTATGGTTTAGTACACAGTAAGCCCGACGAAACGCACCTCTTGATCCGCTGAAGCCATCGCGATGCAGTCTACGACTAGATGTTCACGAAAAGCGGGACAAGAGGACCTTTCCCTCGCAGAGAAACGGACGCGCACGACTGCGCATATCGAGATGCCATGCCTCAGTGCATCGGCCGCGCACAGGGAATTGGCGATGCAATGCAGACTAGCGCCTCGGCAGCCTGCCTGCCCTCCGCTCCTTGAACTGTGTCTGGTTCTGCCTCGCTCGTCTGCACACAAAACATGAGATACGTTCGCAAGGTGAGCAACAAGGACCGACTTTGCCATTCGCTCCCTTTCGAGCTCGTTGATGGCGATACCTTCGGAAGAGAGTTTGTCGATCAGCGGGCCGAACTCACCCTCTTCATTGAAATCGCGCCAGATTCCTTCGAGCGTCGGACACCCTTTCCTCGCTTCGCCTGTCAGAGCGGAATAGGCATCCTCTGCAGCCGTTCGACCGATGATGCCTTGCTCTATGCAGTCCTTCTTGAGCCGGAGGAGCTCTTCGTGGATCGCGTGAGCGATGAGGGGTGCAGCTTCCGATGTGAGCGACAAGTCGCTACACAGCTGGATCGCAAACATCTCTGGACTGAGCGGCGAAGCAAGATCCCATTCGAAACGATCTGTCAGTCGATGTGTTTGGATCTGCACATCGATCTGCAGAACGCATTGTTGCGATCAGCTGCTGACACGGATCGAAGCTAAACGGTCTCACGTTGACGATGACGCGCAAGTCAGGCTCAGTATCGAATAGCTGAGGATCCTCCGTCTCGATATCGTCATGCTCGTCGGCGACTTGAAATTCGGCAATAGCTTGTTGCTCGCTTGTTTGCACCTCGATCATCTCTCTGATCTGAGCAACATTATGGCTCGGCAAGCCGACATCTTCGCAGAACAGGCTCGCAAATAGTTCTGGCGAAAAGTATGGATCTGTCACTCAATCAATTCTTAGCTTGGTCGTAGCAAAGGCAGGCAGACGAACCGAGCACGTCCCATACAAAGACGTCGCGTATCCGGTGAGTCTCTGTGTCAAGTTCGATACGGACAGGTAGCAAGAGAGAGTCTCGGTTTGCTTTCCGCCGGACCAGGTCATCAGATCTGCCAATCCGACCTCTACTTCAGATCACGGAGGCTAAGCAAGGCGATCAAACGGACAAATGAGGGTAGCGCGTCTTTCTGGCCGTCTGAGAGTAGACAGTATTGATCGGGGGTATCTGACCGAGGTAGGTCTTGAGCTGTACCATCGGTGGCTGAGATTTTTGTTGCTGCTGCTGCTGCTGCTGCTGCTGCTGCTGAGACGGCGGAGGGACGGTAGTATAAGTGACGCCCTGACCGGGAGCGCGACGAGCATAGTTCGCATGTCGTGCATGCGCTTTGGGTCCCCATCCCGGTTCTGTGTCTTCCTCCGGAGGCGGCGGCATCCAAGAAGGTGTTGCATGAGTCGACGCGCCGTCCTCATCCTCGTCGAGGCCCTCTACTTCAGCATAATTGACGCGTGTACGTTGTCGTTTGCCCGGTACGACCACTTCGGCAGCGGGAGCAGCCTTGCCCTCGGGCCCGATTGGCTGCATGAGAGAAGTCAGGCCGAGGGCAACACGAGAGGGATAGGTTGTCAATTTGGCCTGACGAGACGATATGCCAGCGTAGGGCGGTAACGGCTTCGAGCTTGGACCTAGCAAGTTCCTCCTACGCCGTACTTCTCGTTGGGCAGGCTGAGTGAGTTGCGCTCCCATCTGGGCATAGCGTTGGACTTGGCTGCCGGTCACTTGAGACGGACTGCCGAACTGTAGAGCTTGTTGCTCGCGCAATTGCTGCTGCAGCAGTTTGTTCTTCGTCGTGCTGCCTTTCGGTCTCCCTCTTGGTCGTGGACCGGGTGGCACTGTCGGTGACTGAGCGTACTGACCCGGCACTGGTGAAGTCATAGCGAATTAGGTCGAGTCGGTCTGCTGCCTTTGCTCGCTCCGGCGCGCGAATCCAATTTTTTTCTCACGATGACAAAATTTTTGGCAGCCTACCAATTCGCGACGCTAGCAAGTGGCCCGGTGTCACGCAGCGACAACGTCAAGGCATGCTCAGCAGGTAGTCACACAGAGAGCGCAAGCAGCACGACAGGATGTGTGAGTGAGGTCAACATCTACCTGCTGCTGCGAGACAGAACAACCCCCTTGCGACGCGTCGTGAAGATGGAATGCCTCTTTGACATGTCACTACCGCCACACGCTACCTCACTCTCGGACCTTGCAGCGCCTCTACACTCGAAGGATTGATCGGACAGAGGCTGACATGTTCGACAACGCGCTCAGGTGGCATCTTGGCCGTCTTGAACAACTCGGAAGAAGTACCGGCAGCAGTAGAAATGTCAGTCGTCTGACTCGCGCTGACAAGCATCAACTCATTGTAGACGACTCGACAGCGCCGAGGGTCTGGGCTTACTACAGCACCGTGGCCAAGATGCATGCGGTGTCGTGTCCTGTCACCGAGGCAGATTCCATCAGAATAAAGCCAATGGCATGGTCAGAGACGTCCTCGACACCAACGTCATTGCTTCTATGCCCGGCTACATGGCAGTGGGACATGGCAAGTCCTCTCAATGGCTTTTGCGCCTCTCGCAGTGCTCAGACGCTTGTCTGTGCAGTCAGATATCCTACCGCCGGCTCGTCTGCCCATGCCGAGGCACAGCCTTTCTATGTCAATTCGCCCTACGGCATCGTCTTTGCCCATGCGAGTCTCTCACGCGCACGAACGTATGCAAGCTAAAGCCTATGCAGAACGGCAATTTGATCAACACAGAGTACATGCGAACTTACCTCGACACCTACGGCCACAGGCACATCAATACAGACAGCGACTCCGAGCTCCTCCTCAACTATCTCGCCGATAATCTGCAAAGGACTGGCAAATTTCGCATTGACGAGGACGACATCTTCCGCGCGGTGGGTGAGATGATGCGTCATTGCCACGGCGCGTTTGCTTGTGTTGCCATGCTCGCCGGTTTCGGCATCATCGCCTTTCGTGATCCGCATGGTATCCGACCCTGTGGCTATGGCCGCCGGGCGAATGCTCAGGGCGGTCAGGACTGGATGATGTCGAGCGAGAGCGTCGTTTGCGATGCACTCGGCTTCTCGGACTGGCGCGATGTACAGCCAGGTGCGTAGCTCCAGACTCAGTCTATATCTTGCTGATGAAGCGGGCGTTTGTCAGGCGAAGTCGTCGTCATCACGCGCTCGTCCGTCAAGACGAAGCAAGTGGTTCCCTCCCGAGGCTTCGCGCCAGATATTTTCGAATACGTCTACTTTGCCCGACCTGACTCCGTCCTAGACGGTATATCAGTCTATCGATCTCGTATGGCCATGGGAGATGCGCTGGCAGCCGAAGCAAGATCACAATTGGCTGCTGCAAATCTAGAGATCGATGTCGTGATCCCCGTGCCGGATACGTCTCGCGTTGCAGCTCTTCAAGTCGCTCAGTGTCTCGGCGTTCCTTACCGAGAGGGCTTCGTCAAGAACCGCTACGTCGGTCGCACTTTCATCATGCCCGGTCAGCAGATGAGGTCAGTATGCCTGCACTTTGTCCGCCCGCCAGACTGACAGATGAGCACTCGACAGACGCAAGAATGTAAGGCGTAAGCTCAACGCAATGGCCCTGGAATTCAAGGACAAGAACGTCTTGCTTGTGGACGACTCGATCGTGAGAGGGACGACCTCGAAGGAGATCATCCAGATGGCGCGCGATGCGGGTGCACGCAAAGTCGTCATGGCCTCTTGCGCGCCTCCCATTCGATTCCCGAATGTGTATGGTATTGACATGCCATCACGCCAGGAGCTTGTTGCGCATGGCAGGTCGGAGCACGAGATCGCTACTGCTATCGGGGCAGATCTCGTCGTGTTTCAAACGCTGGATGCGCTCGTTCAGTCTTGTCGGCAATTCAACCCTGCGGTCGAAGCCTTTGACTGCTCGGTCTTCACGGGACAGTATGTCACAGGCGGAGTCGATGAGTCCTATCTACGAGGTCTAGAATCGATCAGGAACGACAACGCAAAGGCAAAGAGCGGCCATCTCGTCAATGGGCAGACGGGTCAAGCTGCCTCGAGCGGTACGCTGGGCAACCAAGCTCAAGCGAGCAATGGCTTCGGTTGCTCCGGTCCCATGAACGGCTCAGATGCAGTCGGCCTGTCGAACGAATCGCTCCCTGCGCTGTCGACTGCGAACAAAGAGATTGCACTTGGCAATTCGTTTCATTCGTCGATGCGGGTCTCTGACGACCCCATGGTCAACGGCATCAGCGAGTCTCAAGACATCGCGGGCGGCGCTGGCGCTGGCGGTGCATGAGCGTCGATCTGTATTGCTATGCAACTGTTCTGTGTTGATTGCTCTACAATGGGACTATCACAACATGATGCGAGCTTATACATCTTCATCTTCATCGGACTCTTCAGTCCGTTGCTCCACCGCACTCGCCAGATCTTGTCCACCCTGCTGAGACTTGCTCTCCGCTATCCTGTTGCCTGTGGAGCCCGTCATGTCAGCCAAGTCTTTGGGGCTCCTCATCTTGACGCGACTGACGGATGAGTTGGGCGATGGCAGCGTTGGTCTTGGGCTCCAGGCTGGCCAGCTTGCGATCCAAGTCTCGTCTCAGATCCCAATTGGGCTTCTTAGGTTGCAAATTTGTGAGATCCTGCTCGGCAAAGTCGACGTCAGCTGGGCAGACTGTCTGAAGCGAGACACGACGAACGAGTTCCTCCTGCCGCCTCGCTTCGTCCTCTCGAATGATCTCTGCCGTCTTGCCCCTCATGAGTGACTCGACGGTCTCTTCTTCCGCCGACCTGTCATGTCCCTTGGGCTGCCTCGTCACAGGATCATAATTGCGAAATTTGAAAGGTTCCGCTCTTGCTTGGCCATTCGTGTGCTCGTGTGCTGCGTCATGAGTCTCTTTGCGTTTCTTGAGCGCCGCTAGCTTCTCTTTTCTCGAAGCTGCTGCCGCATCCAATGACATTCTGCCTCTTTGTGGAGTGCAAGGCCGGCAAGGGCGACGACGACGCGCTCGCTTTGGCGGCTCTGGCCAGCACGGCCGGGGATGCAGCAGCTCAGCCTCGGGCAGACAGCGAGACTGAACTATGATCTCTTGCTCAGAGGTCTGTCGGATGCATCACAGTACCGCAAGACGATCAAGAATGTCCAAAGCCATCCGGTCATTCAGTCCAACCTCATAAAGAGCACCGTGTTGCAGCTGCTCGTGCTCGGATCCGTGCTCCTCTTCGATAGCGTTCTCGTACCTACGCTGTTTTCAGAAGCATCATACACGTCCTTCAACGGTATCGGATCCACTAGTGATCGTAGTCGCCGTCAGACCACTTCTCTCTACTACGAGGCGCGTCCACCCAACGTGGCTGCATGACCGGCCAAGCTTACGCATTGCCCTGGACTATGTACAGCTCTTCTTCCTGTATCCTCTACTGGGCCTCTCCTTCTTCCTCCAAGGCATCTTCAATCTCAATCTCGCTTCGACGCAGTCCCTCCAAGGTGGCGAGCCTGTCGCGCTACCGCTCGGCAAATCCAGCTCGTCCGGTTCGAAGAGCCTGATCGCAAAAGCACTGCAAGAAGTACGCCGAACTTCCGATGCGTCAGAAACTGATCTGACCCGTAAAACCTCGCTATACAGAGTTATCGCGTTTTGCTCATCATGCACTACCTGCTCGTCTGTTTCGTCCTCTATCGGGTTCCGTTACTAGGCAAGCCAGCCTGCTTCATCTATATGGCAGCCATCGGCGGATGGTACTGTTTCGAATTTCAGCTCGTCTCAAAGGGACTCTCGCTCTCCCAGCGAGTCAGATAGTCAGTTCTCTTGCCCTGACCTCTAATTCGAGCTAAGCTCGTGAAATCACCAGCCTTGAGGAGAGGGTGCCCTATTTCGCCGGATTCGGTACACCGCTTACGGTCATATCATTCTGGCATAGCAATGCGATCGTCAACATGGCCATCTTCGCCATCGCCTTTCCACTCTTCCTCGTCATGGCCACCCAGGCCGAACCCAGGCCGCTCGATCCATCGAAGCCTTTAGCAGACTCGGTGCTACCCCAGCGTGGAGCAGAAGATCATGTTGCAGCAGCCGTCAATGACAATTCAGCTCACTTACCGCCCAATGCTACACCCCATTCCAGCGTACCGAAGAGGATACCTCTGCTCGTAGGCGCAGTGATCATTCACGATTTTGTAGCAAAACACCTATGGCCACACATCGCTCGAAAGATTGGCAGCAATTCGTCAGCGACGCACAAAAAGTCTGCTGCTCCCCAGACGAACTGGCAACCTCACTCGTCAAACGGCGGAGCGAGCTATGCCAATTCGGCAGCTGCCTGGCGATCCAACGCGGCGCCGAGATATGCCGCTGCGCCTCCGGGCCCCTCTCCGCCGTTGAGGATGCAGAACGGCACGAGCGACGCCTTCGCGCAGGGTTTTGCGAGTTCGACGGCGGGGAGAGTGGATATTGCTGACACGGGCGCTTATGCTGCCGCTCGACGACGTAAATGATCTCGCGTGATGTACTCTCGATGAAGCAGTTGACGACGACGTGAAGCTTAGCCCATGCCTGCCCATTCGAGCGACAAGTAGGACACTCTGTCTGTCGTCTGGTCGTACGTGCACATGAGCGCGGCCTTCTTGACGCCTGTTGCCAGCCGACCCCACGATACCAGCTCGAGAGGCCGGATAGGATGCTGAGGACTGCTGAGGACGACGGCATTGAAGTGAGAATGAAAGCGAAGAGGATCGCCAGGATAGACTAAGAAATCTGCGCCAAACTTGGGCGCAGGTCCCATGAAGTAGCCTTGCTGGTGCAGATCGGCAAAGACGGCGCATCTGGCTCGCTGCATCTCACTACTCGGATAGTGCCACAGACCAGCTTGCTTGGCGCTCTCGATGGTCTTGTAAGTGTGACCGCGCGCGTCGTAGCCTGGTCTGTTGTGAGAAGTAGGCTCGATGACGATTGCATAGGCATCCTCCTTGATGACAAGCGTCTCGGCAGTTCTCTCAACCGGTTTGACAGCGACAGGCTCGTCTTCAAAGTCGAGCAGAGGCTTCGCGAGAGCTTTCTTTGCGAGTCTCTGCTCTTGCTTTGCTGCGATCTTGTCCGCAAACACCTCTCTGGCCTTTGCAGATCTCGCTTGCTCCATCTTCGCATGCTCTTCTGCTTCTGCCTTTGCTCTAGCCATCCGCTCAGCTCGGTACTGCTCGATTTGACCGGTCGTCGGCTCGCGATGTGCTTTGAGGTCGTCTATGAGCACGGCATGACCGTTACTGACAAGCCAGACGACTTCCTCTGGCATGAGCTGGACCGGTAGACCCAGAAAGACATTCTGCTGGGACAGCTGAGGCAGCGTGCCCGTCAGAAGTCCGCAGATACGCAAATCATCTCGAACGTAGCGAAAGTCTGTTGTGAGCCTAGCTCATCAGTACAGACGTGCTAATTCAGACAGAGGGACCAACCCTGCAAGTCGAAGATCAGACCTTGTCCGTTCGAGACCCGTATCTCGACGCTTCGCGACTCAGCAGGCATCGACGTCGTGAAGAGAGAAAGGCAAAAGCAGCATGATAAGCGCGTCGCGACACGAGACACGAGACAGGCATGGCGATATGATTTGATGGGACGACAACAGGATGTGTATGTATGAAGGACATATCGCTACTTGAGCTGGGCAGCTTCGTAGCTTCCCGCGATGAGCGAAGACGCTTGGATCTGGGACATCCAGATCCGACACGTCCCATCGTCGGAGACGCTAGCAAAGATGTCCTTGTTGAGCGGATGCCACGCGACCGCATTGACGCTGCCCGGCCCGTGACCGCTCAGTACTTCGATACGTGCTGCTGTCCTTCGATCCCAGATGACGATCTTGCCGTCTGCAACCCCATGAGTTTGATGACAAGCAAAGGAAAGAAAGCTTACTCTCGCTGCCACTTATGATGAGATTGTTGCGCGGTCCGCCGAAGCAGCTGCGGATGATGTGCCGACCTTGTTGTTGACCGACATAGCGCTGAACGAGCCGCGCCTCTTCTAGATCAAATAGACCAATCTCCTGCGTGAGTACGTCAGACAGTGGGCATGCTCGCATGCCGAGACGCACATTCGGCACTTGATTGATGAGCGCATAGCGAGAATCGGCAGAGATGGAAACACAGGTCAGATCAGCGTTGACCGATAGTACTCTGCTATGGCCGTCAGTAGAAAGTCCCCGGCTGATCTCCACGACTTACTTTTCCTGCCGTCGCTCCGAGATGTTGTAGATATGTATCCTCCTCTCCGATCGCATGGAAGTGCTGGCCGACGGCGTGCTGCCAGATGCCGTCGCAGGCTCGGTGAGTGGCAGATCAGCCGAACCGATGCAGACGAGCCGCTTGCCATCTGGTGAGATGGCAGCGTCGACGATGCGCGATTGCCCCGTCTGCCAAGTATGCGACGGGTTACCGCTGAGATCCTGTTTGCTCGAGCAAACTTGTCAGACCTAATTTGAGCAGAGCAGTCCACCCTGCGTACCCAAAAGAGCACCTTGGCATCCATGCCTGCGGAGATATAGCCAGTGCCATCCGGAAGCCACTCGATCGCGTTGACGGTGTGATCGTGGGTCTTGTGGGTTGAGATAAGCTCGCCAAGCTGCGCAGCCTGTTCAGCGCATGTCTGAATGCAACAGAAGCGACTGACTTTGACATTCCAGACGTAGATGAATTCTTCGGCGCTTGCGAGCAGTATGGAGTCGTCCGGGCTCCATGACAGACACGAAACGCCTTCTTCGAAGTCTGGGAGGATCTTATGTACGACGAACTCGTAATTCTGCATTGTGGCTATGAGCGATTGTGAAAGCTGTTATCGACGCGAAGTACGTACCTCTGTAATGGACCATATAATGGCTGTCTTGTCTAGGCTGCCAGTGGCAAGATACTTGCCATTGTGACTGAACGACAAGCACCAGACTTCGTCGCGATGATCAGAGAGTGTATGTACGGTGACGTCTGGAAAGACAGAGTGATCGCAATGGTGATCTGCATAGAGCGACGGCCTGTCTTCGATGCAGTGGTAGAGGCAATGATCGATCTGATGCTGTGTAGCTTGCCCAATGAGTTGTTCTAGCCGTCGCTGAGGTAGCATCGTCGATGGTGGTATGTATGCTACGGCAAAACGTCAGCACGCGAATCTTCCTTCGTGTGTCAGATCGATACATACCCTGCAGTCTTTCCAGAGCGAGTCGGCGTGATGAAGATGCGGCGCCATCCCACGATGCTCTCTGCCTAAGCTCCGCCGGATCGCTGCACATCATCAGACTCGATAGAACGTGGATGCGCTCAGGGGCATAATTGAGCGGCGCTAGCTCGTTTCTCAACACGCTCAGAGCTGACTTGGTCTCCCTTGCTTCGAGCATCTCCAGATACTTCTGTTCGCTTACGATGAAACGTATCGCCTGTGCGAGACAAAGTGATAAGCACATATCTGGGCAAGATCATTCTGTCGGACCTTTGCTGATGTACTGTCGTCGCTCCGATACGGCGCTAGTGACCGCTCGACTTGATCCCACGAGCCAGAGAGCACGGCGGCGCGGAAGTTCGTCACTGTGGGGCTTTCCATATCGTAGCCAGACTCTTCCGCTAGCGCTTGAGCAGCATTCCTGCACCTCGCGTGAACCGTAAGCATGGCCTAATCATTCGTCGCGAGGTTTGACGTACGTATACCCAGAATCTTGTAGCGCTTGTAACAGCAAGCGCACATACTCTGAGCGGTCGATCTGGCTGCCTGCCCGGAGCGGCTCAAAGTCAGAGCTTGCGGTGAGCGCAGATGGCGGGATGGGCAGAATATCGCCTGGCTCAGGATGGCCGTTGTGGCTACCGTTGGAGAAGCTCGGCATCCCATTTGGTCGTGCACCATTCGAGCTGCCATTAGCCGCTGGCTCGTGTCGACGACTGCCATTCGTAGCTGGCTCTTCAGCTGGGAGGACTTCCTCGCTAGCAGCCGAATGTGTCGATGACATCGAAGGAGGCCTCATATCGTGCGCTACTACCAACCGCCTGCGTTTCTGTTGAGGTCCGCTGGATCTTGGCGACTCCGGGTACGGAGGGCTCGAGCTCTCTGAGCGTGTCCTGACTCCGCCTATCCGTTGCCGACCAAGCTGTGCTCGGGCGGGGCTAAGACTGTGCGTGCGGAGAGATGGCTCGCTCTCGATAGAGGCAAGACTGAGCGAGAGAGCCCTGGTCGGAGTATCCGAGTTGCCGGCAAGCGTATCGCTCTCTGCAATGGGCGCAGGTAAGCTGACCGCGGCCGGATTGATGCCCGTGCTCTCCAGGTCCACAAGCGGCCGAGCTAGCAGGCTAGGCAGCTGATCAATTGAGAGCCTTTGGCTGATCCTTTGGGCTCGTCACCGCTCTCTGGCGGCCGTGGTGTGTGAGTTAGTCACGATTCCGGTACTGCCGCGATATGATGGATGACAAGCTTATCGGCCCTGTCTACTGTGGGTCGTGTGTCACCAATCCGCCGCACGTATATATACAGCACGGATGGTAGCGTGCGCAGGCCTGTCGCTCTCGCTCAGGTCAGCGACTGCCGGCTCCCAGTCTGGGCAAATGCAATCGCGTCACGCGCAACGTCGTCGTCCTATGCATCATGCAGTTCATACTCGACAGGCTCTGCACTAGACCGGGCATTTTCAGCCAGCAGCGCATCTGCTTCGGCCTGCACATCAGTCGACGTGTCTAGGTAATGCTCTTGAGTCTCCCCGACCGCTTCGACCGTCTCCTCGAAGGCGGCAGCCGTTTCGGTAGGCTGTATCTGGGTATCGGGAAGCACATCGCCTGCAGGCGGTATAGCGTTTGAGCTGATCGATATTGTCGCACTAGCAGACCCTGCCTCGCTTTCAGGCTGCTCGAGGGATTGGAGTGCAGCGGGTGACGTGACGGCATCGAGATGCTGATCCGTGGGCGGCGCAACATCTGCTGCAGCAGCTGGACGTTCTTCAGCAGTCTCCTCTGTAAGAATGGCTACCGTGGCATGCATGTCGACGGCAGCCGTAGAAGGCTTGACGGGACTGGCGGGAAGATCTGGCAGAGGTGAGTCGATCCTATCCTGATCTACTGACGGTCTTGCAGACATGGTTGGTGCTGCAATAGTGGTAGGTGCGAGCGGCACGGCTGCTATTGATTGAGGAGATGAAGCGCCCCTGCGCATCTCAGATGATCTGCGAGGCTGGTCGCCTTCTCGTGACGAAGACCGCGTCATTGGGCGGGAGAACAAGCCAGCTAGCCTGTTCTTTACGTTGATCGCAGACGGCGCTGCTGATGTGCTGAGCTGTGACACCAGGCTACCAGACGGAGGCCTGGTTGCCGGGTGCGTGTTTACCGGAGCCTGAACAACACCAGCTTCTTTATCCGATGAAGCCTCTTTGGGCTCGGTGTTTGTTGCAGCTGTGCTCGCTTCTGGTACTGTGCTTGGCTTGACTTGCGCTTCTGACGAGCCACGAAAGTTTGCACTTGTTGGTGTCGCTGTCCTTGGCGTCGATACTCTGCGCTGGTAAGTAGGAAAGCTAGGCGTTGGCGCCAGTGTTGGTGCTGGTGTGGGCGTTGGCGCTGCAGGCGGTGCATCTACGACGATCGGCTTGGATCCGACTAGCCTCTCAAGCTCCTCCCCGGGAGTTGCTCGTTGCAATCCCTTGAGCTCTGACCATCGAACGCGAAGATAGGTCGCATCCGCAAGCAAGCGATCTTTCGCAATCTGACTCTTGAGCGGAATGCGTCCGAACTCGTCTGCCAATCGATTGTGTATGGCCGAAAAGACTTGCATCATGATGTCTTCAAGCGTTGTGCTTTCGAGGTATCGCGATAGGACCTTGTGCAGCGTGGCCGACTCTTTGATCAGGCTTTCCATGTACGCATTGGGCGAGTTGGATTCCTTCTCCCAGTCGACCTCCTATAAGCAGCTAGCTGTCAGTCACAGTATAGCAAGCGAAGCACACAAGCCTACCATCAGTGACTTGCAGTGCACAGCGAGTCGATCACCCATAATGGCGACGAGCTTGAGATGGATTTCGCTCTGATGCTCTTGATAGTCGCGCTTGAGCTTGTCAAACTCGACTAACATGACAGTCTGTTTCGGAGTAAGATAGCGCCGGACGTTCTCGCGAACGTAGGGGATGAGACTGATGTTGATCGATAACGCTTGCGAAGCGAGGGCCAGATGCTTGGCTGTGATGTTCTTGAGTCCAGCAGATCGCATAGCGCCCGCACCAAGTACAACTTGACATGTCCTCGAGTTAAATTGCTATAAGCATGTCAGGATCGCACCGAGTAGCTAAGAAGACGGCTGACCTTGAGGAATTCGATGATCCGGCTCATGCACTCCGTGGTGAGCTGGGATAAGTTGACAACGATCCGCAGGTAATCAACGAGTACTTCCAGACACTTGAGAGATGCCGCGACGGCGTGGAACGAACGGCCCTCTATGATCAATTGTTTGCCACCGGGTCCGATTGCTGCATTGCGGGTCGGATCACGTGCTGCTCTTGCAGATCCAAGCAAGAGCTCGGCCGGTTGTTCTGTCGCGCTGCTCAGAACAAGGTCGACGTGATGTTGTGCCTCCCCGCTGACGTCGACCGCAGACCATTGCTCATTCTCGACAACCTTGGCAGATTCAGCCGTTCTTGTGTTGTGGTATTGCTGCAGAAATGCGCGACTTTGCGTACCGATGACACTCCGTAGCCCTGCTAGCATATGCCGAGCGAGACCCTCGGAGCCATTGATGAAGGTCCAGGTGAGCTCATGAACCTGTGCAAACTCTGCTAGCGGCAAATGCGAATGCTTTTCGGTTCTGACGCCGAGTACTTTCGAAAAGCGCACATGACTGAGATCGGCCAAGATCCTGAGCAGATCAGCGAGCTTATCTGTGGTCTGCTCAATGAATCGTTCTGAAGAACTTGCGCCCATCGAGAATTGTGTAGACTGTCTCGAGGGTCTCGTGCGCGGTTGAGCAGTGTCTTCCTTCAGAAGTTGCATGAGCGCGTCCGAGTGCAGGCTGATGATCTGTAAACAGGTCCATAGTGCATGATAGGTGCGTTGTAAGACTTGCAGGAAGTCTGCGTGAGATTGTTCGCGCAGCTTGACAGCTAGTGCTGCCGTTCTATCTTGTGTGCCGTTACGTCTGTCCATAGACGTATCGAAAGTCTCGTCATCTTCGGGGTTCTCATGAGAGATCGGCAAGTATTTGCGGACGAGTTGCCGAACTTCTCGCGTGAGTCCATCTTGCCATGAAGATAGAGCCGCTTCAAAGGCTTCCGGCGCGCACCGCAGAAGGCCTCTGACGATCGGCCGAGCACGGTCCTTCGCTCGTTCTATAATCTGCTGCCGAGCAGTGGCCATGGTCGCATCATCCTTGAGATATATGCGAGCCATAGCGATTGACGTCTCAGCTTTCTTGGCAAAGCCATTGCTAAGCCAAGTTCTTTTCGCTGATGGCTCTGAGGAATCTACGTCAGTGTATTCCTTCAGCCGCTGTTGGAACTCGTGAACGAGATTGCCTATGAGCTCGCCTTGCAGAGATTGCGCGATCGACAATCTCAGGGCTTTCAGCCGACCGGGCACAGGCTCAAGTGCTTTCAGTCTGGCGAAGACTATCTTGGGTGCTGGCCGGCTCGCAGCTGCGGGCTGCACAGGCTCTATCTCATCCTCGGGTATGACATCTAACGCAGCGCGCTTCGAGACGTTATCAGGCGAGTCATCATGAGAATCGTCCGTGCGCCATAGATCCTCGAGTTCGGTAATCATAGAGAGCGCTCCCTCCCATTCGCCTTGATCGAACAGCTCCGTTGCGTCTGCTAGCGCCCGCCAGACCTCTTTGACACGCTCTACTGCTAGCTGAAGATCCTGGGCGTTGCGTCTGTTGATCTGAGTCTGTACAATTGCAAGCCCTTGCTCTGCCGTTCCTTTGTCAATTCGGTGCATCTCTTCTTGCAGGGCTGCTATCCGATCGAGGGCAACTGTCGATTGCGAGCCCAAAGATTGTAAATTCGACAGTGCTGAGAAAAAGGAGGCTGATCGTTCCGAGATCTCGACGGTCATATGACTTTCGAGCACGTCCAGATAATCTGTCAGTCTGTTCTGAAGCGAAGCGGCATCTTTGGCAGTCGCGAGATTGGCTTCCATCACTATTTCGAAAGTGTTCGGATTGCTGAGCTCAAAGTCTTCCGAAAAGAAGGATGTTGGCACTGAGGAAAGCGGTGGTAGCTCTTCCCGCTCTTTGCCTTTCAGCGACTGAGCAAGCGGCGCGCGAGGAGAGGATGCCAAGCTTGTGTCGTCCAACGTCACGCGAGATGTACTCGCTTGCCGAGCAGTCTTGAGCTCTCTTTGCTGCTCAGTAAGCGTAGCAATGTAGCGATCGTGTTCGCTCTTGATCTCCGTCAGATAGCTAGCAAATTGGGTCGGCTCAATCTTGGGCATATCGCTCAGCTTGACATCCGGCGCCTGTCGTAGGCCGCGAGATGCCGCCGTCCGAGGACCTTCGACGGATCTCAACGGATTCAGCGTTTGTAGACCCGCCAGAGTCGTTGGCATGCTCGGCAATAAAGATGTCGTCGACGAGCCAATGACCGTCGAGATGCCTGTCATCGTGTCAGCTCGCTCCGCTGCGAGACGTCCTTCGTAACTGACCGAACTTGCCGAGCCGAGCAGACTGCCTGTCTGCAGGCATAGACTTGCCCATGGCGCCCTCCATGGCGCCAGGTCTTCGACAAAGCTGGCGTCACTTGGCTGAAGTGCAGCAGCTGCAGCGACGCGACTTGTTGCAAGCTTGTTGGCCGCTGGCTGTACCAGGCCTCGCAGTCAGCTCGGCCTCCCCCGAATCCATTGCCCTCGCATCAACTCCAATGAAGCCAGTTCCTATGCATAGACCTCTCGCTACATCGATGCATTGGCACGCTACTACACATGGCCGCCCGCAACCAACCAACTTGGCAAATATGAGAGTCACGCCGCGCTTTGGGTTGCTCAGCGTAGACACGAAGAGTCGCCCCATGCGATGAGCCATCGATCTCGCGCTAGCATACACAGTGCTCGGAGCTCGAAGGCACGCGGTCACCGACGCGCCCTCGCGACACGGCCGTCTGTGCTCAGGTCTTTTGCTGCTCTCAGCTCGACCTCTTCACGCAAGAGCTATCCCTCGAGCAGACTGTAAATTTCTTGTGCTATCACTCATCCGCGGGTATGCTCCTGATGAGCTGGATATCAATAGCATGTCAGCTTGGTCTACTGGCAACAGCACGCGCACAAGCAACATCCAATTCCACGCTCGATGCAGTCTCCATTCAGACTTCGAGCGCTAGCTCGCCCACCCCTCTGCCTTCGCCTTCGGGTGGCATTATCGTGTATGGGAACACCGTCTATACGACAGTGATCGGCACCACTGTATCGTTTCAATCGGTCACTTCTGTCCTCTCGCCAGTGAGCAACAGTCCGACCCGAACTTTCATTACTGCGGTACCCACCTCAATGGCCGTCTTCGCGACTGTGACGAAGCGCATACCAATTTCTACGCAGGTGCCCGATCCTACGCCCACGCCCTTGCTTCCTGGCACGATCGCTACAAACGGAAAGCCGATACTCAATTTGGATACACACATCGACCCAGCCTTTGCGCTGTTGGCAGCTTGGCTCATACTCACAGGATTACCTATCTTGCTGCTCGGGCCTCGTCACAGATGGTAAGGTCAGCGCCCTGTCGAGGAACACCGCTGATCTTGACACTCAGGATTGGTCATTTCGTCGCTGGCTGGTATCTCGTTGCTCTTGTTATCCTTGTCTGCGTACTCCGCTTCGGCATACAGAACCAAGTCGTTGCGCCGGGCGTCGGTGTAGGCTCTCACCGCTCTTCTGCTGACTTCACTGACATTCGCGCTAATACAGCTCCGTGTCGGCTTCTTCTTTATATGCTCTGGCATCTCACTGCTAGGAGCTGTCATTTCTGCAGTCTATCGTCAGGCTACACAATCGTTCACGGTCGCACCCCTGGCCAGCTTCCTCTTTGCGCTATATCTACAGTCTGTCCGCTCAGATGGACTGTTGCGCGATGACAGCGCAAAGTGGGTTTTTATGCTCGCCACCACCGTCACCTGGTTCTCTCTTGGCTGCGTACCACGCTTTCAGAATGCTGTACAGACGATCTCTTTTGCCTGGCTTGGCGCAATAGCATTCATCGTCGGCATTGTGAGGACTCGCATGCCATACACCCTCACATTGCTGACATTGATGAGCAGGATTGCGTTACTTGTATGGGCTACAAAGAGATGCTCATCTGGAATCTCGGCTTCAAGATCTTTCCATCCCTTGCTCTGCACTTCCCCATGGTCGTCGGCATTGCAATCGAAGTAGCGGCAATCCCATTCGTGGCTGTAGTCGGTATCGTCGTACAGGTTCGCTATGCCACGTTCTTGAAGCTTCGTCACGAAGCGGAAATCAGCGAAGAGCTCACTCGAGAGACCGATCACGAGCGCTGGTCGGCCTCTGATGGATCTTCTCGTCGCCCGTCCGGCGTGCTGCCATATGATCGCAAGGAATGGGAGAAACGATACCCTGCGAGCATGCATTCGACGCAATCAACACTTGCCTGCAAATACGCACCTGCGTCAACCGACGGCTGCGCAGAAGCAAAGAGGCCGCCTGCTCGCAAGGCGCTCATTGTGGCGCCAGACTTCGACTCGCTGCCGAAAAAGCGTATGTCCAATTACAACTGGCTGTCGACCTTACTTCCACACGGTGGCCGTGACCCGCGCGATGTTGTCGTAGCTAGGATTACGAAGAAAAGAGGCTCACTGCCTCGATACGTCAGCGATCGACCTGGACCGACGGAAGCCTTCATGCCTGCGCCCGAATGTAGTCCGCCAAGCACGAGCGAGCCCGATGACCGAAGGCGCTCATGCATCTTCTCAACCGATCCCGCCGCACGCACATCAGCGATCATTTCGGAGGGACAGCGTGCCGTACTAGAGGAGCGCGAGAGGACAAAAGCAGAGATTCAGCTGTTGCGCAAATCAATCAACGACCTAAGCGAGGCGATTACCCCGCCAAAAGGTGCTCGCCCCCGTTCGTTCTCCTCGCCGCAGTCACTGTCTCGCAAAAGGTCGCCTCCGGCCGTGCCAGCGATTGATCCGAACTACGCGAGCCTCTATCGTGCGCCTGCGGGTCTTCAGCACAAGGCCCAACGAGAGTCTATTGCAACGCGACCCGCTTCGCCTTCATCGTCTGTGGCCTCGTCTCGACACAATCTGCCGAAAGCTGGCTCAGCATCGTTGCCCGCGGAGAAGATGCTATTGTCCGAGCTCTCTGCTGGGCAAGATCGTCGTCAGCGGGCTGCAAACAAGCGTATGTCTTACGTCTCTAGCGATGGAGCACCACCACCTTTGGTCAAGTTCGATGCGCCCAGCGACCCGTTTGCAGGGAATCACAGACAGCGCCTCTCGTTCGTAGCTACGTCAGCACCACTATCTGCTAAGATTGCAGGAAGGGCGCCGGATCCCTGGACCGGTAGGCCACTGGAAGAACTTCTCGAGCATTCACGCTCTGATACAGCAGACGATCCTGTGAAGCATGATCTCATGTCGCGTCACCGTCAAAGTTTGGCAAAGATGCAGAGGCCTGTCAGTCTTGTACTCAGCAGCGATAGTCAGCCATCGTCACCCGAACGACCGCGGGCAAGTCGTGGTCAGCTGATTAGGGAGGCACTGGATGCAAAGCGCAAAGAAGACTCACGCTCGCTACGTTCGTTCAAATTACGTTCTGGGTCTATCAATCAAGGAGCAGAAGAGACTTTGCGGTCATCTGTCACTTCAGACAAGCGCGTGGCTGCGACAAGCACGAATGAACGCACATCCACAATACAGCAGCCTGGCGCAATTCAAATCACTCGTCCAGCTTCTCCACCTGGCAAACGCGGCTCTCTACTGGCAGATGCATTCGACATGGAGCGTCTGCGCTTCGTCAACCAGGCATCGTCCCGTTAATACTACACTCGCATCCCTCTTGTTGTCAATCTATTCAATCGAAGGTCGTCTAGACAGTTTGTCCTTGACATCGAGCCATTTATCGACGGCGAAATCGACGCAAGCAGGTGCGCTGCAGAACACCATGAATGGTCCAAAGCAGACTGCCTGGATAGACAGATCGGCTGTCGTGAGACATCAGCAGGGCACAACGTTGAAGGTGCCATGCTCACCAGCAGAGTATGTCCGGGGAGGATAGCCCTGTATGAGCGACTGGATCAAAGTAGCTGCGCAGAGGATCTGCCCTCCAATATAGAGTAGACCCAGCAGAGCGAGCCGCAAATAGATCCATGCGAGTGAATTGGCAAAATGAGATGGGCGGCCTGGGCGCTTGTCGGGCAGCTGAACCAACTGACCAAAGGGAGCAGTCTGTTCGGCATGAACTTCTGATTTTTCGCTTGGCTCTTCGATGTCGATGAAAGAACGCCCTCTGATCGAGATTGTATCGCCCAGGCTTTCGCGCTCGTCCTTTTCCGAGACAGTGTCAAGTTGCAGGCCCTCATCGAGAAAGCTGTGATCTGATGGAACGGGCGATCTGCGCGACGCATAGCTGTACGATGGAAAGTCGTGATGCGTCTCGTGGTGGGTTTCGACAGTGACGATACAGTCTTGAGAAGTTGGCCGGAGCGAGTCTTGCATTGCTGCCTGGTGTCGCCAGATACGACGGATGTGATACAGGCACAAGCCTACAATCCAAGCCATGGGGACCGTAGAGAATATGCCGGCCTGCAAGCCGATGAAGCCGAGCCAGAGATGGTTGACGAGGCCGCATTCGACATATTGAGGGCCGATGGCGTCCCAGTGCACAGCGAGACCGACGAAGATGAGGGAGACTGAAGCAGCCCAGAGCCATACTGCAATGATGACCTTGTCGATGCGCTTTTGCCACCATCCTCGCGAATCGGCGGAAGCAGGATGTATCGTATTGGACGGACTGACGTGAACGCTGTATCGAACTTCGGCTAGAGTTGCGTCGGTCTTGAGGATGAGCTCGAGACACATGAGACAGTAGTGCAACGATGCAGCTGCAACGATATGCGCGTACATGTTCTCGAAGTAGCCTTGCCATTTGCAGAGGAGTATTGGCCACGTGTCCGGTGGACCATACCCGCTTACGCCGGTTGCATACACGGCGATGCCAACCCAGCATGGCAGCAAGAAAGCAATGACAAGCAGGGCCAAACTTTTGTAGAGCAGATCTTGAGAGCGCTGTCTGAAGACGACGATGCCGCAGACGCAACTTGATATGAAGCAGCCGAAGCCGCAGATGACGATCTGCGCAACGCCAGCAGCCAACTGTGCCTTCATCCCGTCTGACTTCGGCGTGGTAAGAGAAGACGCAGGAATGAGGAGAGCGAGGTGAAGATTTCACTTTGCTCGAGTGAATGGATGATGTGCCAGTGAGGCTTGATGAGTCTGTGAAGGCGTCTCGCATACATTGCATCATCAGTAGCGCGATCGCAGCAGAGTCTGGCCAGAATCAGGAGAGGCACGAGCGCCCACAGTGTAGCTGCGGACGCTAGCTGTGGAGAGAGCATGATGTCGTCTACGTGGGTAGAAGAGGGGATTGTGAAGCAAAGGAACGAGTGACGAGCGACTAGGACTTGCCCTTTTGCACTATCTGGCAAAAGGAGAGCGCGCGCGACAAGTCGACAATTGGCAGTGTGCCGAGCTCGGCTGCCGTACAGCTTCTCGCAGTATGGAAGCGCCAGTCGCTGGCCCATCCAGTCAGCCCTTCGGTGCGCTACCTCGGCCACAGCGCAAGATCAAGCCGACTCGTCGGGCTGCGCCTAGCAAGTTGAAGCTCAAGCTCGGCGCCGGTAATTCAGGCGGTACATCCAACCTCAATCGCTCGGCGGGCTACGATGGCTCTCTGGATTCTGATCCAGATGAGCCTATCGCATACGAGGATCAGTTCATACTGCGAATGCCTGCGAACAGCGATGCAGAGAAGCTCAGAGAGCTCGTCAATCGTCGCGAAGTTGACCCGAGCGTGTACTTCAAGTTCAAGGACTCGAGGAGGGCAACGATGGGCATAGGCAAACACCTCTATCGGGCCAAGCTCGTCGACTTGCCATGTATCATCGAAGCGAACAAGACACTCGACAACAAGCACTTGTTCAAGTCTGCAGATATCTGTCAGATGCTGCTCGTCGAAGATCGCATATCCGACGAATCTGCTGCAACAGACGGGCAACCTTTCAACATCGAAGACTTTGTCTATCCGCACGGGCTTACGCCGCCTCTGTACCATGTTCGCAAGAGACGGTTCCGCCATCGCGTCAACAAGCGCACGATTGAAACCGTCGAGCGCAACGTCGAGCGATTGCTCACTGCAGATGCAAACGCAGATGAAACGCAGCTAGGTTCGTACGGAAGCGATAAGTATGCGAGATGCTTATCTGATTTCTGCGAGCAGAGATGCTATCACATGACGAAGACTCTAGTCAAGACGAAGAGGGCGTCTCTGAGGCACAGACACCCTCGCAAGCCATGACGCCAGCCTACGAAGGCATGTCAGATCGAGGCGAGTCTGTCACTGCAGCCACACCTCGCAACGACGACGACGAGGAAGACGACAGCGATAATTCCTACGATGACGGACTTGCGGCGGAAATCGCAGCGGGACTGATGGGCTCGGCGGCTGATGATGCTCGCGCGAAGAAGGCTGCAGATGACGAAGAAGAGGATGAGGATGCCGGTCTGTTTGGAGATGAGGAGAGCGGGAGCGATGACGAAGAGGATGAAGATGAAGAGGTGGACGAACAGACAAAGGCGCTACGCAACAGGATCAAACTTGCGCAAGATGAGATCAAGGATTGCGAGGGAGCTATTGCCCGCAAGCGAGCAGAAATCGCTCGTGCTAGCAATCCGATCTTGAAGGTATGCCTAACCTTTCGGTTGCTATACCGCCGCTCATAGGAATCCCAGAAACGCTTCGAGGATAACCTGCGGCGTCTGATGATTGAGCTCGACGTCAAGCGAGATCAATTAGCAGCAGCGCACACCGACAGTACCGCCACTCAGGCGCCCGTGCCCGTGCCTGAGCAGCGTGCCGTGACCGCGGAAGTAGAGCAGCCAGCGGACGCGCCTGTGCAGGAGGATGCCGAGATGATGTCTACACCGGTCGCTCAGGAATCTCTGCGGGTTGATGATGCACATACACCGATGGATACAACAGAATGATGCATGCATGTTGTCATCTGATCGTGGGTGTATCGACAGGCAAGACCCTGTAGCCGCTCCGTCTGCCGTGTAGTGGTCCTTTCCTCCAGAGCCAGAGCAAGCCCTTCTGAAGCTGTCCCGGCGGCTCAGCTGCAGCCTCTTCCACCTCGCCATTCGATCTGACGCGATACTGTTTGCCGTCATCTCTCCATCCTACCCTATCGCCCGCCATGGCAAAGATCCATATGGGCAAGGCGGAAAGCTCTCGCAAGATCCAGGCTCGAAAGAAAGCTACGCCGGGCCCATCGTGAGCTGCTCGACCGCTTTCGTAGGGTGCTGCTCGCTGTAGCGCGTGGTACACTGCCACGTCGGTTGCATACCACGAGCCGAAGTGGAGCAGCAGTACGAGCCAGATAGGTAACAGGCGATTGAATCCGTATGCTATCATGATACCGCAGACGACTGATTCTGTCAGAGGTTCGACAAGGGTAGAGGCAGTGACCATGTACTTTCGTACACGGATCCATCTGACTCGTCGCCAGAAGTACGACGAGAGGGCCATGGAGCCGATGGTGTTACCTGCTACGTCCACTGACATGGCATGTCGGTAGCCCAAGTCATGCCAGATGGCAGAGCCTATCATATTGTCTTCGCCCAAGTATCGCCCGAAAGCCTCTAAGCCAGTAGCAGCGTTCGTCGACTTGGATCGTGCTGCTCGTTTGGTCGTAGCTACGTTCAGGTCCGATCGCCGGAAGAGCGTTGACTTGCCCATGACGCAAGAATCGACTCGAAGGAAATTGATGGCGAGATACATCTTGGCATGGGTCGTACAGAGAAAGACTTGCTCGATCCTTGCACCCAGCGATACATCTGGCATGAGTGCGAAAGGGACATGATGGACAAGTCCGATAGATCGCGAGCCGGACGTGCTTTGCAAGGCTTGAACAGCTCGCGTGAGCGCGCCTACGTCCATTAGAACATTGGCATCTAGAATCCAGAGCAGATCATGCGTTGCCTCGTGATACGAGCGCACGAGATTGTTGATCTTTGGATTGACCCCTACGTCTTGTTCGCCTGAGCTCAAGTCAGCCCTTGCACGTATACAGCAAGGCCTATGCTAACCAATGAGGAGCTTGGCTTTGACGGCCGGGTATTTGGCGATGAGATCATTCACGATGGGGATGGCTTGGTCTGCCGATGATGCAACGGAACAGATAATCTCCTTGTCTGCGTAATCCTGCCTGAATGACGCTTCCAGGTTGTCGTACAGGTTGCAGTCCAGCCCACGGAGCGGCCTCAGGATAGTGACGCCAGGCTGAGCTGTCGTCGGCTTTGGCTGCTCGAATTGGCCTGTGTAGCGTGAGCGTCTGCAAGATGCATGCGGGCGTGAGCCATGGCAAGCACTGCTGAGAGGTCATGACTTGCGCAACGTATCGACCGAGGTTGCCAATGGCATACATGGCCGACACCCAAACGACGCATGCCAGCCTGAAGCGAGCGTCAGCAGGCTGCGCTCGCAGCGCATGCTTCCTGACTCACTGAGCTGCCAAAGGCCAGCTGAATGTGGCAGCAGACTGCCTTTCTTCCATGACAAAGCTGCAGATGCGCGAGTTTACAACAAAAGACAGATGATTCAGGACGAGGCTACCAAGATGCTTTGCTCCACCCGTTGAGCTCACCACGGGTAGCCTTGAGCTTAAATTGATGCTGTGAAGTCAGTTTCGATCAGGTACATCAAGCGTCTGACGGCGAGCGCCTCACCCTGCAAAGTCCAATCTTGCCAAGCACACCTCTGCCCCGTCCGGTCTCTACGCACCTGTTCTTGGGCGCAGAGGGTCTGCTTGCCGTAGAGAAGATCGCAGGCGACTGCAGTGAGAGCTGTGCCTGTGTCCGTATCTGCTCGAAGCATCAGCAGAACGTAGCAATCGCAGACATTCGAATCTACTTGGACCGGCAGCATCTCGTTGCGCGCGACATAGAGGTACGCCTTCCGCAGTAGCTCTGTGGAGGCAAAGGCTTCTCTCCGCTTGATATCCCTCAGCACCCGAGCTGGGTACTGTTTGACCATTGAAGCTCGAGATCTTACTTTGCGTTAGCATCGACGTGGTCCTGCTGCAATTCCTGCATTTACTGCTTACGAGTCGAGATGACGAAACGATCGACGATCGACGTTCGCATTCCGGCTGCTCGGCAAACCGCGCGTCCAGTCCTGGTCGGCACAGCTTCTTCGGCATCAGGCAACAGACCAGAGAGTATTCAATAAGATGGGCCTCATCATGACTAACATGGATCAATACATCGCAAAGGCTATCCCTGCCAACTATGGCTTCGTTCTCGGTGTCGGTCTCTCGTTCGGCCTGCTCAATTTCTGGCAGACAACCCGAGGTCAGTAGGGCCTGCAGCAGCAAGCAGCTCTGAGATCGGGTGTGCGTACAGTGGGTGCAGCGCGTAAGGCATCAGGCATCAAATACCCCCAGACCTTTGTGTCTGATGAACAGCTTCAATCGTCCCCCGAAGCGCGCAAATTTGCCTGTGCCAACCGTGCACATCTGAACACGCTAGAACAAGCGCCCATGCTCACTTATGCTCTCCTTGTTGCTGGTCTGGCTGCACCCAGAGTTGCTTCCGCCTTTGGCCTGATCAGTCTGGCCGGACGGGTCGTGTACACGCTCGGCTACCTCTCTGGCGATCCTAAGTTGCGTCTCCGAGGCAGCTTCCACTATATCGGCCTCTTCGGGCTCTACATCACCTCTTTCGTTGCAGTCTATCAGATCATCAGCCAAGGAATCTGATGCCGATCAGCATTGTATCGCCTTAGGCTGGCAAGGAGCAGATGGATAACGCAAGAAATGCAATACAGACAATACATGTGCAGCCAACAAGGTCGTGTCGAAGTTGTCGAGTGTTGGTGAAGATCAAGACCACACATATATTGAGAAATCGCGGAACCAACTGTTCTGATCCCTTGGACTTGAGTATTGCTTCGTTGAGCCACCGAAAAAGGTGTCCGCCTGTCCGGTTTCTGATCAGCAAACGCGCATCGCGGTCCAGAAGGCGGCCTACCATGATGCCGAGCACTTGCGTGTCCGTCTTGGAGTTAGACGCATTCCATGCCTTGGCGACAGCTTTGCTACCCGAGCCAGTGCCCTTGGCGATCGCTGTCGACGTCGAGGCTGCTACGCCTACAGTCGTCGTCTTCGTACGATGCTCCGTCGTCGTCTTCGTCCTGACAGCCTCGATCGTCTTTGTAGGGTGGATGGTGCGCGTCTTGGTCGTAGTGTGATACTTTGTCCTGAAGACGGTCTTGTGGACTGTCTTCGTCGTCACTTTGAACGCGCGCTGCTGAAGCACCAGGGTCGGCGCTGCTGTTGGCGCAGACGAGGGCATCTCTGTTGTAGAGAATTTGGCAGAGGTAGCAGAAATGAAGCGGAACGCAGACGGATTGGCAATGATCTTAGCTTGAGCAGTGGGCGTCACAGTGACTGTCTTGTATCTGCGCACTTCCTTAGTGGTCGTGCTATGCTCGGTCACAAGCTTTGTCTCGGCCGTCTTCGTTTTGTAGTCCGTGATCGTGACGTGACGAGTGAGGGTCTTGGTGAGCGTCTTTGTTCGGACACCAGCCTTGATAGGACCAACGGACAGCGACGATGTCGCAGTTGCGGTAGCGACACCGGAGACACTGCCAATGAGCTCACCGGTTTCGCCTGGAATGGTCACAGCGGTCGGTGCACACGTAGGGGCGACTTGAGGTGCGCCCGCTGGTGCAGGGAAGGTCGAGAAGCCAGGATTGACCTTGGAATCAAACAGCAAGACGTAGCCGCCAACTTTGACGGTACCGCTGCTTGCACCTCGAGCGCCTCGATAGAAGACGGTATCAGAGTGTAGTTTGAGCTCGTCATTGACCCAGATGTTGAAGCCTCCATTGGCCTTGCCGGGCGTATTGAGCCAGATGTCCTGACGGATGTTGGTCCATTCGCCCGTTTTGAACGTCCAACTGCCACGACCGATTGACATGCCGTAGACGGCATCGCACCAACTGAGCGGAGGGAGGGTACAGAGTGCTTCGACCTGCTTGTCTCGGGCAGCATAGAGATAGAGCTCGCCCATGCCGTTCTTGCGGAACATCAAACGGGTTGAGAAGCAGTCTTCAGCTGCCACACCGCCAGAGCATGCAGTATGGCCGCCATAGAGACCTGGAAGCTTGCCGCCGAGCACAAAGTCAAAGTCCTTCGGGAAGAAGACACTGTAGGCGAGCGAGACATTGTTGCTTCCAGAGATCGGCACTGGATAGCCCATGAGCTCATATACAGGCAGTCACAGATGGCAGCTTACTGGGTATTGCGTTGAAGCCAAAGCCACCGACAGGCTTGTTGCCCGGCGACCAGGTGCCCTTGGGATAGAGCGCCTTGAGCGAGTTGTTCTTGTTGACATAGTCATCGGAAGCCTTGCCAGCCGATGACCACTGACTAGCAGGAGGGTTGCCCTTCTGAATCTTGACATTGTCGCTGCCCCACGCCCAGTGGTTGAACTTGAACGCGGTCGTCCATTCAGAGATTGCAGTCATCGAGCCAGGACCATGCCAAGCTTTGAGAGGCGTCGGCAGATTGGCTTCGGACGATGTGACTAGTTTGACACCCAAGGACGAAGGAGCAGGTGCTGCGGTGGGCTCGCCTGCAGGCACGGTCGTCGCAGATGCGCTCGCGCTGGCAGAGCGCGAAGAGGTTGTTGCAGTTGCTTCTTCCGATGCCTCGAGGGCTGCCTTGGGGTTCTTGGTATTGACGAGCTCTGTTGCCTCTGGGGCAAGGGCAAAAGTAGTCGTGGGTGCGCCCACTGAAGTGGTAGACGATAGGGTGCTATTGGTTTGATCGGACGACGTGCCAGACGAAGTATCGCTGCCGTCGCCATTGTTGACGATCTTACCAACGGTACGTAGGTTGAGCGTGTAGGTACCCGTTGGGGTATCGTTGACGAAAGAGTGAGCGGACACTGCGATCTTGCCGACTCCGCCAAAAGCGGTTGGCTTTGCCGGAATATCGGTAAATCCAGAGCCTAAGCTGACCCACTCGGCCGCACCATGACCGGCATGTTCGCTCGGGCGGTGGAAAGCGTGTTGTGCCTTCTTGTCGAGATGAGCAGCAGAGACGCTCATCATCGATGCCGCGACAGCGCTCAAGGCGAGCCATGTTGCCGCTCTGCGAGTCTTGGTATTGTGTTGGCTCGGTGACATCTTTGCAGACGGCCGATCCTCCTTGTGTGCTTTGACTTTGCTTGCTACTTGCTTGGGGCTGATGTGACGGCGACGAGAACAAACACGCAATGAAGCGCTGCTCTCGAGGCCTGCTTGAGGCGAGTCGACAACTGGCAAGTACGAGACAAGGACGCAATGAAGCGCTGCCTCTTGACAAGTTGATCAAAGGAGACCAAGGTGAGCAGACTGACGTCTCGCCCGGTCTTATACCCTCTTCGCGGTAGACGTAGATTCTCACCAAACCGCGGCTCGCCCAGTGCGGCTAGATCTGCGCCGCGTCCAGGATTGGATTGATTTTCCCCGCGTGGGGAATGTCAACTTCGAGCATCAGCAAAACTGGCTCAAGTCCGCACAGTCGACGACACCGCACACCAGCTCAATGACGCTGCGGCATAGCTCACAAGTAGCAGGAGCATGCCCTCGCATGATATACAGGCTGTCAAGCGGCTTACGATCATCGCATGTGGTCATGTCAGCTCGACGATCGAGCACTGCGACAGCGACGCTTCATCGTCCCACAGCCTTGCGTACGACCCCTCCACATGCCGGAGCTAGCAGACAGACACATTCATCAGCCTCTGATGCGGATGCAGTAGGGAACAGCAGGATGCGAGGACGGCTAGGTCTGGTACTACTTGGGGTTGCGGTAGAAGAGACAGTCCGATTGACGCTCTTTGGCGATCACATCTCCAACGAGTCCGCTATAGAGCACTACCAACTGCACGAAGGCCACAGAACCCGAGGATTGTTCTTGTGGGGCTCGAACAAGTAAGTCGGCTCGGCCGCACATTTGCCCGGCGTCGTTCATTACCCGCGCAGACATAACGTTACGGCGCCTCACCAGCCAGACGTAGAGGTCATCAAGCAGCCCAAGCCTTTCGTGCTGCTAGACGGAGTCGCGTTGAGGGAACTCGTATTGCACGAGAAATACGCAGGCAAGTTGCGCTTTGACTCAACGGTATAGCTGCTTAAGAGCAGAGCAGTGGCTATCGACGAGCATGGCGATCTGCTACAATGGGGCGATGGCTTCGACAATACTGTGCGGGAGACAGGCGACATCAAACCCAGAAAGACGCTACAAGGCAAGAATATCATCCAAGTCGCAGCTACGAGCGAGAAGATCTATGCTTTGTCGAAGAAGGGCGAGGTCTGGCTGATCGCGGCCAACGCTGCACATCAGGCCATGGGCCAACAGAACAAATCATACTCGTACTGGAGCTACATAGCCTGGCTGTGGGGCTCAAGGCCGCCCGGCGTTGACACCGAGAAGCTGACCACCAATGTGGCTTTAGCTTCCGGCGAGAACATTGTGACCGTCTCGTCAGGTAGCGATCATGTGCTCGCTTTGACGACTGCAGGTCGTGCTTTTGCTGTACCTGCCAGCTCTCGTGGTAATTCCAACGGCCAGCTAGGCGTTCGGGCGGTACAGTTGTTCACTACGACACGCAAGACGGACCAGCCTGGCGATATGCCACCGCCACAACAGATACAGATGATACCGGACGGATTCGATGTCGAATTTGACAAGTCTTACGATAGGCTGCTGGGCGACTCGATTGGCAAGCTCGCGAACTACAACGCTGAAGCGATCAAGACGAGCGACAAGAGCGATAGTGCTCAGGCAGACATACGTTTCTGCACTGTCCTACATGAGCTGCCATCGCTACGTGGCGTGGCGATAGACCAGCTCGTTGCAGGCGCGAGGCACAGTGTGGCCAAGACCAAGGAGGGCAGGATCTTGACATGGGGCGCAAATAGCTATGGCCAGCTCGGTCTCGGCCCACAGATGGCATTCCCGACGATCCCGACGCCGACAGAGCTTCCGCTGACGAAGAGCTTCCCTGCTTCTGTCGCCGTCAAGTGCGATAAAGTCGCAGCTGGAGGCGATACGACCTATCTCGTCGTGACGCGAAATGAGATCAGGACGGGCAATGTGTCGATAGAGGTTCTAGCATGCGGTAATGGTCGCTTCGGTCAGATCGGTAATGCGGCTTGGGCCCATCAGGGTTCGCCGACAAAAGTGAAGACGATCAGCGGTCTGCTCGAGTGGTCAGATCATCACCAATCGATTGCGCCGATCGCCGTACATGACTTGTCTGTCTCAAGCACGCATTGCGCCATCACGCTCGACAACGCAGTCGTACAGCACGATGCCAAATTTGGTCGAGATGTCTTTGTATGGGGTCCGTTATTGCCCTGCTAAGCGACCTGCGGCCACTGACTAGCAATATGACCAGGTCACAACGAAAGCTATCAGCTAGGCACGGGCAAGCGATCTAATCTCGCTGTTCCCCAGCATCTTCCGCCATTACCCTACCCCAACCCGGCCAAGATCTCGAATGCGCCCGAGAGCGCGCTTAGCTCGGGCACACCGAGTCCTATGGCTCACCATCGCCTGCAGCTCGCGACGGCGACGAAGGTGGAGGGTCGCAAGATGGTCGAAGAGGCCATTGTTGCTGGTCATGGGTCTACAGCTGTATACTGGCGTATTGTCTGATAAGAAGATGCACCCTCTTTGTTCGCTAGAATGCAATATCAGGCTGCGCCTTGTACAGAACCTGTTACAGGTGCGGGTGCTGCCGAGCCTGGCTGTGCCGGCCCTGCAGGATCATTCGGGTCTGCAGGTGCATCTTCGATCTTGGCAATGATGGCCTTGAGCTCATCGTCCTTGAGTATCCTGAATGAATCTTTTGGCGTGATCTGAGCAAGCTGGACGTTGGAATCGTCTAGCTTCTCTTCCATGACTTGCTTGAGCACTTTGAGCACGAGCACTTGGGCTTCTGCCAGCGTCAGTGACTAGAAGCGGAGGGGCGTAGGAGGCTCAGTTTTTGGTACAGTTGAAGCTGGCGTGGTGCATACCTTGTGCCATCTATCCTGTAGCTCACTTTGGGCGCCCTCTGAGCCCGATCCGATCGCTTTTGCGTCGTAGCGCATAAAGGTGCCGGATGGATCTGCATGGTAGAGCTGCGGACCGTGCTCGTCTTGCCCTGCGATGAGAAGCGCGACACCAAACGGCCGACTCTGCGCTCGCCATGAGCATTACGCTTACGTGTCGCGCGGGCAGTCGACTGACCATCATAGGCTCATCGTCAGCAGTCGATTCACCGAACCGTAGCGCGAGATCGCAGACGGCCTGAGTGACAGACTCGACCTTGATAGGCTCGTTGAACGTGAAGGCATGATTCTGTCGACGACCGCTGTGTCAGAACAAAAGTGCTGGCCGAGCAAGACAGGGTGAGGGGGCTGACCTGAGAAGTATTGCGGGCATGTTCGACCATCGTTCGAGCATCTGCAGTGAGACCGGACATGGCGCAACCGAGATGAGAGTCGATCTCCATGATCTTTTCGATACTCGAGCTCTCTAGCAGAGACGACTGGACTCGCTTCTCTACGCCCAGCACGACACCTTCTGCCGTTTGTACGCCTACTGTTGTCGATCCAAGCTGTCACCGGTCGTTATCCAAGTTCAGCAGGGCCTATGGGATGCCAAGGCGTCGGCAGACCTTGATAGCCTCGATGGCATATTCGACTGTGTGCCTCGTCAGCGTGGGGCCTCGATTCAGCAGCTCAAGGGAGCTCGCCTTGGTAGAGACGCCCCTCTGGAGAGAAGGTGGACACCCCACGATCATACTCTGACCGGGTGAGAAACATGGGCGACGAGCGAGCGGGCGACGGTTCGCCGGGTGGATCTGCCCTCTCACAATTGCAAACGCGTCAGCTTCACGCGCGAGACCGATCAATATTGCAATCGTCCTGACTGGCTCAGTCTCTCCGTGACCTCATCTTGTCGAGCGCAGACAAGCATGCCTCCTTCTCTCCTCTCGGCAGATCATGCAAGCACTGCGAAGGAGAGGATCAAGTCTCGTTCCTGCCGACGTCAAAGACGGTCACGCTCATCACGCCTGGATCACAAAGGTCGGCTGCCATTCTCGTGCTTCGTGTGTATATGGCACACTCAAAGCCTGCAGATCTTCAGGCACAGAAGCCCAGTTGGCTCTCAAGACAGCATTCCACCCACGTATGAGTCTGCCACCGCCTCATCAGGAGAGACGGTCCGATTGGACAACCTGAAGCGATACTGCACTTCACTTGTTCAGCTGCCTCCTGACCTGGATGATGTACCACTGAGCACGCTCGAAGCTGCATCGACACAGTATGAGCAAGCTCGCGAGCTCGTACTCGAGCAGGGCGTCGAAGCCCTCATCGTGCGCGTCGAGGCAACGGAGTCGTTGCTCAAGACCTTGTCAGATCAGCACCGACGTGCTCTTCACAAGGGTGATGGTGCGAGCGGCGAGCTTTCAGAGCGCCTTGACATCGCCAAGGAACTCGACAAGAATGCTCGCTCGGTGCTGTTCGAATGCCAATCCATGCTTCGAAAGGTCAGCAGCATTGCCGATCTCGCGACCAGGGGAACTGCTGACAGAGGATGCAGATTGAAGGAGAGCAGCTCCGCCTAGCGACTGCGCTCGAGTGGGTCATTGTTGTCGACTGAGATCGCTACATTGTCGCATGTCACATGTCACGCAACATGACCGTTCAGTCGGACTTGCGGTTTTGCGCGCGATTGCTGAAATTGAGTGACGGCCCACACTGAGCTCGCTCGCACGAGATGGCAACGGCAGCAGAGGCCAAGTCAGCCTCGCTCAGACCGGCAACAGGTAGTAACGGTCCCCTGTCAGCGAGCGCAACGCCCTTTGAGCCCGCTGCATCGACTTCAACGGCGAGCGACGGCATGCAAAATTCTAGAAAGAGGCCCCCGCCGTCTCCCTCGCTCAAGCCATCTGCGCCCAGGATCCCAAAGACGTCTGAAGAGAAAGAGAAGACGAGGAGGTTGATCGTCGTGCTCGAGCAAGCTTGTCTCGAGACATACAAAGTCACTTATGCCGGCTCGACCAATCGCAACGGCAAGTCGAGCGACGACCGCTATACCCTCCTCAATTGCGACGAGTGAGTTGCCCGACGCTAGAAAGTGCATCTCCGGATCTGACAGCTTCCGTGGGTCAGTCATCAAGGGATTCTGTCAAAGATGAACCGAGAGGTCGCCTCTGCAAGACCCGACATCACCCATCAGGCAAGCCTTGCCTGCTCCTCAGCGAAATCCGAGCTGACGAGCTGCTGTCTTCAAGTGTCTGTTGACATTGCTAGACTCGCCCATCAACAAGGCAGGTCTGCTACAAGTCTACATTCACACGGCCAAAGGCGTCCTCATCGAAGTCAATCCGACCGTACGCATACCCCGTACTTTTAAGCGCTTCTCCGGTCTCATGGGTGCGCTCTCATACGCCTGAATGAGCGAAACAAGAGCTGATCGAGGGCGACAGTGCAACTGCTGCATCGGCTGAGCATTCGTAGCGTGACCGGCTCTGAAAAGCTACTCAAAGTCATCAAGGCGAGCGGTCATCACCTTTCGGCTCGTCGCTGTGCTGACACAGTGCAAACAGAATCCTATCACCGATCATCTGCCGAGCAATTCGTACAAGATCAGTACGTCGCATCACTCCTTCCACTCCCGCAGTCGTTTGACCATGTACTCGCAGCTCTCTCATTCGACTCGAAGCCAGTCAGATTATCAGAATACTTGCCAACGCTACCTCGGGATGCTTCCGTCGTCGTCTTTGTGGGCGCTATGGCATCGGGACCGGACAACTTCGCAGACCACATGGTCGACGAAAAGATTGCCATTAGCCAGTATAGTTTAAGCGCTTCCGTCGCTTGTGGCAAGGTAAGCTCGCCTTCTGCTACATCCCATCTGAACTCACACGGCGCCTTAGTTTACCTGCGCAATGGAAGATTTGCTCGGTGTACTATGAACCGATCTCAGCTCAAGGCCAATTCTGTATTCATGTGCTCGAATGCTTGTATTACCCTCTGCAAGTGTTGCTTTACTACAATCAACAAGTATCAAAGATGATGTTTTGTAAGCAAGACTCCGACTAATTATTCTTGCTGCGAAGCACTGCGCCTTGCTCGAACGCTTCTCGTAGGTTTCACTGCAGCCTCGTGACTTCCTCCAGATACCTTGCGACGCTCGCTGAGGCCCAAAGACGGCTCTCGAGATCGGTTCGAGAGCGGCTGGGAAGATGTGGTCGGCGTACGCCTCTTGACTTGAACACGCTTTGGCAATCTGCTAGGCGATGGGTTCTTGACTGGCACGATAGGCGTGACATCTGAAATCTTGTTGATCGAATTCGACCGCGATGCTCGTAGATTGTAATGTGAATCGTCGTCGTCCGAAGCGAGCACGCTGGGAGTACTGCCTTTGCTCGCTACGCTCTTTGCGGTCTCGACGAGCTGGCCGAGATCTTTGCTGGCGAGCGATCGAGGAACTCGCGCCCTTGCGCTCTGATTACTGTTTTCCTTGTCGCTGTGCTGATCGCCATTTCGGCTGCTCGCAGAGCTCACGGATTTTTGTCTCGGTCGTGCGACACGGTTGTTCCTGGTGATCGGTACCGGAATACCCTTGACGGGACTGGGAGGCAGTTCGCGGGTGACCATCTGCGGACTCGACTTTGCGTCCAGCGGATCTGCTTCCGGCTCGATATTCTCCTCATCGATCGAATCATCTAGCGCTTCGGGTGCTGCAATCTGATGCTTGCCCTTCGAGCCTGGCGTCTTGCGTGGTTGACCAGGCACAGTCAGATTGGCATTGACAGGTGTCACTTCACGAGCGCGGATGGGCGTCTTGGGTATCGTGACGGCCTCTGGCTCAGGCGGCGGTGTCATTGGTCGAGCTGGCTCAAGGGTAGCTGTTGTCTGGCCATTCGTCTCGAGGACGATGTCAGCCGGCTTGGTGATGCCTCCCGCGCCAGCTTGTGCCGCGCGGTAGCTGTCTAGAGCTGCCCATTGAGACCACACGAGCTGATTCTGATAGAGATAATGCTGCTGGGGCCTGTCACAGAGTAGCCGCGACGCTCAGCCAAAGCGGCTGGATCTTCGTGAGAGCTCGACTGACCCTACGACGCTGCCGGGGCGCATCATTCGCATAAACGCGATGGCTTCGTTGGCGGTGAAGCCCCATTTCCAGATCATGTACGCTCCGATCAGTGTACCCGTCCTGCCCAATCCTGCCTTGCAGTGTACCGCTACGACGCCGCCTGCTCTGATCGTACGCTCTGAAATGTCAATGAACTCACGACACATGTCCATCGTAGGGTTTGTGCCATCGTCAAAGTACACTGCAATCAACTCGCATGAGCAGCCGAAAACCCTTAGCAGACGACACATACTCTCGAGATGGCTGATGCCCTTCTGCACAAAGTAGCCTTCGTTGTAGAGCTTCTTGTTCAGTCTGATAACGAGTTGAACGTTCAGCTTGGGAAAGTGATCAAGCACATTCGTGAATGGCTTTGGCAGGCGGCTTGTGGACAGTCCAGACGTAGCGGCAGGTGCAGATGACGGCGTTGAAGGCGGTTTGTAACCAGGTTGCAAGGGCGACGCGAAAGCAAGAAAGTGGGGCGTGATGAAATTCCAGTCGCCATTTTCGACTTTCTCAAATTCCTCGTACTGCTTGACGTCGAATTCCTCCAGCTTGAGCAAGCGCAGATCAAGCGCCTTTTTCATGCCAAAGATGACGTCCTGTAATGAGAGATGGAAGTCTGCTCGAGCGTAGCCTGCGTCGCGGTACGGCCTGAACTCGAGGCCTGCTAGTGGAAAGAGCACGTCGGCTGGCGACAAGTGAAGCACGATCATCGCATAGAGAGCGACAAGCAGGGCGGAATTAGCTTTCTTGTCAGGCTGATCAGACGCGTAGATGACAATCGTCTTCTGGCTGTGTTCTGCCGCCTCGAGAAGGGCATGTAATGCGAGACAGAAGCGATAGAGGCAGCCGATGTTGAGAGGCCCGAAATCTTGGAAGAAGGAGTGATAGATGAGCTCGTTATCAAGAGTCCACCAGACGAGTTCGCGTGAGCCTGGCGCAGCCTTTGTCGCTGTAGCCCTGGCTTCGGCCTTCTCTTTGCCCTTTCGCTTGTTGACCGTCGCGTCAGTCGCACTAGGCGGGATGACGTCCTCTGGCTCGGTATCCTCATCGAGCAGGTAGTCGTCGCTTCCTTCATCACCCCCATCGTGTAGCAAGTCTGGATCGTCCTGGATTGCCCAAGATGGCAAGCCAGGTTGACTGTCGTCTCCCGTGTAGCCAACTTGACCCCACAGCCTCTGCTCGCGCTTCGAAATGACAGCATAGTGTTGGGCGAGGAAAGCTTCGTCCGGCGGGGGATGGGGAAAGTGGGTGAATGCAAGTCGAGGGGAGAAGTAGCAGAGTGTCGCATTCGGTTTCGCCCTTGGTATACGACGCGGCTCGGGCTTGGAAGTACTCGCGACAGGCACACTGGTTGCCATACCTGTCGATGTGAGCCTGTTGATCGGTGTGACCATCTCAGTCCAGGAGCGGAGACTGGGGATCGTCTGACACAATGCCGGGAGTCGTCACAAGGGAGCAGCGCCGATCAACCAGCTGGCCTTGCCAATGCCTGAGTGACAGTGCACTCGGAAGCTATCGCCTAGACCGGATCCTGCGCGGAAGATCGTGCAAAGAGCCGTCGAGAGCCCGTCAAACTTGAGCCGCCTGATCGTTGTTGTTGTCGTCGTGTTGCGGGCTGTGGATTTTACGTTTTAAAAAAAAAAAGGGATTTTGGCGGAGTCATTTCTTTTCAAAAGATCAGGGCTAGCGGGCGGCTCAGCAAAGGCACTGAACTGGATACAGCGCGACGGACCAGGACCTTGACCCTCATCGATTGCCAGCGCTACGTTCTGTCTCGACGCAACATCACTTCAATCTCCGCAGCGAACTCTGCAAGGAGCAAACGCCCCTCGGTCGTGTGGCCAGCTTTGCCGGTGACAACCGACAAAGGCTACAGCCGACGTGACATTCACTCGTGATGTCCTGCAGTATCAGAAGCACGCTCGCCCGATCGGCACGATCGACTCAGACACAATGCGGTCAGACGAGCTCGAGTGGCGCCACCAGCCCATCATGCAGGAACAGCCTCTCGAGCCCACATCATCGGGGTGCACTCGCCGCCTTCTCGACATCCAGCCCGAGATCTAGCAAGCCCACTGCGCCAGTACAGCGAGCGACGACGACCAGTGGCGCATTAGACGCCAAGGCCCGCTTGCGTGTCTTGCAAAGGGAGCGTGAGCAGGCCGGTAGGAGAGGCCTGCGTGCGACAGCACAGGCGTCGCAGGCTGCTCAAATGGAACACATTTCATCGTCAGTCATATCTTGCTTAAACGAATGGCGAAGCTAAGATCTTTTTAACAGATCTCATGCTGGTCTCATACCGCCAGAACTCTCGCGATCGGCAGGCGGCCACGTCAGAGATGCAAGCAAAGCCCGCCTCATGATGCCTTTCGTTGCTCGACCCGCCCCTGCAGCACCGACAAAGAAGATCGAAGTGATGGACTCGACCTTTGTAGGCATGTCTGGCGGCCAGATCTTCCACGAGATGATGTTCGTCTAGCCTTGCGATATACGCGTTGCAATTATTGACTCTTACTCTGCTCAGGCTGCGGCATAATGTCAAGCATGTCTTTGGTTATCCTGGCGGTGCCATTTTGCCTGTGTTTGACGCCATCTACAACTCCCCCCACTTTGACTTTGTCTTACCAAGACACGAACAAGGCGCAGGTCACATGGCAGAAGGCTACGCACGCGTATCAGGCAAGCCTGGCGTAGTGCTCGTCACATCTGGTCCAGGCGCGACCAACGTCGTCACACCGATGCAGGATGCAATGTCAGACGGCACGCCACTTGTCGTCTTTTGTGGACAGGTAGCCACTTCTGCCATCGGTTCAGATGCTTTCCAAGAAGCAGATATCGTCGGTATCTCTCGATCATGCACGAAATGGAACGTAATGGTCAAAGATATCACTGAGCTCCCGAGGCGCATTAATGAGGCTTTCAGAATTGCAACCAGCGGACGGCCGGGACCCGTCCTCGTCGACCTGCCAAAGGATGTCACTGCTGGCATTCTTCGACAGTCCATACCCTTGCGCTATACCCAGCCGGACCAGACGGCAGCAAACCTGCCGAGCAATCCTCTCAGCCGGAGCGCGCCCCAAAGCGTGCAACCCCTCACCCAAGCCGCAGTTGCAGCCGCAGTAGCCCAGACCCAGCCTGCCTTTCCAGCGCCTGACATGGAGCTTTTGAGCAAAGCAGCCGCGCTCATCGCCCAGGCGAAGCGACCGATCATCTACGCCGGCCAGGGCATTCTCGCTCGACCAGAAGGACCTCAGTTCCTTGCAGAGCTCTCCGAAAAGGGCAACATTCCCGTCACGACCACGTTGCAAGGTCTCGGAGCTTTTGATGAGCACAACGAGCGCTCATTGCATATGCTCGGTATGCACGGATCTGCATATGCCAACCTGGCAATGCAAGACGCCGATGTTATTATCGCTCTCGGTGCGAGATTTGACGATCGTGTAACGGGCAGACTCGATGGTTTTGCGCCACATGCTCGCGCTGCCGCTCTGCAAGGTCGAGGTGGTATCATCCACTTTGAGATCCAGCCAAAGAACATCAACAAGGTCGTCGATGCGACTTATGCTATCGAGGGCGACGTAGCACATAACCTCGGTCATATGCTGCCTCTCCTACCGGAAACGCCTTTGCCACGCACAGAATGGTTCAGCAAAATCGCGAGCTGGAAGGAGCAATATCCCTTTACGTTCGAGCCGTCAAAGCCCGAAGCTGGCGAGCTGATGAAGCCTCAAGAGGTCATCGAGGCGTTGGATCATTGGGCGAAAGACAAGAAAGATCAGGTCATTATTACGACTGGCGTCGGCCAGCATCAGATGTGGGCTGCTCAGCATTACAGATGGACCCAGCCTCGATCGTGGGTCAGCTCAGGTGGCCTTGGTACTATGGGCGTACGTCAATGCTTTTCTTACGAGCGCTGGAGCGCATGCTGATATGACTTATTTGACAGTACGGGCTCCCCTCTTGCATTGGCGCAAAGGTCGCTGCACCGGCGAAATACGTCGTCGATATCGACGGCGATGCATCCTTCAGCATGACCGCCATGGAGCTCGCGACAGCTGCACAATACAGCATCGGCGTCAAGATCCTCGTGCTCAACAACGAGTTCCAGGGAATGGTCCTACAATGGCAAGACCTCTTCTACGAGAAGCGGTACTCGCACACCGAGATGACCAACCCCAATTTCTGCAAGCTCGCAGAGGCTATGAACGTCAAAGCCATCCGGTGTGACAGTCTCGCGGATCTGCCTGCCAAGATGAAGGAGTTCATGGAGTACGACAACTCGAAGCCGATTCTGTTCGAGGCTCGCGTCGTCAAGAACGAACACGTCTTGCCCATGGTACGCTGAATCGCGATTCTCATCAGCTAAGCTGAAAGGCTCGCGACAGGTCGCCGCTGGCAAGGCTCTACAGGAGCAGGTCGTCCATCCTCGCCTCGCCAAGATTGCTGCGGCAAAAGCAGCCGCCGCTTCCTCTGCATGATCTAGCTTTGCATCAAATGTAGCATCAGCCATCTGGGTACCGTGTCACGATCTCAAAAACCAGCTGCGGTGTCAGCTATTGCAATGCATTATGCCTGTTCAGTTTGCGCGACAGAACAGATTTGCATGAGGTTACAAGTGGACTCGTGTCGTGCTCGTCTAGTTGAATTCCGCCGCCTTGCCCGACTGTACTCTCGATCAGACAATTCCGATGTGTCGCTTCTGCATAGACTTACCACTAGCAGACCGACTGTTTTCGATTCTATGTAAGCTGCTGCCAGAAGCGCACAAGAGCCAGTACTCACCAATGAGACCGAAGAGGCCAAGGATACTGCTGAAGACCTCGACAACGAGGATTTTGACGAACAACGTCGGATCGGCTGCGTCTGCCAACGCTGCATTGGACCCGCTGATACCCACCGCAATACCGCACAGTAGATTGCATGCGCCCATGGTCAGTCCACCCCAGAAGAGTGAGAAGCCTGCAGGAACGAGCAATGAGCTCAGCAGTACGCTATCGTCGAAAGGTCTGCTTGCCTGTGTAATAATTCGCGGGAGAGTAGAGCTCTGCATGACTTGGCGCGTTGCCGTTCAGTTTCGCACTGAAAACGATCGCTGCAGGCCTCGCTTGAGCGACAGAGGACCATCTCATTCGTTGGACTTGCCTCCGATGACGCCGTAAATGCCGACGACTTCACAGAAGATGATGCTGCAGGATGAACACATGAGCACCTGACGCTCTCCACAGCGTTTGTAGAGAGGGACTGACGAGATGAGATTCTTCGTCCGTATCCTCGGTGTCCTCACACCACCGCCCAGTATACTCGCTCCTGTGATGAAGATGCCCCTGCCCGAGCCACAGTAAGCTCTTGCGGCGGGAGGACAGGAGCCTTGCTGCTGACCAGCCTGCTCCGATGACAGATAGGCCGATGTTGAGCCCGACGCCCATAAGAGCCCATGAATGAGGCGAAGTCGATTCGAGGAACGCTCCGACATTGAAATCCTCGCCTGATCCGGTGAAGAGCAAATAGAGCGCTATCACGATCGCTACGAGCAAGACCACGTAGTAGAACGTGAAGAGCGGTGAGTAGTAGCCCATAGCGGCCCTGTCCTGCCGAATGACACCGGTCGCTGGCGAGCAGGCAGGCGCGAGTTTCTCTCACGGTTTTATCAATCTCTCGCTTTTTGATCAGTGCTGACGCTCGAGATACACAACGTCCGTGCGATGAGAGGTCGTTCACACGGACAGATTGCCGCATGGCCGACATCTCTATGAGCTGCAGCATCGCGCGTCGGTCCAAATAGCTCGTGGCGGCTGACACATCCCTTGCAAGATGGACGCCAAGTCATCATACCCCCGGGACGAGATGGAGGACAAGAAAGCTGGACAGACAGTGTCAGAGCCGAGCACGACGGTAGTGTTGAAGGTGATCCATTCTCTTGCATAAGTTGGATGAGCCTGACCTCCAGACATGGGCAGGTCGAGGGCATGACATGCGGTGCCTGTGTGAGCAGCATCGAATCCGGCCTGACTCAGCCCGGCGTCAAGTCTGTCAGTGTAGCCCTCCTGGCGGAGAAGGCTACCATCACATATGAACACTCGTCCGGATGGACGGTGGCCAAGCTATGCGAGGCAATCGAAGTCAGCTTGCCGTTTGCGCTATTACTCATCGCGCTGACAAAAACAGCAGGACATGGGCTTCGACGCTTCGCCCCTACCAGATAGATCAGAGGATACAGTCACGCTGGGAGTATACGGTATGACATGCGCGAGCTGTACTGGCTCTGTCGAGAGAGGACTGCTCGCACTTGCGGGCGTGGAGAGCGTAGCCGTCTCGCTCGTCACCGAACGCGTCAAGGTCACCTACGACAAGTCGGTCCTCTCTGGCCCTCGCGCACTCATAGAGACAATAGAAGATCTCGGCTTTGATGCTGTGCTCCAAGACGAATCAGATACCCTCCAGCTCAAGTCGCTCGCACGTACCAAGGAAATCCAAAGTTGGCGCGATGCATTCCGTCGGGGCGCAATGCTTGCTGTGCCAGTCTTCCTGCTTAGCATGGTCTTCCCTATGCTGTCCCTCGTCGGTCCGCTCGTCAATCTGCGTCTCGTCAAGGGCATTTATCTGGGCGACTTGCTATGTCTGCTCCTTACCCTTCCAGTTCAGTTTGGCGTCGGTGCCCGATTCTACAAGTCAGCAGCAAAGAGCTTGCAGCACGGAAGTGCCACTATGGACGTCCTTGTCGTAATGGGCACCTCTGCAGCCTTCTTCTTCAGCGTCTTCGCCATGCTCCTCGCGCTCTTGCCCGGCGGCGATCCAGACTTCCACCCAAAGACATTCTTCGACACTTCTACTATGCTCATCACTTTCATCTCCCTTGGCCGATATGTAGAGAACCTTGCCAAGGTCAAGACCTCAGCTGCCTTGTCCAAGCTGCTACAACTAACACCATCGTCTGCTATCATCTACACCGACGAAGCTTGTACGGTTGAGCGCAAGATTGCGACCGAACTCGTGCAGCTCGGTGACACGGTCAAGCTCGTGCCAGGCGACAAGATTCCTGCCGACGGTCATGTCCTGCGCGGTCAGTCGAGTGTCGACGAGAGCATGGTCACCGGTGAAGTCATGCCTGTTCCCAAAACTCTAGGCGATGCGCTCATCGGCGGCACCGTCAACGGCCTTGGTACGCTCGACATGCGTGTGACGAGAGCTGGCAGAGACACGGCACTCGCACAAATTGTCAAGCTCGTCGATGAGGCGCAGACCTCAAAGGCGCCCATCCAGGCTTTTGCTGATACGGTCGCAGGCGTTTTTGTCCCTGTCGTGCTCTGTCTCGGTCTGCTCACTTTCGTCGCTTGGATGGTTCTCTCGCACACCCACGTCTTGCCCACCTTGCCCACAATCTTTCGAGACGCCACAACGAATAAATTCATGGTCTGTCTTCAGCTCTGCATCTCCGTCATCGTGGTCGCCTGCCCTTGTGCGCTCGGTCTCAGCACGCCAACGGCAGTCATGGTCGGCACTGGCGTCGGTGCGCAGAATGGTATCCTCATCAAGGGCGCTGGACCTCTCGAGGCGAGTCACAAGGTCGATCGCATCTTGCTCGATAAGACGGGCACGATCACAATGGGTAAACTGACTGTCAAAGAGATCGCTTGGACAGACACTTCTGCCGTAGATGCACAAGACCTGGCCGCTCGTCAACAATGGCAACGTGAGGTGTTACTGATGACTAGCGCGGCAGAGAGCAAATCAGAGCACCCTCTGGCAACAGCTATCAGCGCTTTTGGACACTCGTCTCTGAGCTCGTCAGAAGCCGAGGCTTCGGCTGCTATTGCGTCAGTCGAAGTCTCGGACTTTCAGGCTGTCAGCGGTCTTGGCGTCAAGTGCAATGCAAGTCTGAGCTCAAGCTCCACCCGCCATTCTCTTACAATCGGCAACGCGGCGTTCCTCGCCAGAGACAGCCATGTCCTCTTGCCAGCTTCGCTTGAGGGCTTCAAGGACGAGCAGGAAGCCCGAGCGAGGACTGTCATTCTCATCGCGATCGATAACGCGCTAGCCTGCATTGTTTCACTCTCAGATACGATCAAACCTGAAGCTCGTCAAGCTATCGAAGGGCTGCGGTGGATGGGCATTAGCGTCCTGATGGTAACGGGAGACCATCGTGCAACTGCGCTCGCTATCGCTGCAGAGGTCGGTATTCCTCCAGAGGACGTTCACGCTGGTGTATCACCACAAGGCAAACGCGCGCTAGTCGAGCAGTGTAAGAAAGAGACCGCAGGCAGACGTCACATCGCTATGGTCGGCGATGGTATCAACGATAGTCCCGCACTCGCCTCTGCCGACGTCGGCATTGCACTTTGCTCTGGCACAGACATAGCAGTCGAAGCGGCAGATATAGTGCTGATGCGAAACGACCTTCTTGACGTCGTCGCCGCGCTCGATCTCTCGCGTCGCATCTTCCACCAGATCAGGCTCAACTTCTTGTGCGTGACATGTGTAGCCGGATTTTGCGAGGCTGACGTGTGCTGCAGATGGGCGACTGTCTACAACCTTGTCGGTATCCCTCTGGCCATGGGCGTTCTGCTCCCCTGGGGTATTCATCTGCATCCCATGCTGGCGGGTCTGGCGATGGCGTTCTCTTCGGTTTCTGTCGTTGGATCTTCGTTGACACTGCGCTGGTGGAGACGGCCCAGAATTGCGTGTCATCGAGACGAAATCAATGCGCGCGACAGCAAGGTCGCCATGGCGTCCACGCTTTTTGCGTCTCTGGGCCGAACCAGTCACTCGGCTCTGCGATCACTATCAGGTCTGAAAGCTCGCTTGATGTCTCGCGGGCCGACAGTCACGTCTGTCGATTATGTTCCCCTCACTACTGCGGAGCCAGTCTAATCGACGCGACGCGTCAATCAAGTGTCCGGTTTTGGCTATTCAGCCATCTCCTTCGACAGTGACGTAGGCACGAGGTTGCGCATGCCGCTCATGGGCATGTGATCTCACAGCCCTGATGTGCAAAGCATGTCACAGCATTTGAGCTACCCTGGAAGACCATCTGCCTCGGCTTCCCAAAGCGTCGATCGCATGGCGCCCGCTGTGCCTGAGTATGTCTAGCTCGTCGGACAAGGCAGTCAGTTGTAGAAGCGCAAGGACCCTTTGTCGTCGAACATGGATGCATATGGCCTTCATGAGCTTTCGATGCATCGAATGAACAGCAATATCCTGACGGCTGCGGGCTCATCCGCCCCAAGGACAGCGAGCCTCGGCTCAGACTTGTGCTAGCCCATATAGCAACTCACTTTGCATTTTGAGGACAGTCCTTGCGAAAGAGACGCAGCGTGCACTTCCGAACGGCCTTGCTAGCATATTCGAGGGTCATAACGGTCGCATAGAGTCATCACTCCTGCTTTGCACGTCGCATATAGGCCAGGTCGAGATCTCCGGCGGGCCCCTAGACGAAGCGCAGCCATCGAGCCGTCATCGACAAATCTGCCAGCGCTAGAAGGCGATCCGCATTGCCGGCCGCACCCCGCTTTCATTTGTCGCGTAGTCTACACGTCCGCCGTCGCTGGCTCCTATCGCCACGCGTTGCATTGACACGACAAATTCCCGATCATTATCTTAAGCAGAGGCTAGCTACGTGCTCTGGACCCGCAAGCCAATCTTCTGGACGACCCAGATTGTAGGAGCAATCGTGCAGATATCGAGGTAGAGCTCGCACTGCCCACACTCGCTCGCTCGCTCGCCCGCCCTTGTGCTCGTTCGCTCGTCTCTTCTCGAGCGAGTGTCAGCAAGGCCGGCTGCCCGGTCGCATTAGGAGTGCACGCGCCAATCTTACGCGAGTCGCGACACGGGAAGCCAAAAAGCGAAAACACAAAATTCAGTTTGCCTCGCCGCTCGCCATCTCTTGAAGCGGCCGCTCGCTCGCTCATCTCGCGAATCGCTTGCTAGCAAGTGTCGGAAGCGTCACTTCTCGACTGACGAGCCAGCCCACTGTCTAAGGCGCGATCCCTCAAGAGGCAGGCACTCTTGGTCGTTGTCTACAACAGCAATCCCTCGCTTCGTGCCACATCCTCGAGCACAGGCGGCTCAGGCGTACACAATCGCGAGACTCTGACGCTCTACAGTCGATCTGGCATCGTCTAGGCAGTCTCATTAGATCATCACACGAGACTAGAACCAGACTTCGCAGGGCGAATCACTCAGTCTTTAGAAAGTAGAATCTCGAATTACCTCGACCCGCTAACTTATATCGAACATGAACATGGAGCGATCTGCGTCTGCCTCCTCATCCTCTTCGTCACTATCGTCCGCTTCGATGAGCTCGCCTTCGGTTCTGCCGTCGAGCCATCGTCGCCTGCCGGCGTCACTGCTGCCCAAGTATATGCACGATCCCGCACTGCTGGAACTCGTGCGGAGCAGGGTCACCAAAGGCATGATCAGTACGTGTCTGCTCACCTCATCTGAGATCGGAAGCTGACATTGACGCGCAGCCTACCTTGCGAAGAAGGTCTACGACGTGATCCAATGTGGTCCAGCCACCGCGCCTTTGCCATCACCACCCGCAACGCCCACCAAGGATGGCTTCGAGGGACAAGCTGCCGCTGGCGATCTTGCTGCTGATCCAGCGCTGCCGAGCTTAGAAGCCTTCATCCTGACACTCGTACAAAAGTCGAATGTTCAGGTGCCTACGCTGCTCTGCACGCTCGTCTATCTCGACAGGCTGAAACGAAGACTGGCAAAAGTCAGCAAAGGCATGCCATGCACTCGTCATCGCGTCTTCCTTGCCACGCTCATCGTCGCGGCAAAGTATCTCAATGACAACAGCCCGAAGAACATGCACTGGACAAAATATGCTGCAATCTTCCCCCTTGCAGAGACCAACCTCATGGAATCTCGTCAGTCGCGCGTCATGCTCGCTCGGCTTGCACATGCTGACATTTCCGCCGCGCAGAGTTGCTGCAATTGCTTGACTATGACTTGCGCATGTCCGAAGAGGAGCTGCTTGTCCACTTCCGGCCATTCTTGCGCCAAGCCGTGCCCGTCACTGCTGCTGCTCTGGGCGGTCGGCCCCTTGCTGACCGACGGATGCCATCACTCGAATCATGCGGCTCGACTTCCACTTTTGCCTCTTCTGCTTGCCCACCTACACCGCGCAGAGTGTCCCAGCATCACGCGTACAGCAAGCCTGCTGTGCCGACACCGGGCAACAGCCCCATGCGGAGGACATCCTCCGCCCAGTCTGGGTCTCCCTACACGCGCACTGCGCAAAGGCAAGCGCACAGGCAACGCGTCTCGCCGGAAATACGCCGGTCAGACTCGCAAGAATCGAGCCCAGCCTCTGAAGAGGAGCCAATGGCGATCGAGCACCAGCAACACCACCATCAGCGCGCCCAGCAGCAGCTGCATACGATGCGCTCTGTCGAACATCTCGATGTGCGATACATGCAAGCAAGCCAGCAATTGCGCACTCGCAAATCTGCATCCAATTTGCTCGCGCGTACTATCGAGGCAGGCAAAGGCTATCTGCAAGGCGGCAATCGAATCGGGCGGGCCACGCTCGAAGCGCCTCTTGTGGTCGACGGTGTCACTATCGTTCAATGATCTGCTCAGAAGCGAGCAAGCAGGCCGGTCCTGCTTCTCGACAAAGACGATCACTTGGATGAGTCACTCTGCACTCACATCATTCTCACCGGCACATCATCCGATCCTCGTTGTAGACGCACTCGACTGGCGCTGTAGCAAACATAACCATATGCATGCTTGTTCACTCTTCCGCTATCCTGCTCTTGACAATCTTGATCTCCTCCTTGGGCCTGTCTGAGCTGTCTACTGCTAGTGCTCCCAAGCGCTCTACGACCCTCATGCCGCTCTTGACCCGGCCGAATATTGTGTGCTTCTTGTCTAGGTGGGGCGTCGCTGTGTGATGGGTCAAAAGAGTCACTTTGGCACTGTAAGCAAGGAAAGCGACTGACGCGCCAAGGTGATAAAGAACTGGCTGCCGTTTGTGTTTGGGCCCGAGTTGGCCATAGCAAGTATGCCTGCGCCCACAAACCGCAAGTCGGGCGTCTGACGATGCAGCCTGTTGCGTGAGTGAAATCCAACGATGGACGAACGAGCAGCCGCACGATCTCGTCTTCGAAGGGCTTGCCCCATATGCTCTGTCCACCCCTGCCTGTCGCAGTAGGATCACCGCCTGTCTCGATCGACAAGCTATAGCAGAGCTGTTCGGCCTAGGGAGGTTCGGTCCCGACCTTGTATCATGAAATCCTGCGAGGACGGCATCAGCTGCTTGTCTGAAGGAATATGCTCAGGATGCAGATGTACGGCTATGACGCGGTGGTAGAGTGTCCCGCTATAGTAGCCTTTCCGGCTGAGTTCGAAGAAGTTCTGGCCTGTGCGATGACGGTCAAAGACGTCCTGTAGGCCAGCGAGAGTGATCTGACATGTCTTGGGAGCATGCTGCCAGTAGAGCTCAAACTCTATTGCGCCCAGGTTGGTCTGTCGAGGTTCATGAGCACGCGATTGGGGCAGCCGTGAAGGAAGTTGCCTCGTGTACGACGCCCTTGCCTGCCATCAAGATCGAAGAAGCCATCAATCAGCTGTAGAATTCTTTTGACTTCGCGCGCGCAACTCCACATTTTGCCTGGATCACTTGGCCATTGATATCGGCTTGTTTGGCAGCGATGGACTCTGCGACGGACAACAGACTTCCCAGACTACCGCCAGAGCTCATCAAGCACGTCCCTGGCCTCGTCTGCGTTTGCATTGGCTCATGTCGGACAGCAGTCTCATCCTATCAGCATTGTTCGAAAGTCTCCTGCCGAGAGCGTCTTTGGACCCTTATCTGGCGGTAGACAGGGACGCAAGCACGGGCTATAGTACTGGCAATGTCACGCCATCGATCAACAGCCGGCCTTCCTACTCGACAGGCAGGAGAGGCTCCATCGCGCCCGTCACGCTCCTATCTCGGCCTATCGACTCTTCTCCCGCTATCTTTGCCCGTCTTAGCTTGGTCAATCGGACCTGGTATGGCGAGGCGCGCAAATATCTGTGGCGAGAGCTCCATGTTGGCTTTCCCACGACGTTTGCCAAGCTCGTAGCCACGGTTGGCGTGCAGCAAGAGGACTCTGACGACGACGAAGAGGAAGCGGACTCGCCCGGGCCCCGAGGCCGTTCGTTACCCTCGACGCCAGAGATACCCGGCACAGCATCGACGAGCATTCGGCGAGAGTCTCAGACTGCTTCGCCGGAAAGGTCACGCGGGCGCTCGCCATCCATGCGACGCAAGAAAGATATAGACGAGCCCATCTGGCCAGTTCGCCAACGGTCAAGCTCCAGAGCACGCAGTCGCTCTGAATCGCTTGATGCTCGCAGAATGCGTCTGAACCAGAAAGATACACAGCAATATACCCCGCCAACCTCGCGAGAAGCATCGCCTGCTCGCTTTCTCGAGGTTCCAAACCAATCCATAGAGATGGTCATGCAAGGTCTGCCCACCCCGCCCTTGGTAGCACTCGAAGATGATCAAATCACATTCGAGGAGGAGAAGCGACGCCACCAGAGCAATCCGGGCCTGCACACGCAAATGATCTCCTTTGCTGCCTTCAGGACCCATGGCATGGCGCGCACCGGTGCCCAGGGCCAGCATCAGCGCTTTGTGACCGCTACCCGACTTTTGAATCTCCTTCGGTCCACACGCGATCTCGGCTCACTCTTGGTCAATCGCACCGAGAGGGAGGCAATCTTAGCCAAGCTACTCGAGCCAAGGTCCCGAGCGCAAAGTGAACTCTTCGAGGATTACTCGATCGGTCACCTTACCGCCGTTGGATTCTCCGAATACCAGGATTCGGCCATCTCGGCGGAAGTACTGCTCGAGCTTCTGCTGCGAGGCGGCATCGAAGCCGAATATGAAGAATTACAAGGCGCAACGATAAGCTGCAATGTCGGCACGGACGTCGGTCTGCATGCCACGCCACTTGAAGCGCTAGATATGTGTGGCTGTGTCAGCGCTCGGATGATCGATGCAATACAGGAACTCATCGAGACATATCGTCTGGGTGAAGGCCCATTCGATGCTTCTTTATCGGCTCATACAGTCACTTTACAAGGCCATGCTGGCGATCAGCAGACTCGGCGTTTCACATTGCTTCGAACACGCTTTCCCCATCTCAAGCGACTCGGTATGAGTCATACCCTCTTACGACCTGCATTATTGGAAGCTTTTGTCGTTTCCTTCCCTAACTTGACGCATCTCGATCTCTCGCATTCGAGAGCATCAGCATCTTTGCTGGATGCACTCGGTCGAATGCCGGGTATGCGCTTGCGGTCGCTCAATTTGGCAAGCTGCAAGGGGCTCACTTCGCATTCGATCGAGCGTCTCCTTGTGGGCTCAGGCCCAGATCCCACCCCCGACGTGGTCACGGCGGAGCTTGTGGAGCTCAGTCTGCATGGCGACGAATCTACCCATAGTCCCTTGACGGCCGCCGATCTGCACCGCATCCTCACTCTCGCGCCTTGTATTCGCTCAGGTCGTCTGCGGGTCTTTGATATTTCCAGTACAGCCGTGACGGATGCTGCGCTCCTGTCGATGCCAGATCAGCCGAGTCTGCTCGATCTCGGCTTAGCACACTGCATCTGGCTCACTCTGGACGGCGTGACCGACTTTCTCAGAGGTAAAGCGAGCAATGTAGAGATACTAGACGTTCGCGGCAGCTTCTTGGGTGCGCCCGTCAACCTCTTGGGCGCCCGCGCAGGCACAATGCCTGTCAGCAATCTCGGCAGGACAGAGAGCCCAAGCAGAATTCCTCGAACGAGACCATCGCTCGACGTGATGGCTTTGCATAGCAAGCTTATCTTCCCGCTGTGTCAAACGCTTGGTACATTCACGAAGGAAGACGACAGTCGAACTTACGTCCGACGAGTCTCACATCTGCGCTGCGTCGAGCTCGATGACACTACGCTTGAAGACATCCAAGGCGGCGCTTTCGGTTTCGCTGTGGTCAACGGCCGCGGCAAGCGAGGTACGCGCATGCATTGTGATTTTCAATGAGCTTACAGGATCACACGTAGGCTGGTACATCGACACAAGTGTGACTTCGATACCGAGTCATATCGCCGAAGATACCAGCCGACGAAGTCTCGTCAAGCTAGACTCGGAAAGCGACGTCACCCGGGCTCTGCGATTTTTGTCAAGCTCACCTGGCAGCGCTTCGGCTGACATCGGTTGGCATGCTCAGAAGAGTTCAATCTTGCGCGATGCAGGGCTGCTTGGACGCGATGCGGGTCTGTATGCGTTCCACGCTTTCCAAGTGTGACCGCACCTGAATGCATGGCGTAAAGACGATCACAGAACTCGTGCCGATTCATTCCAGCGCGTCAATGAAGGTGGCGACGCGCTACGAGGAAGGCGTTTCGTTGCAGACGCGCCTTGGCTGGCGTGTTTATTATTGTCCAAGACGACCTGCGAGCTGACCCTGTTCCTCAGCACACTGCACCTCGACAGACAAAGTAGCGACAGCTTTGACAGCATCGCAAGGCTCGACGCCTGAAGAGACAGCAACGAGCTAGACTCGACACATTCTTTACACCACTCGACGCAACTCCGCACAAAGAACACGTACAATAACAGTTTCTGTCCACTCGCAGAATGACTTTCACGACACTTCAGTATGTCACACTGGCCCTGGCTGGCCTCGCAAGCACTTCCCTTGCACACACTGGCAGCTCGCACGCCAGCGGTCTCGAAGCGCGTGAGTTGCACAGACGCGCGATCAAGGGACCGTTCAGCAAGCTGGTCGCCTCGAAGAAACTCACCAGCAAGCAAAAGGCAGCACAGCAGTTCTGTCGAGACTTCACTGGTACCTGCTACAAGACCTGCTTTGCGGGCAACTACGGCAAAGAAGTCTCTATCGTGTTTGAATGCCAGGCCGCTGGCAATGGCTACGGTGAGCGCGATCCGTGCACTTTGGTTTTGCATCGCTGATGAGTCGGTGCAGATTTCGGCTGCTCTTGCAATGGCAAGGACAAGACGAACACCGTTCTCAACAAGATTGGCAAAGCTCACCTTACACCTCAGACTGTCCTCCTGACAACCTCGACCGATACTGTCTCGTCTACCGCCACGACCACCGTCACTGAAGGTGTTCTCGTCAACAATACGAAGCCTGTCACTGTGGATGTAACCTCGACCGTCACTGTAAGCACATCCCGCTTCGCCCATCGCGGCTTGAATCTCACGCCATGTGCAGGTGCCAACGACCACAGTAGTCAAGCTCACAACCGTCACCGACGGTACGACGATCACCAAAGAGGTCACGAAGACAGCTATCACGCTGCCGACGGTGGTCTCGAAGCTCGTTGCGCCCGCCGTACTCGTCAAATCTTCCAACACAGACAACTCGCTCTGCCTGGCATTCACGGATACTTGCAAATCTCAATGCCGATATGACGGATCCCTCGCGGGTACGCTCACGTGCAAGAAGGGCTCCAACGGACACTATGCGCTCAAGTGCAAATGTCTCGACGGCAAGGACTTTACCCGCCAGGCACTTGCACAGGTCGAACACAAGAGCCCGCACAGCACGACGATCCCCGTTGTTGGTACGACGACGGTCTTGCAGACCCAGAGCGTCACCGTCACGAAGGATTACTACACCAACGTTGGCCCGACCGTCACTGATGTTCATCTCAAGACGGTCAAGAAAGGCGCTACCACCACGACGACGACTGTCTATGCCAAGGCTACTCATACCACGACGAGCACAACGATCATTGCTGCTGCCGCTTCAGGTGTCGTTCAACTGAGGACCTCGAGCAAGAAGCTTGGCTACATCTCTGAGAATTACTCGACCCGCATGAACGGCAAGAAGTCTAGCTCACCATTGCCCTTCTATGGCACGACGACGAAGCGCAACTCTGCTCTGGAAGTCTTCTTTGCCAAGGTTGGCAACTCGAGCTACTACAACCTCATGTCCATCAACGGCGTTGATCCCCGCTATCCCGCACTGGGTGGCATTGTGCCCCATGGCAATAGCGCGACATTTGGTCCCAAGAAGCTTGGCTACGCGATCCTGAGCGATGTCGCGCCAAGCTCGGGTGAACCGTCATCTGCTGGCAACGCTTACGCCGTTCCTTCACTCTCAGAAAGCGCGATCTGGAATGTCAGCACGATCGGCCACACGCTTGCGGCTTCATGGACCAACCCGGGCGGCAAGATCAAGAAGACACAAGCTCTTTACGATCCCAAGGATGATGCAATCATCATTGCAGGCGACTACAAGACGTACCATGCCCGATATCCTGGCTACGGCGTGCCCATCACGCTCTCCTTTACGCCGTACCTGAACAGCAACTCGACAAAGTAGACAGCAGCACGTCAGAAGGGAGTCGTGTAAGCTCGAGATCCGGCTGGCTGGCTCGAGGCGTTGTATAGCATTGCACTGTGTGCCCGCCATTCCTGCAAAACGGGTCGGAAGCCTCCTTCACTGAGGAGCTAGGGTTCCGACGATCATCTCGCTGAGGATCTCAGTGCGCCCAGGCCAAACCGATTGCCCCATCCACCGGTGAGCGATGAGCCGAGCGAAGGCAGGGTAAGGTCCGACATGGCAGACGCGCCGGAAGCTGCCTTTCTAGCTTTGGCCTGCGCCCTGAAATTGGTGGAGATGCTGTCGATGGACGTGTCGAGCACGAGACCGCCGACGACCATGCAGTCTAGCAATGCGTGCACCTCATCAAAGTGGAAGATGAGGTCGAGCTCGCAGACGTTCTCGAAACATCTGTCGAGGGCCTCGACGAAGACTTGGATGAGATCGAGTATGCCTAGCTCGCTCTCTGCCTCGTCGACGACGACCTGGACAAGTGTGCAGCATCAGATCTGACGTGGTCTCGGGAGGCCAGTGAGGAGGACGGACTGCAAAATAGAGCGTGGCATAGTGTCTGAAGATGACCTTGTTGGCTCGAGGGACGATGTCCTGCCTCACAGCGGGTGGAGCGTCACCTCCTCGCAGACCGAGCCCGTCGAGGCCTTCGGGTATATCGATGAAGTTGCAAGCAGACTCCGAGCGAGCCGTGATGAGCTCGTAGACTCTGTTGACGACGGCAATGCGGGCATGGGACGGTGCGGGGGTGTAGTACTTTGTCAGCCGGGGCTTGCCTGTCTGGTTGACTGCCAGCCCCTTCATGGATCAGCTCTGACTGATGGGCTTGAAGGAGACTGTGCGCACAGATGAGCACTGCATCGATCATCTCACGGGCAAGGAGCGCTAAGTCGGCGCTCGCGTGCGTGGTGGCCAAGGCACTCGCAAGCTTGGACTCTGCTCGCCTCAACAGGGCACACCATGGCAGACAAGGACGACAAGGCGCCGGGCATGATGAGCGAGCAGGCACTCGCCAACACGACAGAGCCAGACAGGTCAGTCTCTACGAGCAGCGGCGTCGACCTGGCCTCTCCTCAGAGTCAGTCTCCTCCTGCCTCTACGCCACCGCCCACAAGCACAGTCGGTCCTCTTCATCTCGTCGAGCGCCCATCCATGTACTCATCTCCTGACAGGCACCTGCTACGCCTCCGCGAGACTATGCGCGGGATGCCAGCTTGCTTCAATACGCCCTACCGCCTGCACCTCTGCCGCCCAATCAGACGATCCCCAACTTCTTGCGCTTCCTAGCGACGCTCATCTTCTGGACGGGCAGCCTGACAGGCATCGCTGTCTTCACCTACCGAGTACGTGCCCGAGGTGCTCAGCCGCTGTAGTCGTGACTCATCGTGGGCGATGACACAGTCTGTCGTGTTTCCGAGGTTATTGCTCCTCTCGGCTCGACTGACATCACTGCAACAGCACAACAACGGCATCTATGACAAGCTGCTCGTCGGTCTCAAGGCATACGCTCATCGCCATCCCAAGCTTCATCCTCGCGCTATAGCGACGCTCAACCCGTCCGAGCCAGCCAAAGTCGCGACACCTGCCGAGCCTGCACGAGCTTCAGAAGAGCACAAACCTCTTCTTGAACCGGGCAGTACAGCTGAAACGACCTACGAAGCGCCTGATCTTACCCGGGATCTGCGTGCTTCGCTCAAAGTCCTAGCTGTCGAACTGAAGACACTCAAGCAGCCCAACACAAAGACCTCGCCACATGATTCCGGCAGCGCGAGGCTACTCTCTTCCCTCGACACGCTCTCCTCCCAAGTCTCTGCACAGTCTTTCTACTATTCCAACCAGCACATCAGTTCTGCCGCCTCTATGGGACCAGGCGGAGAGCACGTCAGCCAAGCCATACACGGCACTGCTGTCACTCAGAGTCCAGCGATCAATCAGTGCAAGAGCGAGATAAGAGCCATGAAAGGTCTGCTGCTCAACAGGCGCAACTTTGGCATGCTCACAGGACGCAATACTCGGCAAACATGATCCCTCTCGCTCAGCAAGAATGTTGTATGTACGTGCACAGAGATGACAACAACACGAGCCCATCTATACATATCAGCGCATGCGTGAGCAAGCACAATCACAATCTGCAACTGGACACGTCTTGTGACCTCGTTTGAACCACTCGAGGATATGCATCGCATGCCCGCCGTGCCGACACGTCTGACAGTAGCACCACGCAGAAGCGATCGCTTTGATATCGCCAGTAGCATGTGCCTGTGAATCGTCTGCCACTGCGAGATCTTGCAGACAGATTGAGCATTTCGGGAACGACTGGCCGCATTTGGGGCAATGCGTCACTTTTCGTCGCTCCGTCGCATTTGCCGGCCTCTTCGTCTCGCTTGCGCGAGTCTGCGTACTCTGTGAACCTGCAGAGACGACCTCGTTGCAGACTGAGAAGCTCATCAGCGTCTTGTCACCTGTCTTTGAACGAAGGACGCACAATTGCAGCGAACGAACATGCGAGTGGCAGTCGGAGGAGCAACGACAGGTCGTGTAACGGCGATAGCCCTGGACCGTGCACCGCGTGCAATGTCAAAGTGAGCACGCTGAGCGTACAGCTTCCATTTGTTGAGCAGCCGACGGTAGGCGCCGATCCATCGTTCGGCTCTCGTGCTTTGCCATCGATGGGGAGCATACGAAGCCACGATGGCCGCAGTCTGCACATCGCCCGTTCGATCGATATAGGCTTGTAGCAGGTCGAAGCCCGAAGGCGTCAGACCGAGCAGGACGAGTCCCTCTAGATCACCACTTTGTACAGCTGACTTGGCCAGATGCTGAAGCATTTTGACGAGCTCGTCGTCGCTCAAGAAACGTAGCGCGACAGCTATGCGATCACGGAGGGGCAGGCCTTGCTCGTCGAGAATGTCAGACCAGTCGCCGTTGGCAATGTAGGCCATCATGGCCCGTGAGAATGGATTGTCGAGCTCGCCCGAGATGGAAGTACACAGATCACGGAAGATCGCATTCTTTGATGACGAAAGTGTGTCCTTCTGTGCGAGGAAGCCAGCGAGCGCAGGCGCAATGAGCTTGATCTGAGGATCCTTGCTGCGCTGCAAGATCTTGACAGCCTGCTCTGTGTTGCCCGAGAATAAAGTCCAGGCGGCTGCCTTTTCGAGCTGGCCTGCCTTCTCATATCGTTTTGTTGCATCCTCGAAGGAGTCAAGCGCATAGTCAGCACCGAGCATGTGCAAAGCGAGTCGTCTTTGCGCCGGTCTGGACGTGGCAGCAGGCGCGAAAGCAGGAACATTGTTCAGCTTGTTGTAGTCTTTGACAGCTTCTGCAAACACGGCATCCTTCGCGCGGGCTTGTTCACCTTTGCGAAGCGATCGCGAGACATCATCAAGCACAGAGATGGCAGACTCTGACCTGCGGCCTTGCGGACTCGCGCGCTCTGGCGTACTCGCGATCTGGGCGCCCTGAGCAATACCCCGGACGATAGAAAGGATGCCTTGGTAGTCAAACTCGATGCTACGCACACGTGTCGTGGTGGTCGTTGCCAGCCGATCGACATGATTCAGCCAGGACCACATGTCCGCAAGGTCGGGCTCGGTGTCTGATGCCATCGACTGATTGGTGACACCATAGCCTGCGATGGCCCGTCGACGCATGACGCTGCTGATGTCCAGGTCGAGCGTATGAGGCTCTTCGTCCTCTGCTGGAGGCACGCGAACGCGATTGAGTAGCCTGCCCTGCGAGCCTCGTGCGATGACGAGATCGCCAGAAACATGCCATGCGAGCTCCATGGGTGGCACGAGCTGAACGAGCTCAATCTGACCGTCACGCGAAACAGACACAAGCTCCGTTTGCGATTTCCCCTTTGTGCGGGCAGCAAACGCGAACGCTGCAATTGGCTGAGAGAAAGCAGGCGTAAGGCTTTCGCTGAAGAGCAGCGGCCGCGCCAGTCCGGGAATTTCGTGGCGAGACCGATTGAGAGGCACTGGCACCTCGGAGTCTGCCGCAGCTGTCTTGCGGTGCTGAGGCTCTACCAGGGCATTGCTGGCAGGACCGTCAATGACATTCCAGATTCGTAAAGCTCGCTCGTCACGTTCTGAAGAAGCGAGTAAGCCTCGTCGCGACGAATTGAAGGCGATTGCCGTCAGTTTCACAGGCTCAAGGGCTCGTCTGGCAGGGTATACGTCCCTGGCTTTGCGCTTGTCGCTCGCGTCGTCATCTGAAAATGACAGGATCGAGTCTGCTGGCCACCTCGTGTCCCAGATTTTGACTACATTGTCATCACCATAGCTCGCAAAGCGATGATTGTCATATGGGTCTGCGCAGAGCCCATTGACTGATCGGGTGGACCAGACTAAACTCTGCTGATGAGTCGAAGGAGCGCGCAAGTCGTAGGATCGCAATGACTTTGCGCCCATGCCTGCAACAATGGTAGGCGAGCCTGATCCGGCCAGGAAGATGACGGAGGAGCAAGCTTCTGAAGGACCATGCTGCATGAGCGGCTTCGGCTCCGACAATGCCGCGCCAAGCCGCGTTTGAGCTTTGGCATCCATGTCTGCCTGTAGGACTCCTGCTGCAGTCTCTATATCCCATACTTGCAGACCATAGTCTCTGGACTTGTCCAATCCAGTAGCGAGTAAGTGAGGATCCGAAGGGCAAAAGGCGACACTGTTGCACGGTCTGGACGCTCTCGCCTGTAATTGTACCTGTCCAGGCGTCGAAGGAGTGTTTGGCTCGACACTTTGGCTGGTGGCCATGTGAAGAAGTATGCATTTTCCGGAGAGCATGCCGAGTGCGATGAGGTTGGGATGCGAGTAAGACCAGGCCAAACTCCTCACGGCAGCCAAGTCAGAGTAAGCCGCGACCGTCTTGACCGTTTGACGCCTGCGCTCTTGCCCGAGCTCGTACAGCTTGACGTCGCTGCTGCTCGCCACGACGAAGCGCTCGGACTGGCCTGAGGGATCCCACAGCAGCCTCCGATGGGCCTGCATCTCAGCAATGCAACGCTGGGGCGCTTGCTGTTCAGCGAGAGCTAGCAGATCAGCGCCCAGCAGAGGACGCGACGGCCATGTCAGACAAACGCTGCATGCTTGCGGCGCTATCTAGAGCCAGGTACAACAGGCGAGCCCTTGCTGGGGATATGACTGAAGGAGCCAGCAGCAAACCACTTCTTGTTTGCTTCCTCCACACGATTCGCCCGTGTCGGATCGATGATCTCGAGACCTTGATGGGGCGTAAAGGAGAGCGATGAAGCAGTGCCGCTGGTCTGTGACCCAGACGTAGCCGCTCGAAGCATCGAGAGGCGGTTCTTGCTCGCTTTTGACATCTTGGCTTTCGTGCGCGTGTCGGCTACATTTGCACGGATAGAGCCAGTCGCTTTGCCGATCATGCCCAGGCCTTTGGTTTCGTCGAAGGCGCCGTCTTCTTCCTCTGCTTCGCCGAACATCTGTCGGTTCTGGAGCTTACGAAGCTCGGTCATTGCATAGGCTTCCTTCGCCTTCCGCGCTCTCTTGCCACCCCTGCGTTTCTTCTTTCCCTCTGCAGGCACGGGCAGCGCTTTTGTGAGCTTAGCGGGTGGCGGTTCGGCGAGCTTGTCAAGCTTGGTCTCGATATCCTCTCTTACTTTGAGACCAAACGATCCGTCTTTGCACTGTCGTCGCGCGTCGATCCTGGCGGCAAGTGCGACCTTTGCGCCGATCTTGCGTTGAGCCTTGACTCTGTACTCTTCCGCTTGACTCATGACGAGGTCAGAAGCATAGATGAAGCCAGTGTGCCGCCTTTGTACGAGATGGGACCCTGTCGCGATACCGGAAGCGCTCTTTCTCTGAGCGCCGAGAAGATGGATATTGCAAGCTGGCATCTTGCTCAACGCAGTCACGCCGCCTGCAACGCCGAGCAGTTTTGTAGCTGTCTCGGTGCCGAGCAGAACTGTCAGGTTGGGCGCGAGAAGACTCATGCGCGATTTGACATGCTCGATAATCGTTCGCCGAGCGGCTTCAAGCTGCGCGATCATCGCACAGGCGTCCTGAACGGCTTGCCATTCTTTGGCCGTCAATTGTCGGCCGGCATTTGTCGTTGCAGTGACGGTGACGACCATGACTGTCGCTGACGGCAGCACGCCCTTGAGATCGGGCGTCCCCAAGTCCTGCTCGTTGTCCGTCAGGGTTCTGCATTCCGTACCAAGTGAGGGATGGCTGACCTCTGGATTGCCAATGGCAAGGACGGCGCGACAATAATCAGTGGGTGCAAAGTCGCTCAGCAGCTGCTCCAGCTCAGAGAACCGCGGCGAATAATGATCTCGAGCAAACTGCAAGGAAGGTTGACGCTGTGTCAGCGCAATGCAGACGCCACGAGTCCTCACTTGCCTTGTAAGCCAGCAATATCTCATTGTCGATTTCGACAGCAAGATTGTTAGCCTGTACGATGAGCCGATACTCTGGCGAGTCGGAGGATGACATGTCGCCCGGTGTCTGAGCAGAGTATTGCTCCACTTGAGCCAGTGTGTCCCTGAAGCGGGCAGTCGAGACAAGTTTTGCTATCTGCCTGACGGAATCGATCGTACTCGTCTGCATCTTCTCGACTTCCTCTGCATCCAGTTCCTCTGCAGGCGCTATGCCTCCTTCGGGTATAGGCAATAAGTCATCCTCTTGCTTCATCTCTTGCTCGTCCCTCTCGTCCATCTCCTCGTCATCTTCACTCGCTCGTCCCTTGCCCTTGCCGTTGACCGATGCGACGTGTCCGTTCGTCGCAAAGGCTTCGTAGTCGTCTGCTGGTGCGTCATCGTCCGAGCCATCCAGATCAGCCAGTAGCTCGTCTGCTAGAGAAGACATCGCTCCTGCTGCCACGTAGTGAGTGAGCTTGCGCTCGTCAGGTGCGACTCGAAATATTTGTAATGATGTGTCATCAAGCTGACGATACAGGAACAGCAGGCGAAACTACCTCGATAGTCTGCGCACTCCCCTCGCCTGACCACCACAAGACCCTGACTGTGACGTCTGCAGTCGTCTCCGCCCCTCCAATGGCTCCTCGAAGAGCGCAGTCCGAATTTGTACGCCTTTTCTCTCTGGAGGCCAAGATTGCTTGCTGACTCAGATGGGACCGGCCATAGAGCGAGGATGGCAGTCACTTTGACATGGAAGAGGATAGCGATGCCGGAAAATCAACAAGGAAGCGTGTCAATGGCAAAGCCAAGGCCGGCGGGGCTAGCGGTAGCAAAGAATCCAGGACGGCCCAGAACAGACAAGCCCAGAGAGAGTTTCGTCAGCGCAAGGCAGCCTATCTCAAAGATCTCGAGCTCCAGATCTCGGTCCTTTCGAGCTCGAGAGATGACCAGCTTACGATGCTGCGGACCGCTTGCCGAGCGCTGGCTGACGAGAACAAGTCGCTACGAGACTTGGTCGCCAGCTTGACAGCGTTCCTTGGTCGCGACCTCGGCGGCTGTGTCACCCCCGAGCAACGTATGTTCATCGACAAGGAGCTCAATCGTACAGAGTCAGACGTCGTCCACGAAGCTCTAGGCCATGTCAAGCCTACCGCACCAACATCGCACCCGACCGACGCGAGAGCCTCGACTTCAACATCTGAGACCAATGGCCTCCCGGCCAATGCTTTCACTCGACCAGATCAACCAGCATCTTCACCGTCTATGAGACGCGGTCAAGAACAGCCTGGCGCCGAACCCTTTCTCATCCATGCTAGCAAGCCCGTCTATCAACCTGCAGCATTTGCTGGTCTGCCTGCCCCTCCTACGCAACAGTCTACTGCCGATATTCGCGATTTGCAAGGCGCAGAGGCACTAGCTCAGCTCGGTGCCCCTCGCTCTCGATCCTCATCGGGCCTTCAGAGCACTTCACCGATCATCAACACCTGGAGCTCGACTGCCTCTCAGTCTACAGCGGTAGAATCACCCGAGGGCTCCACAGACTTGGACAAGATATGTCAATTCGCTGCCGGAGATGCAAAGCTCGAAGCCTTCCAGCTCATCTGCTATCATCTTGAGAACCGCAAGAAGGATCCAAGTTATCACTTGCCACCCACGCTACGTCCTACCTCGCTTCAATGTACTGTCTCGCACGATCAGTGTATCGACGGCCTTCTCTGGCCCAATCTAGTATGCGACCAATCATGGCACGGAGGAGATGGGGCTGATGCAGCAGACAGCGTGATGCCCTGATCACAAAGAAGGCAGAGATCAACCTCTATCCCTTTTTAAGCGATCTCGTCAAAGAATCCGTCATACATCAAGAGAATTGCCTGGATCCGAATAACTGGGAAATGTCGGAACGCTTCATGCGCAAATATGCGTCAGTCAACTTGCCCTGGCTTGCCTTCAACTCCGGGCTAATCTGTAACATGCAGCTTTCTCATGGACCAGACCATGCTGGACATACACAACCATTGGCGAAGGAGTCGGGGCCAGGATTCCCTCACCCTCGTGGAGCTTCGTACACCGCCTTAGATACTCTGCCATTCTATGCAGTCTTGACTATATGATGTACAGACATTGCGTCCTCACTTGCGCTTCCAGACTGCACGCGTCTGTCAGTAAGAACCAAACATACCAGGCGGTCAGCGCACCTGTGATCATCTCGCGCCGCTCTCGGCCGGGTGCGGGATGACTGGGCGCGCTCTGGTGGATCTTCTCGAAATCGGGCAAGAGTTCATCAAAGAGATCCAGATCGACAGAGTAAGGTGGCCCGCCTGCGCGATCTCCATCCATGGGAAACACGAGTGCGATCAGATGACCGCCGGGCGCCATGATCTCTGAAAAGCGTTGTCCCCATGCCTTGCGCATGCTGGGCGGCAAAGCACATAGGAATGTATACTCGTAAGCCAGAGCGAATTTGTCATCTGGGACCTCAAAGTCGAAGAAGTTGCCGCACTGAAACCGTACACGGTCCGAAAGATTCGGCTGTGCAGCGTACCAGACCTTTGCAGCTTCGACAGCGGTCGGCGAGATATCAAGACCGACGCAGTCCATCTCGTATCGTGCAGCTATCGCGGCCACGTCATACCCTCGCCCGCAGCCAGGTATGATTGCCGTCTTGCCGGGCTGACCCAGTGTTTTGCCGATCGGCAGCTCCTCCAAAAGTTCACTCAAGCCCGGTTGGATGTCATTGTTGTCCCAAGGTGTGGAGCCTGCCTGCCATGCCTTGTCCCATCCATCAGGCGAATGGACCAGCTGACGCATGCGTTGATTCTCAGGTCGCTCGCCTGGATCGCGGATACCGAGCTCGGAGAATGACTGCACAGGTGCGTTCGCCGGCAAGATCTCTCGAGTCCCCCGCAAGAGCATCTTGGGTACCCAGAGCCTGGACCTAGACGAATGGTAAAGATCTGGCAAAGGCTGATCGATACTTTGGCCTTCGAGGCAGCTCGCGCTGATCAATCGTATCAGCACGTCAATTGATTTTCTTGGAGGGGCGCAGCTCGCTCGATCACGTCTACTCACGCGAGATCTCGGAACTTCGCATACTCACATCCAAACCGGACAGTCAGAACAGCACGCAGCCAAGGTGAGCTGACGCTACCAAGTACGCGATATAGGACTGACTTGGAGCACCAGCTCGCGATGCGGAAGGAGATCGCCGCAGCGGCTGGCTTTCTCACAGAGCAGTTGACTGCTCCGCCTAGCTCAGTCACACAAACGCAAGCAGAGCGATTCGCTTCGAGTCTGCGGGCAAGTCTCGAGCTGCGATACGTCAACCACTGGCACCTAAATGACGCCGAGCGAGGCTCGGCATATCGCTCTCTGTCTCGATCCGGACCAACACATGATACACATCACTTTGATACCCAGCTCATCAAGGCAGCACAAGCTGCCGAGCTTCCTGTCGAAACAGTAGCTCATCAGCTCTTGAGGCTTGGCGAGAGATGGACCCTCTGGGTTGATCCAGATGTTGTCCTCTTCCGTCAGGGCGAAAGCAATGCGAACACCTTTCGAGAAATATACCCAGCGCCGGGCAGATCATCCTTGCCAAGTTCAAGCTCTGCTCGCAGTCTGCATGCCATCGTGCGATCTTTCAGTCTGTGCGACATCGATGCTGCTCTAGAGACGAAGACAGACACGGCCTCGGCCGTTGCTAGCCCAAGCAAGAAGAGTAGAGCGATTCAAATCATAGACCCTTCAACACGAAGGGAATCGCCAAAGCCACTCACAGACTCCTTGATCACGATCACTGCCGCAGCTGCTAGTTCTTCCGATGTCAGTACATCGTCTGAATCCACGACGACTCTACTGCCTGCATTTGTGGAACGCGAGATCTCGCCGCGCTCCTCGCTCGATACCGATTCTATAGGCAGTACGCCTTTGCTTGGCTTCGACATCGGTTCGCCGCTATCGGAAGCATCATCATTGATGTCCGACACTTCTTCGATGCTCGCAACACCCTCACTTGATCTGTTCGCTAGGCCGTGCTCGCGGACATCGACTCTGTCGCGCACTTCGTCTGCTTCGGGCAGTGTCGATATCCAGCAGAGCTGGTCGCAGCCTCCTATAGCCAGGAAAGAGAGCTCTCCGGAATACGACGGCGAATTTGCCTTGCCACTCGCGCCCGCTTCGCAATACAACAGTGAGACGTACGCCATTCCCGTGCATGCGCCTCGAATGAATATCGTCCGTTCTGCGCCTGGTTCGCCCAATAAAGCTCGCCGTCAGAGAGGTCACTTGCATTCTGCTTCAATGACTTCGAATGCCTCGAGCTCGTCGAACCACTCTTCCAGCACTTCCGTCAGATCATCCAATACTGGCGTCGTCGTCGAACATTCGAATGGCAAAGTCGGCGTTCTCGGCGGTGGCGTATTGCTCGGAATGCCCAATGGGTCGCAGATACCCAAGCGAGCTAGAGGCACTCGCACGCGATCGCGTTCGAAATCTCGCACGACATCTTTCTTCGCGGCCGCTGCTGCTGCCGGCACCGATGGTCCACACGCCAGTTGGGCCAGCCTACTCAATTCGTAGAAGCATACGTGCAATTCAAACGCTGCCACAAGATATAACCCCAGCAACACCAAACCCATCACTAATCTGCAAAGGACACGACCACTCACGAGACGCACTTCGAAGTTTCTTGTATACTTGGATATCCGATCCGTATTGTCCATTGCAATTCCTGTCTACTTATACATCGAGAATGTTCGTGAACGCTACAGCTGAAGAATTGAGTACTGTCTTCCTTGTATTCAGTGCAAGGATAGCAGCTGGGCAGAACCTTACTTCGTGATCGTCTTTGTTCGCGAGACCGGCGGGTGCTTCGACGTCAGTTGCACGGCGCAAGACGGATTTCTTGGCATTGATGACACCGATGGGTGAGTTGTCACCCGTGAACGTGCCTTGCTGGGCCGAATTGCCAACGCCCGTGCTATCGCCTGAGTTGTCATTTACGCAATTGCCATCGCGCTTGCAATTGAGCGGTCGACGGTGATGCAGGTGATTCTTCTTGGTGTCAGCAGTGCTTGCGCTACCATCTCCAGCCGTGAGAAGACTGAGAGGATCACCAGAGTCTTTGCCTTCGAATGTGCCCTGTTGATGCGAGCTACCGACTGCATTGCTCGAATCTCGCTGGTCCGACGCTTTCGATCCGGGAAGCAGCGTCTTGCTGGTAGTAAATAGGTCCATTTGACGTTTGTGATGGCATTCGGCACCCGATTGACCGCGCTGTCGGCAAGCTCAGCACGGATGATGCTAGCCAGCGCAGCGAACTTTACATACCTTGCATTTGGTGAAAACGGACGACTTGGGCGCATCATACTCGAGCAGGGGTGCATTAGCGTTCAAGACGCCATATTGACTACTGTCACCGTTCGCGAAGCCCTGCTGAGCAGAATCTGAGAGAGCGAAGTTTAGTACAGCGCGAAAGGGACAGCATGTCCGACACACTACCCACGCCATTGCTCGAGCCGGTATTGCACGAAACATCATCACCGCCGCGCTGAGAGCCAGTGAGACTCGCTCTGCTGCTGCGGAGAGGGACGTACCTTGCACTTATAGGCGGTCGCGCCTTCTGCATGACTGTGCTCATGAGAGCTTTTAGCGCCTGGCTGCTTATATGCAAGCAAGGGCGAATTGAGATTTGCTACACCGTAGAGACTGTGGTCACCATTGGCGGTGCCCTGCTGAGCCGAGTCTGCGGAATCAAGATCAGCGCCTGTTTGCGCGCAAGATGGCAAACCCACTCCCTGCGCCATTGGAATCTCCGGTGTTGCCGATGACATTGTCGTCCTCTCGTTTATAGAGACCTCCGCCATTGAGAACACCGAAATCTGGCTGCTTGCTTGTCGCGCCGAGACTAGCAGGCGAGACATCGCTCGAACTCGACGGCTGGATGGCTGCGAGAGTCGCGAATGCGGCGATGAGAGTATAACGATACATCCTGCTTCGACTGCTTGTGAAAGTGTCTTGATACGTGTTTGTTTACGTGTGTATATCGGTGCAAGAGAGGGAGAGATAGAGGCAGGGTGGACAAGGGCTGATGAGCTTTTTGTGCCTAACCTCAGAGACGTGTCGAAGTCGCGCGGCAATCCAAAATGACGTCGGTCCGGCGGCCGGGTAGCGGGTAGCCCCAACCCCGCGCTGAAGTTGCTATCCGGCTCGCCGCAAATTCTTTGGTCAACACACCATGGGCGACGGTTCAGCGACGAAGCCGCCAGCGATGAGACCGCGAGCTCTTTCGACAGAGCAGAAGCTCGAGCGCAATCTGCTCCAGCTCGAAAAGCAGAATGGACTGGGAGGATGGGCGTCTCGCAAGATTCTGGCACTTGGTGACTGGCAAGAGGCGCTTGAAGATTTTCAGGAGGCTGTCGAGGATGAATTGGAGAACAGGAAGAAGGTAGAAGGCGGGATTGATCACATGTGGCTGCAGCTCGAAGATGTCTCCACCTTTAACGCGACTTGCGCGTGCACCTACACTTTCAAAGAGCGCATGTCGATCGACAAGCTCCGAAAGGCGATGAAGATCCAACTGGACAGATTCCCAAAATATAGACAGCGTCTCATCGATCACGGTCGCAAGTGGCACGGGCTTCAATTCGAATTTGATCCTTCCTTTGACATTGCCAATCATGTAAACGCCGTCACGCTGCCTGGCAAATCTGGCAAGGCCGAACTGGACGAATACATGGGTAGCTTCATTTGCAAAGACTACGACCGTGCGAGACCGCTATGGGAGACGATCCTGATCGAAGACTATCATGATGATCGTGGATCGAAATCCGCCATGGTCACTCGGGGCCATCATACGCTCGCAGACGGTCAAGGCTTCGTCCTATCACAACTGTACCTTACATCATATCGCGATGAGCTCATCAAGCAGATGGATGGCGGCGCGGCTTTGCTGGCAGATGCCAAGTTGGGCAAGGTCAAGCCGTCAAAGATCCACAAGGGTCTTAAGCCACTCGACAAGTACGAGCAGCAGGATACCCTTGCTCCTCTCATTCACCTCGCCATGGCTGCTCTCTTCTGGACTGGCTACATCGTCACGAGCTTTCTCGGCGTGTTCTACGGTATCTCACAAGCTCTCTACATCTCATTCATGTTCTGCACAACCTGGTTCCGTATCAAATACGTCACGCCAACCTACGCTGGTCCTCGTGTCGAAGGCCGCGTCTACAGTTCTTCAAAGTGCGCATAGTCGTCATGGTGCAGGCAAATTGGCTGACAATCGTCACAGATCGTTCGATGTCCAGATCATCAAGACGATGCAGAAAGCCTTCTCGGGCCCAGCTCCTCGTCGAGGCAAAAAGATACCGAGCGTACGCGCATATGGTCATGTCACTCTGAACGACGTCATCTGCGCCATCATGTCCGACGTCATCTCTGATGTCGTCGCCTCTCGCGATCCTGACCCTGGCTGGCGTGGCGCAACGAGACGCTTCTTTGGCTACTTCTTACCGGACGTCGTGCCATTCCTCATTCCGATCTCATTGCGAGCGCCAGGCCAATGGGATATGCGCAATCTGTCAACGGCCTCGATTGCGTACCTCAAGCCATGCAAGCAAGCCGGCCCAACTCCAACATTTGGCGAGCTACACAAGCACATCCATGCAACAAAGGCAGAAATGGCCGTGATGAAAGCCTCGCCGCTTTCGGCATGGTTCTTCTACCTCATCAACGCACTCGGCAATGCACCCATCCTGTTCCCGTTCCCATACTCGCTCTATGACCATCCTTACAATCTCGTTCGCAAGTACATCGCTATACCCTGCATCAAACAGAGCTTGCGCTCCATCTCTGTCATCTGCACCAACATACCCGGCCCCTCGCAAAAGCCCGTCTCGATCGACGGTATTGAGGTCACCCAATGGTGCGCTCTGCCACCACAGGGCGAAGAAGGCACATGCGCCATCGGCATCATTTCTTACGCTGGCAAGCTCTCGATCAGCTGCGCAGCGGACAAAGTTCCAGGATCAGAGGACGTAGCCAGACTAGTGTGTGAATCGTTTGAGAAGCGTTTCGAGCTCTACGAGGCCAAAGCTCGCGCCATCCTGGCAAAAGACTCTTAGACCAAGATACCCATGTACTGAATGCAAGCTAATGTGTCATCATACAATGGTAGCATTGCCAGTCACAAGCACCGTCGCAAGCTGTATGTAAACATATCAGTACCCTTTAGCGCGAAAAGCGACTGTCTGACCATGACTTGGGCAATGCTCTTGAGCTGATAGAAGTCGTAACCCTTTTGCGTCGTGAGATCGTGGGAATCGTGGTACACAGGCAAGGCGATATCGCCTGCACGTTCGAAAAGCTGCGTGCTCGCTAGGCCTTGCTCGAAGAATGATTGATGGTCGGAACAGCAGGCTCTTGTTGGGCCAACACGTAATTGTGGCGCATACATGCTGCTGATGTTGCTGACGAGGTCAGTTGCTGCAGCGGTAGCCGTACCGTCTGCGGGAAAGCCGAGCTGGAGTGGCTCGCCTGGCTTTCGGTAGGCTATCATATCCGACTGAAGCATGATGATGACATCCAGACCTGCTGCTCTCACCTGGGGCGCGAAAGCTCGCGAGCCAACGAGACCCTGTTCTTCGCCGGCGAAGAGACAGAGCATGACGTCGTGTTCGAACGATTCGACATAGTTGCGTATTGCCCGTGCGACAGCAAGTATGCCCCCGGTGCCCGAGCCATCATCGTCTGCTCCTGGCGCCCTTACCTCGCCAAAAGTACCCCGCGAGTCGAGATGAGCACTGAGGATGACGACCTTGCTGCCGGACTTGCGTCCCGTGAAGCGGCAGATGACGTTGGGCGCGAAGGCGGCTCTGAAATGCTCAAAAGTGCAATTGGCACGCTCATCCTGCTCTATCTGCTTCCTGAGCCAGTGCGCAGCCTGCCTCGCGCCAGACGTGTACGAGTGTCGCGTGATCCACGGCGCGTCGGGCCGTTGACCAGTCAGGACGGCGAGATCTGCGGCGATATCGACTTCTGACATACTCGAGAGGGCGGCATCATACTTGGGCGAGAATCTCAATGATGCAGTGAGCTGCTCAAGCCGCTCTATGGCATGCTTGGGCACTGCCTCGAGGGGCGTAGATGATACGAGCGTCACTTTGGCGTCTGATGGCAAGAGCTCATCTATCCGAGGGAGGAGCCAGCTAGGCAGACTCAGTACGATAGTATGTCGATCGCCTGCCTGATGCAATACCTCGAGCTGAGTCTCCAGAGGCAGTCTTTTGCTGAACACGGTCTGTGCGATGCGCGTCTGCTGCCGTAAAGCTGTATCGAGGCCATGGCTGATACTGCGCTGCCAAGTTACGATGCTGGGCGGTGAGTCGTGGACGGTCTCATCGAGGCTTGCGCGGTAGATGCACACTGTGACCAAGCTACTAGGAACTTCAATGCTCGAGGTTGTGCTGCCGATTGTGAGACCATTGCAAGTCGTCAGGGGATAGCTTTGCGAGTGAGCACCGACGGAATCTGCGCTGTCGCTGAAGACATACTCGGCTGCCGCAAGTGAGCTCGCCGAGCCGAGGAAGAGCAGCCACAGCCTCATGAGATCGTCCTCGACCTGTCTCGTTCTTTTTCGCGTTCGACGTTCAAGGCAATCAGCGCATCAGCAACTCCCGGCTCAGTCGAGCAGGCTCCATGCTCGTGGGCTGCTCAAAGCATGCACATGCAGCACTGTCAGCCAGTCTGCGGTCGACTGCAACTGCCGGCTATGCGACTGCCGTCTCCATCCCGCGCACAGCTCGAGCAAAACGGCGAGCAAAACAGCGTCAACCGAGCCCGGCTGAGCGAGAAGCGCTCGTTCAGAGGCGTGACCAAGAGGCGCAATCCCGCATGAACCTCATAGACTCTGCACGAGAAGAGGAGAGCGACCCGCGCACGGCAATGCGAACGTTTAAGCAGAGCCAGACTTTATCGACAGAGCAGATTATTCGTAGACTGAAGCAGCAGCAGCTCCCTCCGGACGCTACCTGGGCTGTACTACTTGCGTTGGAAGCGAGAGGACAGTCACACTTGCTCGCGAGCGATATACACTTGCTCAGAGCCTTGCTTAAGCATGTCGCGCCCATGCTACCCGTCGACGTTAAGGCGCACAACTACGAAGCGAAAGAAGCCCTCGCAGCCCAAGCAGAAGAGCGCTTCACTTTCATTTTCGATCTCATGGCAGGCTATCATGCCAAAGTAGCGGCGGAAAGTAGGGCAGGAACCTATACCAACACCGGCGACTTCCATCTCGTCATGCGCTATTACGCAGAGATTGGCTATCCTGCAGGCTGCGAAAGACTCATGAGGTGGTTTGTGCCCAAAGACGTGACGTACCGTCTCGCGCTACAATCTATCGCACGCCATGTAGCGACCAGAGCCGACGCTGCACGCTTGGCATCCCTATCGAAATGGCCTTTTCCCAGAGCCGCACGCGAGACTCACAGATTACAAGTCGAGTCTGCCAGACAGCAGTGGGCTTCGTTTGCCGTGCAATGGCTAGACGAGGCAATCTCCTGGCGAGCAGAAGCTGCAAAAGGCGTCAATAGCCTCGGCCTCTCGCACGAGATCAAGACGATGCATGCCGGCCTCCAGGCGGTCGCACACACTTGTGACCTCTCTACCTTCAAGACCGTCGTCAAAGCTCTCTTCCATGTCGACGTTGACTTTCCGGACACACTCGTCCGGCCGGTGCGACAGGAAGGCCATACTGATTCCATCCGAGCCGTCCACAACCCTTGCAGATTTGATGCCGAAGTCTTTACGACAGTCATCGCTCGACTGGCACGGGAGGGCGACGTAACCAAGCTGGTCGCTTTCTACGAGGTCATGCACGAGCCTTCATTGCCAGGTCAGCCGCGTACCGGAAGCTTACGCTATCCGCTCGTATCGACAAAGGCAATGTATCATCTCCTCGACGCCCTCGTCAACGACTCGCGCCCTCATTTGAGTTTAGCGACGCTCTATGCCAGCGATTGGGCAGACCGCGCCCGCAGACAATGTCTAGAGTGGCTACAAGCTATCAGATCAGGCGCACCCACGCCAGAGGTTGCCATACGATTGCGGTCGAGCGATGTCGCCATGCTCTACGACTCTCTCAGTCTGAATTTTGACCGCCAATTTGCCGATACGATCATCGACAGGGTTATGAGGCCGCTCATGCGGGTCTACCGGACACTCTCTGACTGGCACTCTTTTCACTCGGATGAGCTCAGGCGGCTGTCCCCCGACGAACAAGCTCGTGTTTTGGAGGAGATGGCATACGTCAAGCGCGAGCTAGCGCTGCTGACGCATATGACCGAGGATGCGGTGCGTCTCGCAGATACGCGTTCGGCTGGTCAACACGCCTATCGCGAAGGACGACAGTTGCGAATTGCGGAGCGTATGCTATCTGGACTCAATGGCTCTGGCGGAGATAGACGGACAGCCATCGATTATTTCACCCACAGACTTGCAAAAGACCAGCCCAAAACGTTTGCAAAGCAGCTCAAGGCAGGCTCGAGCGAGGCTCTGGCTCACGTTGAATACCTCGTTGCTTCTCGCGAAGTTGCGTTTCGCAAGTGGGACGAGAAATACACGCGTCGGAGGGTCGCCGATGCCGCCTTGCAACCTGCCGCTTCTCTGTTGCAGCGTGCCAAAATGAAGAGTTCACAGACTCTGCTCGCCTCGCCCGAGCTTCCAGACCAGGTTCACATCGCGCAAAGCAAGACTACGCGACTACCGCCACCTGCTGCACCGACAGAGCCAACACACACACATACGAGTGCTACTTTGCAATAGTGCGGGAATCACCGATTAATCGCAGGGCGGAGCTGATACAACGTATGCAGGTTCAAGCTGCAATGACTTGCGTAACGACGGCCGTCGCTGTCGCTGTGATCGTGTAGAAGGATGCACTGTTCTTCGTCTGTCTCGGTGTAGCAGTGCTCGTGTGTGTAACGGTCGTCCAGGCTGTGACGGTTGGTCGACCGTGTCGCGTCAATGAAGCTGACGAGACACTCTTCGTGCTGGTCGTGAAAGTGTTGATCCCGCTTTCAAGCGGTGTAGTTGAGCTTTGCGTTTTCGACCGCACTGACGAGCTGATCGTCTGATCAACTGAGCTAGCGATGGCGCTCGAGTCTGATGATGATGCCGTGCTCGTGACGGAGACGAGACTGAAACCAAGTACGTCGATATCGCTGACAGGTGTAGCAAACACACGTGCAGCAAATCCAATGACAGACACGTCTGAGTCACGACGAGCCAAACGGAAGCCTTGCCGCCTGAGTTTTAGACTATCTGCTGCTCGTGGCGATATCTCGCGGGGCTGTTCGAGCAATGTTGCATCTGCTGAGCTTCATCAGCGGAAGTTTGGTCGAAACGAGGGTGTGTGTGTGGAAGTGTGTGACGCACCGAGCCGTTCGAAAGAAGTGTGACGAAGAGGTATTGAGCGTCCGGCGCTGATGGTGGCGAGAGAGGTGACCAGCACCGTGCAAGCGAGTACAAACGAGAAGATGCGCATCGAAGGGTTCCTGAGAAGCAAGAGACAGGACTGCAGATATATAGCCCGATGGACGATCAAAGGCGCAGGAGCCATGAGGACGAGAGACAAAGGCGGCTCGCGAGTCACGCGACGGGCTTCTATCGATCCAACGCTTCAACAAAGGCGTCGACTTATGAGCTTGTACGAGGTCAGCGGTGAGCCGGCCGAGGGCTCGCTGCTCGCCTTTCACAAGACCGAGACCAAGATCACCAGACCAGAATGGGCAAAATTGGGTTGCGTCGACGCAGCGGCACAAATCAGCGTTGGCGTCAAGGATATCTTGGCTGTCGTCTACGACAGCGATGAAACAGCATTGTTGCTCTATGCGGATGCTGCTCGTGCTGCCATCGATACGAGCAAGCCATCCGGCAGCACGCTACGAGCCCTTGTTCTTGCTCAATCCAGCTGGGCGTCCCTGAAGCAGCACGTCCCCTCGGAGCTCATTCACGAGCTGAGCAGCTCCACTGCACCCGTCCACCTCGTCGTCAACCCATCTGCTTCTCAGGGCCGAGCGCGAGTGATTGCCGAACGAATTGTTGTGTCTCTCCTGCGAGCGCTCGGTCGACAGAGCCAAGTGCATATCACCCAGTCTGCTGCTCAGATCAAGGACGAGCTAGCCCCGGCTCTTCTGAGATTGGGCGAGCATACCCAGATACTCGTTTGTGGCGGCGATGGTACCATGTCAGAGCTTCTCAACGGCCTTGCCGCTCAGCCGATCAGAAACGTCTCGCTCGAGCTGGCCACACTGCCCGTGGGCACGGCAAACGCATTTGACGCTTGGCTTCACCCGCCAGAGCAGCTGCAGAAGTATCATCCGAGGCTATTCGCTGGTCTGCTTGATCTGGTGACTTTGCGCCACAAGCCGGTCGCTCTGACAATGGCCAAATCTGTCATTTCCCCTTCTGGCTCGACACAATACGCGCATGTCGTCGTCTCTTTCGCGCTGCATGCATCTATCCTACACGATGCCGAAAAGATGCGTCAACAGCATCCTGGGATAGACCGCTTCAAGCTGGCTGCCATGCAAAACGTCACAGAGTGGCACGCAGGCACGCTTGAGATCAAAGGCCAAGATATACAGTTGTACAGTCCAGCTTCAAAGTCCTTCACGTCATGCGATGGACCCGTCACGCTCGACGGACCATTCTTGTACCTCGCCTCGAGCCTCATCGATCGATTCGAGCCGACCTTTATCGTCGACCCTCTGCGACGGGATGCTCCGGCAGGTACCATCGATCTGGTCCTCATGCGACCTAGCCAATCAGGTCACGACATAAGCAACGCTAGCAAAACGACGCGCGAGATGGTCGCAGGGACGATGGGCAAAGTATTCGAAGCAATGTATAACGGCGGCAAGCACATTGATTCGCCTCATGTTGAGATCTACCGCTGCACCACTTTCACATTCACGCCTCGAGATCAGACCAGCGAGAAGCACGGACTGGTCTGCAACGACGGTACGCTAGAGAAGATTCCTGCAGGCGGCTCAGTCACCGTCACAACGCACGCCTTTCCCTCGATCGAAATCTATTGATTCTACTGGCTGAGTACAACATGCGCTCTATCTACGCCTATCCTGGCTTCTAGCTGTGCAGTATACAGACTGGCAGGCAGCACGCGATGCCCCAGCGATTCGATCAAACCGTCATTGGTTTTGCCTCCTGCCAGCTGGCCAACAGTGCAACCGATCGCGTAGTTCTGCGATAGAGGCGGTCTCTGGATCTGTAGAATATCAGAACGACTGTTCCAAACGACCGAAGCGCCGCAAGTCCATCCATGTCCGGAGCCCATGATACCTCTGTTGCCAAACTCGATCTTCGTCGCTTGGCAATTGTCGACGAGCAGGCCAGTCGCCCATCGCTGATGCGGCGAGAGCATAAGCTTGCCTTGTCCCGTACTAGACCAATTGAGGATTGCATTCGGACCCGTCACTTTGGCCTGGGTGACTACAGAGTACGAGTCGCTTCGATGTACTGCGTCTGTGCTACAATCTTTGATCAGGACTTGTGTAGCGCGCAGGGAAATCTCTGATGGCAATCCTCTTGCTGCATTCGAAGGCGCATCTTTGATGAATCTGCAGCGGAGCAGTGTGATGCGCCGTGCGTTGTTTTCCAGCACAATCCCATCCCGAAAGCCGATGATGAGCAGATCCCGCAACCAGATATCTTGCACGTAGGCCTTGACGGATACCGCAAGAAAGTTAGGCGTCCCGTCTAGTGGTACGGATGCCCAAGAGGGTGATAAGACGAGGGCGAAGCCTTCCAGGCCAGCTTGCTGAGTCTGCTCTGGTGGTACCACCGCAATAAGCTGACCATCAGCGCGGTATGCTGTATCGAGCGAATCGACAAGAGGGATGTCAAGCTCGACGAGACCTCCAGACGAGTCTTTCGAGACTACTCTGCTGACTTTGCGTCTATGGTAGATCTTTGTACCTTCCTGCAACCAAGTCTGCTGCTTGCCATCACGCACGAGCTTGTCCATGTCCATCGCTGCAATCCATTCTCGCGATACGTTGCGCTCGACAACGACTTCTCCGTCTGTCGCGAACGGAGCCACATCGTCCACACGTACTATTCTTGAGCCCACGGGTACGTAATTGTCCAGTATACGAGCTTTGCCCAGATTGCGCTGTCGGCCGATGTCTGATCTGCCAAAGACGAAGACCTCGCGGGGCGGCCCTCGTATGATCATCTTGGTGAGCTGTCCGGTAGATGAAGCCTCTCCGCGAAGGACGACGTTGCTATGGATGAGTATGCTCGCCGAGCTGTCCAAGACGTACTCGCCATGACGTAGCAGGACAACTGCTGGCGTCGTCCTCGGCTGTACGTTGTGCACTGCATCTAGAGCCCGCTGAATGTCGGTCGTACGATCTCGGGAGTCGCCTGATGGCTGCAAAAGCGTGACGACGTCCAGCTGATCGGGCAAAGGTCGTTCGCTCGCCGCATAACCACAGAATGAAAAGTCGGGGATCTTGTCAATGTTTCGTTGCGACTGCGAGCTTTGGTAAGTTGTCGACCCGTAGCGACGTTCATTCGCATGCTCCGTCATCATTCGATAGAGTATAGCTATGAGCAGCAGTGCTATCGTACGCAATGTTAGCATCCGTTCACGCAATTTGACGCGACGCGGCGCGTCACCGCGTGACTCTCGTCCACATGTGCACACAAGCAGGCTGGCTCAGAGTGACCAATTTGGGAGATGCCTCGTGCTTCGGATTTGAGGAGGAAGGTCTGCATCTAAGAAGAGGCGCTGTCTGTCAGAAGCTCGATCTGAACCGGCTTCAGTGGTGTGCACGTCCATTGCGACTGTTGCGCGTCTTGTATCAAAAAAGGCAGACAAAGCGTGGGCAAGGGAGTGAATTCCGATGTGCGCGTCGTGCAGCCCAATCTGTACTCCGACTTGACGCTGAGTAGCTCCTCTGCGGCCAAGATCAGCGACGGGTTCGGCGTCTGATGACGTTATCGTCAAGACGTGCTCTTTTTGCTCAAAGGTTTGATGTAGAAGCTAGATCGTCCGATGAGTACGAGAAATACCGCACAGAGCTGTGCTTACGTTCCAAAGAAGGTGAAGAGACAGCATTCTTTGAAAGGCGAGTCTGTATGACGAACGCTCCAATGCGCCTTTGCAGAGTACGTCTTTTCGTCATAGATGTTCAGAACGAGATCGAACTGTCAGTCGCTCGGTGAGTCGGATGCGCTCAATGCAGACTTTTAAATGGCAAGCCTACCGAGACGCCCTCGATGACGGTCAGGATCTCGCAGTTCGGGGGCTGTTTGCTAGGCCGAGTGCACGAGATATAGAACACATGCTGCGTTTTGCTTCAGCTCAGAGCAGACGATCTTCAGCAGATTGCTCGGACTTCTGACTCGTATTCGGCTGGCTCTTGGGCCCTGGGATGATCGCAACTGATCGAGTATGCCCTGCACGCACATCAGGTGGGACCCACAGCCAGTCTTGACGCGAGCTTGCATCTTGACCCGGTAGCGGATGGGTCCAACGGCACCGAACGAGATTGGGGTAGCCTCTGCTGAACGGCTGATGCTGATCAGATCCAAGGGTGCATCCGAGGCAGGTGCGCAAATGACCAAGCCAAAGCGCACGAGCAGGCTTGCACACAGCAGCTTTAGCATCGCTCTCTTGGCAGCGGAACAGGAATGTGGAATAGCGCTCTCGTTTGAGCGTTGCCGAATAAAAATAGGAGGTGAAGACGACAAAGGAGAGTAGCATGTGAGGGTAGCTCGTGCTCATGACGACGCGCATGCGCAGGGGCAGACCAGCTCATGCTGACGAATATGTTGCAATTCTCTCCGTCCGACTTTAATGCGTGTAAGGCCCTGGGTCGACGAGGAAAATCCTGCCCTGGACGGGCTCGCACGTTGCCACCGCGTCTGCCTGAGCCTTTCAGCGTTTGCAGAATCGATACGACCCTGATTCGCACCCGGTGGCGCGGTGTGGAGGCGATTGCAAAAGGACGGCGGTGGCGAGTAGATGCTGCCTGCTGGTGTACTATGCAGCTTGAAGAATGACTTTGGTACCCAGATCATTTCTGCTCGTCGATGAGCCTGTCATCGGCAAGCGACACACAGATCACTGACTGTTACTGTCCGACGGCTTGACGGTAAATCTGCTCACGCCTTGAGATTCATCTCCAGCCAGCAAGGGGCGCGCGTACTCTGCGCGAAAGCGACTGTTGCAGCACGAGTGCCATGGCTCTGATCGTGAACGCCGGCTGAAGGACACGATGACATCGACATATTGCGCAGCTAGTGGCCCCAGATTGATGACGAGATCTTTGCAACCATCAGCCGGTTTCTGTGAATATGACGTCGGACCCACCGTCAGTTCAGGGTTCGTCTCCTGTCAAGCAATGAGCATAGCCCGCAACACTCAGGAATGAACTGACAAAGCCGCAGCTCAGGCTGCCATAGAGAGGCTTCCTACACGTGGAAGAGACGCGCTGGACAATCAGGCTTGAGTGCTGGCATTCCGACAGATGCAAAAACGCACAACAGGAGCCGACTCGAACACGCCGGGTAGCATCGCGGTGCTGAACTCGCATCTAGTCTGCCGAACGCAATGCCTCAGCCTGGAACCTGGCTGTGAGCGATTGATCTGACCGAAAAGCTGATCTCGATAGTGTAAGTGCGCTGAAAGGGCAAGATGCGCCTTTGCAGATCAAGCTCCGTCATCGTTGGCGCACTCTGTGGCGCCGATAACCGCTGCTTGATTGGCTTCGAGCCAACTGAGAGCGAGAATAGCCATATGGATGTCCAGAAGAACATTGTGCGCCAATCTCTTTACGCTCGAAAAGCAAAGATGGAGCTCAATGGCGAGGCAGGGGCCAACGCCTCGCGGCCTGGACCGCGAGCGTGGGCTATTTGCCCCGGTGCGCTGCAAAAGTTTCTCTGATCGAGCGTCCCTTGTGAAGATCTTCCATGCACTTTGCATCTACTGCTCGGCCCTTCTCGCAGAGCTTGAGAACTTCATCGACGCGATCGGGCGAAACGACGACGACACCGTCTATATCGCCCACAACGATATCGTGGGGATTGACGGAAGTAGGCTGGAAAGTGCTCTGAAGGTCGTATGTCGCTGTGAGACAATGCGCCGGTAGGTGAGGCTGTATCGTCAGTGGGACTTGATAGGCCTTGACGCGCGTAAAAGGCGATTGGCCGAGCGTGGAATGTCCCCTTGCAAACACCTACCATGACTGACATCTGTAAGCTCGGGGAGCGTATTGGAAGTCGGACTGACCGTCATGCTAGCTTGACGGTGCTCGCCCAGATCGCGACAACGACCATCGATGATGACCCCCTTTACACCGCGTGCTTGAGCTCGTGCGGTCATGAGACCTCCCCAAACAGCTGATTTGACATCTGTGCTGCTCTGCTCAGCCGAGTTGTAGGCTGGTCCGATGAGAACGCACGTGCGGGAGCTGAGATGACCATGATGCTACCTGGCTCTGCAGCATCCACCTTACCGTCCTGTCAGACAAGGCGAGACTCGCGTCATGTAGGAAGACTCACAAAGTGCTCCGGAGGCTTTGTCTGATCTTTGTCGGCAGCATCAATCATCTACCCGGGGCTGCATGAGCTTCATCTCTCTCTCTCTCTGGATTCCAGTAAGGCCAATGACCGACTTTGACAGTAAAGGCTTCGCCGACGATGCGGGTCTGCTCTGCCTTTTCGCTGGCCAAGGAAGGCGAGAAGAGGTCTAGATCAGGCAGCAGACCGCCAGTGGGATGTTTGAGCTTGATGAGCGCATCAGAGATCTGCTTGCATCCGTCTCAGCTGCTGTCCCTAACGGCTCCCCAGGGCTCCGCTGACCTCACAGCTGCTGTAATTACCGACTGCGGCTATCTGCTCTGCTGTCGCTCGCCTTACCATCGTCGCTATGCCTCGCTTCGTCAGACTCGATGCGCTTGCTCGCAGCATCATCGACGTATCAACATGGACGCGACGTCAAAACGGCAAAGGGTACATTTCTAATTCCGAAAAGCTCTAGAGGATGGTGCGGTGAATCTCTGGACCGGTAGTGCCTCCTCGCTTGATGCGTGCCTCGCCGTACTTTCGCAGACGGATGCTCTCGATAGCGATGAAGCCGGTCGTATCGTCCGGCAAGAATCCACCGAGTTCGTCCATGGATGACTGAGAAGCGTCGTAGAGTGCAGCAGTCTGCGATGATCTGCCTTCGATGATCACATTACCCTTGAAGAGCGCCAAGCGGACAAGACCGTTGACATCCTTCTGACTGGCCGGCAGAGCAGCAGTGACGAATTCGCGTTCAGGGCTGAACCAGAAACCGTTGTACAAGATCTTGCTGAGCTCGGTCGTGATGAAGCCGTCTCGGAGTGCGCGAACGTTGCGATCGAGGACGAGTCCTTCGAGGTCCATGTGTGCCTTGCGCAGGATCGTACCGCCAGGTGTCTCGTAGCAGCCTCGAGACTTGACGCCGATGAACCGGTTCTCGACGATGTCGCAGCGGCCGACACCGTGCTTGCGTGCGATTGCGTTGAGGGTCAGGAAGAGCTCGACAGGGTCAGTGACCTTTTTGTTGGCTTGGTCGAGCAAGGTGACCTCGACGGGCAGACCCTTCTCAAAGACAATGTGTAGTCGCTCGGGAGCAGACGGCGCATCTTCGATCGACTTTGTGAGCTTCCACATATCCGCAGGCGGTGTCGTGTCGGGGTCTTCGAGTATGCCGGCTTCGTAGGAGATGTGCATCATATTCTCGTCTGTCGACCAAGGTTTCTTGGCCGTCTGCACGACGGGGATGCCTTGCTCGGCCGCATACTGGAGCAAGTGACCGCGACCTGCAAAGCGGTTGTAGAACACTGCCATCAGGGGGATCAGCGCTAGAATTGCTGCACGATAGGCTTCAGACTTGCCTGGCATGCGCCACGGTGCGATGACTTTGATGTCGGGCTTGAGCGCATAGAAGGCAAGCTCGAATCGAACCTGATCGTTGCCTTTGCCTGTGCAACCGTGCGAGACGAATCTGCTCACGCACGCGTCAGTGCCAAGCTCTGTGCAACCGTCAGGTGACGCACTGGCATCCTTCGCGGTCGGCAACGTCGATCATGGCGCGCGCGATGACGGGCCGAGCGAGCGAGGTACCGAGCAGATAGACTCCCTGTCGGCGTGCATTTCCGTCTGAGCATGAGGAGTGCTGCATCCATCTGCGATCATGCTGACCTCGTAGATGGCATTGGCTTGCACGGCCGGGAAGATGAGCTCGGTGACAAATTCCTTCTTGAGATCCTGTCCAACCTTGCTGTCAGCTTGGGCATGCTCGTGAAGACGGCGTGACTCACTTCGAGGAAGAACTTGATTGCGCCCACTTTCAGTGCCTTCTCGCGGGCGGCCTCGAAATCTTCCTCTTGGCCGACGTCGGCCACTGCATATTCGCAAGTCAGCTTGCGCTCCTTCGTCTACACCCTCGTGCACGCACTGAAGGCAACGACTTCGTAGCCTTGCTCAATGAGCCATGCCAGAATGCAGCTCGTATCTGAGATGCGCGCCATGAGCTCCTGTCACTGCAGCCCAAAGCTCACGCTGACCGAGTCCACCAGAGTAAGCAAGCAGTACACGTCCCTTTGCGCCTGCCATGACGACAAGAGAGGTCTACTCGATGAGTTTCTTCGACTCGAAGCCGGCAAGTCGCGCAGAACTTTTCGGTTGAGCTCGTCAAAAGTAACAGTAGCCAATCGCCTGCCTGCCTGCAGGTCCTCAGACTCGAGTCGTCCGATCTCAGATGCTAGCTCCGATTGGCAACATGATCAAGCTGACCCGACAGCAATGACGGAGCGATGCTTGGCGTGCCTCGCGCTTCTGCTCGCGTCGGCAGTACTCGTGACGAGTGAAGTGACGATCTATGCCACGCCGACACTCACAGGCGCCGCGGCAGCTTCGGCCACTGCTGCGTCTCGCCAGCTCACACCGCCCGCTATCCCTCCAGACCTGCCAAAGACGGTGGCATATTCATTCGGGGAAGGCGTGCCTGTCGGGGCTAGCACTACCGTTCCTAGCAATTTCTGGGGATGGAGCATCGAGCTCAGTGTCGCCTCACAGATCCGTACGTCCAGACAGAAGCTATACGGATGGCTCATTGACACATATAGACAGTGGGGAACTCGCCCGGCACCCTGCAAAACTCGCTGCTGAATTATTTATCGAGTACGTCCCTGCTCGCCCGCGTAAAGCGCTCGACTGACCGCCGCGCAGACTATCAAGCTAGAGCACGCAAGGGGACAGTCATACGGATCGGAGGCAACTCGCAAGACCAAGCAGAATATCGACCGGCCCAGCCTGTCCCAATCATCACCAATGGCACAGCACAGTCCTCTTCCTCTCTGCAAACGCCCTACCTCACTATGGGCCCTTCCCTCTTCGATACCATGCTCAACATGACCCAGCTCGTACAAACACAATGGATATTCGGACTCAATTTTGCCGACCCAGCCAACACGACTAACCCTACAATCATTGCGACTGCGCTCGAGGCCAGCTTGGGCGACAACCTGCTCGCATTCCAAGTAGGCAACGAGCCTGACTTGTATTCACAGAACGGAAAGCGGCCAGTCAATTACACTATACCCGAATACATCGTCGACTTCGGCGAGGAGATCGAGCTTCTCAACGGAACGACTGCACCCACAACGATAACCCAAGTCAACAAATTCACCGGTCCTAGCGTCTGCTGCGATTGGACAATGACGGACATTCTCGCCAACGGCTATCTCGCCGCTTATAGCACCAGCCTGGCCTCTGTCTCCGTCCAACATTGTGAGTCGGTCACATAACGCTGACGCGACGCGAGCTGAAGTATAGCCAGATCCTGACAATAATTGCGTCGCTGTTGGCAAGTCAGAGGGCACCGCCGTGGTACCTCAGAATGTACTGCAGAACTACCTCAACCATACGTGCGTCTTTTGCTAGAACATCTGGAGCTACCGCTCACCTCTACCTCGACGTCAGTGGCGCTACATATCTGCTCGACCAATACAACACAGTCGTGCCCGTCGTGCAAGCTCTGTCGAAGCCGTTCCATATGCTCGAGACCAACACCGCAAGCTGCGGCGGCTTTCCGGGCATCAGCGACGCCTTTGCTTCTGCTCTCTGGTAGGTTTTGTCCCCTCTCTACGAAATCGAGCTGAGACAAAGCAGGGCGGTCGACTATGCCCTCCAGATGGCCACGCGCAATTTCACGCTGGCTTTATTCCATGTCGGCGGGTCTGCAGTCGTATATAACCCCTTCACACCGCCACCTACCGATGCGCAGTATCTCGGCTGGACGACTGGGCCGTTGTACTACGCCGGTCTGGCAGTGACGGAGGCCTTGGGAAGCAGCAGCGCAAGCCAAGTCCTCGATCTCAGCTCTACCATAGATGACGTCCAGCCGGCTTACATCATATACGAGGCCGGCATGCCAGCGCGAGCTGTTCTGATCAACTATGTGACCGATAACAGCGGGGCGAGCGATTACACTGCGAGTCTAACCATCAGTGGCGTTGGCGATCAGATCAACGTCAAGTATCTGTCGGCTGCTTCCTCGACCGCGTTCGAAAACATCACTTGGGCTTCACAGTCATACGACAGCTACGATGGCACAGCTCAGGGCAATGTAAGCGTGACAACAGCACCTTGCACAAACGGCATCTGCACCGTCACCGCGCCTGCTCCTTCCGTCGCAGTCTGCTTCTTCTCTGATGCCATCTTGGCGGACTCGACGCCGACAGAGACGGCCAACTTTGGCAGTGGGACTGCCAATTCGACGACGCTGGCGCCTGCCGCGCTGGCCAGTAGCAACGGTATGGGCGGAAGACTTCAGCCCATTGGCTCAAGCGATCGCAAGAGCGATGCCGCCAAGTCAATAGGGAATTCAAGGACATTGACGATACTTTTGTGTTTCTCGCTGTTCCTCTTGTTGTAGCTCTACGCAATATGTCGTTGTAGCACTTGCACTTGGGTTCATCCAAACCAGCGAAGGATGAAGTAGAACGAGACAAAGACAAAGACGGCTCCGATCGCGAGGATGAAGGAGTCGCTCTTGCCTCGTCGCTCGATGAAACTGATGGTTGAACGAGACAGGCCAAGGGTGTTGGCCGCGCTCAGTAATCGTCTTTGCGTGCCTGCCAATCTGCCGTGAGCAGACGCTGATGAGGGAGCAAGAGAAGCGAACCTTTCATCATGTCGCGCTGGTTGCCAAGATTGCCAAGGATGGCCTGTCCTTGAGCTATGTAGTCGTCCAGGGCGCTGCCTGCATTGTTGTAAAAGCTATTCTCGTCCAACGCAGCGCCGATTCTACGCGTGCTCGGTTGAGGCTGATGGCCCAGAAGGGCCTCCCGACGAGATTGCGCTCCTGACTGGTAGCGAGATGAAGCAGATGAAGCAAAAGGTGACTCCGCCAGTCCTGAGGAAGCGCCGTTGCGTCCACTGACGGATGATCTGCGATGTGCCGCGCCAGACGAAAAGGCATTGCTCGTTGCGTTCGATTCGGGCGCAGCTTTGAGGTCTTGGAACTTCTTGTTGAGCTCTGCGTACTCGCTCTTGAACTTCTCCACCCTCCTGTTGATCACCATCAGACTTGATCGACGTGGCAAGCAACAAACGTGCAACAGAGCTTTGTCTTGCTTCTCCTGGACGAGCTCTCGCCTCGACATGTTCTCGTAGTCGTCGACCGTCCGCGAGAGACCTGCCAAGCTGGCAGTCACTTGTCCTGTCGAGCGTGTCAGCGATGGCGAGTTGGCATTTGGGGGCGAGCGTACCAATGAGTGCTTTGCGCTCGCCCTCGCTCAGCATGCCTGCTTCCCATCTCGACAGATCAGACGAGATAGAGGCCGTCTGCCTGGTCGCGAGCGTGTACAGCGAGTTCATCTCTGTACACGGCGACGTGCGGGCAGGCTCTCGTATCACAGCAGAGGCGCGCGCGCGTGTGTTCGCCTACGACAGCGTCATCACCATCGCGGGCACGGGAGCATGGGATGGCATGGACCGCGAACAACGAGCACGTGCTGACAAGTCTGGTCGGCGATGACGACGGAGAAGCGTTTGTGGCGGTAGCTCAGACCAAGCAGCCATCGTCTGTCTGCCTGCTCTCCGGTCTGCCCCCTCTTTCGAGATTGCTCGAGGATGCAGCACGTCAAGCGAAGCAAGCGCACACTCGGGAACTCATACGCCAAGCCAGTGCAACCTCGCTCGACTTGCCGCAGAGTCCAGTCAGTGAGGTCGCCTCGCCAAAGGACGGACAACGCTCGAGAGCCAATAGCGAAAGCTCGTCCGTAAGCAGCAAGACGCCGGCCAAACTACGCAAGGCGCAACCCGCTCGTAAACCCATACAGCCATACGAGATTATGCGAGCTATCGAGAAGAAGGATCTCCAATTACTGTTTGAAGCTAGGGATGCTTCCTTTGAGCTGCTCGTAGGCAAGCAGCGATCTGGCGATACGCCCCTGCTCTATTCGCTGCGGATCGGACAGTCACACAGAGACATATCTATACTGCTTGTGGGCGCACTTTCGCGCTTTATCAACCAGCTCGACGAGGGGCCGATCGACAGGAAGACCCGCGACTTGCTCAAAGCCGTTCGCGCCAATCTGAAGCTGGCCATCAACTACTCGCTGGCGGTCAACCAGACTGATCTCATCTCGTCATATCTGCAATGCATCGTCATGAGTGAAGGCGACCACTTCTTACGCGATACAGCCAATGCCGTCGCATTGGCACTACGGGCGGGTAAGCAGGGCAGGCCTGTCGCCATGGCTCGCAGGGCGATCCAGGCTTTCGCAACGGCCGAATTCCGAAGTCTCAGCCGGACCGATATGATATCTGACGCCGAGGCGTACCTTGGCAATTCTGCTGCAGACCTTGTCATCATGGGCCTTTGGAATCTCGTGCTCGATCACTACAAAGCAGGCGAGGCTCTGCCGTACTACCAATTCAGCCGTGACGATCGTCTGTTCAAGACCTTTGCAGACCGCATCGAAGCCGCCAAACGGGATGCTCACTATCGCAATAAGGCGACCAAGCTGCTAAAGAGTCAGATCGAAGTCCTACTCACTGTGTGAGTCGCTTCTGTACCAAAGATACCAAGCTAATTCGCTTCAGTATGGCGCCTCGCACACGCAACTTTCGAGAAAAGGTCGAACAGCTACAGGAAGCTCTAGACGGTGCGCCGTAGGTCGACACCCCAAACAACGAGCCAATCGCATCTCAGCCTCAGACAATACGTCGCAAAGCCGGCGCAGGCCTGGTTCCGACCGCCTCGCCAGCTTGTGAGCGCTAGCTCTGACTGCTCCCGCGTCGCGTGCACAGTATAGCAGTACACACCGCATGCCGAGTTGTCCTGCATAGCACAGTGACATGCATCGCATTACACGAAGCTTGTAGTCTGCCAGAAACAGAGCGCGTAGAGTAACCTCCCATGACCAACAACTAAGGCAGAGTATATATTCTACCACGCGGTGGCGTCCCAATGTTCCTGCATCATCTAGTGGTTATGATGCCGTGCTTATGTTGGAAGATCCTCGCTCGCGAGGGTATCCGTCATGCAAAATCGCGGACGTCCTGTGTTCAATCCACAGTGTAGGAATCGCCCTTTTTTGCGGCGGCTTGCAGCATAGTCTTGCCTCGAAAGACGTTGTGCCAGAGAGATTCTATAGGGTTGGGGGCAAACGCACAATTTTGCGGGCCGCTAAGCCGAATGTTCACGCGTGCCACGCAAAATTTTGGAGAGCGCAACCGCCAGGCATGACAGACGTCAAAATGGCAATGAGCGATCTGCCGAATGGCCATGCAGTGCCAAGCACAAGCTCAGGTGCTGCTCCGACGACTTCGAGCTCCTCACTATCTGCAGACGGGCCGGTGACGGTGACGCTCAAAGCAGGAGAGAACTCGTCCTTCAACGAGCTCACATCTCAAGACTACTACTCGGATTCTTATGCGCACTTTGGCATCCACGAAGAGATGCTCAAGGACACTGTTCGAACGGAGACCTACCGCAATTCGATATTGCAGAATAAGCACCTGTTCAAAGACAAAGTCGTCCTTGATGTCGGCTGCGGCACCGGCATCCTCTCACTGTTTGCAGCCAAGGCAGGCGCACGCAAAGTCATCGGTATCGACATGTCTGGCATCATCGATCAAGCGCAGATGATCGTCAAGGCAAACGGGATGGAAGACGTTATCACGCTTATCAAAGGAAAGATGGAAGAAGTCGAGCTGCCAGAGGGGATCAAGCAAGTCGATATCATCATCAGCGAATGGATGGGCTACTTCCTGTATGTCTCGCACTCAGCCCGAGCATGACGCATACTAAAGTCAGGCCAGACTGTACGAGAGCATGCTCGATACCGTCCTGCTCGCTCGCGACAAGTATCTCGTTAGTCTGCTCCCAGCTTCCATTGAACGACCGACTGAGGAGCGAGCAGGCACCTGGTGGCATGCTGTTCCCCGACCGCGCAAAGCTCTACATGGCCGGCATAGAAGACGCAGACTACAAAGAGGAAAAGATTGGCTTCTGGGACGACGTCTACGGCTTTGACTACTCATGCATCAAGGAGATTGCGCTCAAGGAACCTCTTGTCGACACCGTGGATCTTCGGGCCGTCGTGACGCGACCTTGTCTCGTCCGCGTATGTCGCACAGTCTTGGCTGACCGCGCTCGCTGAGAATCACCGCAGGACTTCGATCTACTCAAAGTCACCAAAGAAGAGCTCACTTTCGTTGCGCCATTCGAACTGACTTGCACAAGAAGAGACTGTGAGCTCCTCACACGCCATCGTCTCAGGTCTGACTAGGAGTGCAGACGTCCATGCGCTGCTGGCATGGTTCGATGTAGCCTTTGAGGCCTCTCATAAACCCATCAGCTTCTCTACCGGCCCTCATGCCAAATATACCCGTGCGCTGTCTTCTGCGCCATACCGTCGAATTGTACTCATTAGTTCATGCAGATTGGAAGCAGACCGTCTTCTACCTTGGCGATGCAGTCACAGTTGATGTAGGTCGATAGCTGCCTATGTCGACCGCGCTTACCATCTGCAACAGGAGGACGACGTGATCAAGGGAAGCATCGACGTCAAGCCCAACGCGCGAAACCCTCGAGACCTAGACATCGTCATCGACTACAAAGCGCATGGCACATGGGGCGGCAAGGGCGAACGAAGAGAGTACCGAATGTGCGCAGCATTCTAGCCATCGTCACTCGCACTGATACTCAGTCTACAGGGCATAGGTACTGAGCAGCTTGATTGCATGCGCACCCTAGACTTCGCGTAGACTTCACATAGCGGATCAAGTTGACGACTTCCTCGCGTCTAGACTACGGGCAGCCTCCTTCCTGACGCTCCGGACGAATGTACATGCATACCAACAACATGCGTACAAGCGCTGTAAAGAGGGTATCAACGATGCTGGTGCTGCTGCAACACAGGATGATGTTGGGTAGTTTGCTGACCAGACTGCGGCTGTGGATGCAATTGCTGTGCCGAGCCGGTGTTGGGTATCATCGACGCTAACGAATAAGATGCTGGAGTGCTACTGAACCCGAAGGGCGGCGGCCGCATTTCGGGCGGTGTCGGCCTGTCATGGGGACCAAATCGAGAGCCATCTTGAGGACCAAAGCGCGAAGGTGGGTGATCGAAGGACATGATCGGCGGCAAGCGGTAGCCTGATTGCTGCGGTTGATCGACGGCGCTGAGACCTTGGAAGCCTTGCATTAGCTGCGGATCGAGCGAATTTGCTGACGCCGCGTTCGATACAAAGCTCGGCGCTGACATGAAGCTTGGCGCCTGCAGAGATGACCTGGAGGGCATCTTTCGCATCGGATGTCGGCTGAGGCCAGGATCGGATTCCATTGTGAAGACAGACGCGTTATCGCCTCCCGAATGTCCTGTCTCTCCGCTTGAAACTGACTGCATATCGCTGTCTTCTGGTCTGCGGAAAGACCGCCGAGGGTCGTATGCCGGCTGCGTAGGCAGAGCGGCATTGTGCTCGTTGATTGGCTGAAGACCGGTGCGAGCGCTGCTACGATGTGTAGAACCTGTCGGCGCCGTGTCATCCAGCTTGTGCAAATTCAGGGGATCGTAATTGCGGTCCTGGGTTCGCTCGAGCTGCTGCTTCTTCTGAACGACCGCTCGTGCACGGTCGCGCGCAGCCTTGGCAGCAGCATCGCGCCGAGCTTTCTCTGCTTCCTTGGCCCGCTTCTCGGCTTCCTTCTTGGCCTTCTTGCTGTCGCCAACTGAGCTGTCGGTGTACATGTACGACGATGGTTGAGCATCTGAGGGCGAGCGTTTGAGGGTATGTGACCGCTGCGAAGCCGCATCTGACGAGGCCGAGGCTCTGGATGCGCCACCAAAGACAGATGGGACAGACCATTTCGGTCTGGCTTGTGAGAAGGATTCTGCGCTGGCTCGGCCATCGCGTGCAGGGAGTGCCAGCGAGTCAAGCGAGCTCGATGCAGCAGTCTGCGTCTTTGCAGCATCATACAGTGGCAGAGAGATGCTGGAAGTGATACTGCCACCAGCGCCTTCGAACACAGATCCATCGTAAAAGGTCGAGCCCGCGACAGACCCGCGACGACCTTCTCGCGCGTCGTAAGGATGATGCGGGTCGATATTGAGCCTGGACATACTTGGTAGCGGTGAGCGCTCCAGGTCTGATTGACCATCGTAGGAGGTAGTCGACTCGGCATAGGCTCGTATCGATGAGCCTGTTGGCAGCTGTGGCCCTGAGTTGGAGGAAGACATCGAATCGGGATAGGAATATGTCGAATCAGCGATCGAGTCATTGCGACCTCTGATGGACGGACGCATAACGCCAGGAATGACCAACCGGCCCGCACTCTTCTGAGTGACCATGCCGGGCGCACTCATCATTGCAGGATGTGAATGCGAGGGTGGGAGATCTCGAGGTGACATGACGGGAACAGGCATGGTGCCCTCGAGCTGTGCCGCAGATCGCGACGCAGAGCTAGACGATCGGCTCGGCAGCGCTTTAGGCAGCAGCAAAGGTGCGACCTCGCGGAAAAACGCGTGTTCGAGGCACTGTCGCGTCGTGCGTCGTCGTGTAGGCTCAAAGCGAAGCAGACCAGCAATGCAGTCTATGAGCTGAGGCGGCACCTTCTCATTGTCGAAAAGGGACGGCAAGGGTATTGGCTTCATCTGTGGCCCCTGTCAGCTCTGAATACCGATACAGCAAAAGGGACTACCTTGGGAAAATTGAAGCCGACTTTAGATGCCAACTGTACGCCATCTGGCCAATCGCCTCCTCCAATGGGCTCACCACTTTCATTGAAGCCGTAGTCTGGCCCAGGGTTGCCGAGGATCTCGCATATCCGGAAAACCTGATCGATCTCTGTCTGTCCAGGAAATAATGGTTTGAGCGTGACGATTTCGGCCAAGATGGTACCGAGAGCCCAGGTATCGACAGGTCCAGAGTAGACCCTCGATCGCAGTAGGACTTCCGGTGCACGATACCATCGTGTCGAGACGTATTCCGTATAAGGCGGCTGACTCTTCAATTCTCGCGCAAGCCCGAAGTCGGCAATTTTGACAATGACAGTGACATCCTTCTCTGGCGATGCGCCTGCTCGTGAGAAGCTTGCGAACGACGGATACGCCGCCAAGCCGGTCGTCGTGATGAGCAGATTCTCTGGCTTCATGTCCCGGTGGAAGTAGCCTGATGTGTGCACGTGGTTGAGACCAGACAGGATCTGATGATAGATCGAAGCGACGAGACCGAGAGCAAGAGGTCTTCCTTTACGAGACTTTGTTAGCTGATAGAGATTTCCCTCCATGCACTCGAACACGAAGTAAAGCTCTCGAGTGGATGGGTCCAGCCACGCATCGTAGAGCGGGATGATGTTCGCGTGCTGCGAGATCGTGTGTAGCGACTGCCACGATCCTCAGCGCTGTCTAAGCACTAGCGAAAGGGAGCTGCTCACCTTGAGCTCTTTCAGATTCATGCATTCATCCCAGCCGCCATTGAATGCCTTTTTCATCCGTTTGATCGCAACGAGCTGCTTGCCCTTGTACTCTGGTCTCGAGCTTGGACCTGGGGGCATCGTCCCAGGAGGTAGGCTGTATGATACGTCAGCTGAAGATACACTCGACAGTATGCAAACGCACGCAAGCGGCGAGTGCCAGTCGGCAAGCCAGACGGTACCAAAGGAGCCGTCGCCGACCTCTTTGAGCACAGTGTATCGTCTCTTGCCGATGTTCCGTATACCCTCTGTCGGCTGTTGCTCCGTCGTCGAGCGTTGCGGACCAGCGTAAGCAGGTATCGGGCTGAGCGTGTAGGCTGACGGGGCAGCCATGCTATAGGATGCTAGGCTTGATTGCCAGTCTGCTGCCTGTGAGGCGCTTGCAGACCTTTGCGAAGCGCTAGCAGATTGTTGCAAGGGCTGACCAGAGGCTGGCGAGGGTGCGTGACGTCTGGTCGGGAGCGATTTCGAAGAACGTTTGCTAAGCTGGACATCCTGCTGTGTCGCACCATGCACTCCAGCAGAATCATCCAGCTCTTGCGCCTGGGCGAGTCTGCTCTCCGGTGACGGGCTATGGCTCTGCCTGAGCTGAGACGGCGATCGCGGACTGGACTGATGGGATGCCATCTGGCGAGGCGACTGACCGGGCGAATGACTTGCTGAGCGATAAGGCTCGACCATCCTGCCATAGGATGCCGTAGCAGCCATCTGAGCAGCAGACAGACCCGCTAGCCGGAAAGCGTGAACGAGGACGCTGGTGGTCACGCTCTGCAGCGCCTGCGAGAGCGATACATGTGCAGGCAATGTGACCGATGGCGCTGAGCTTTGCCTTGTACTGAGCCCATGCGAGGCCCTGCGTGCGGTGCGATCTCGCCCTACGCTCGCCTGTGAGCAGGACGGTCCGTGCTCAGCTGGCTTGGCTGCGCTTGCAAGCTTGCGCTCCGGTTGCTGCTGAGCTTACGCGAGCCTAAGGGCAAGCTTCGAGCTTCGCGGCTTGTGATCCGAGATCGATGCAGGCCACGCTTGTGTAATGTTCTGCTAGCGTGCTGATCCCAGCCCTGTGGTGTACGCCTGCTCAAAACGGTCTCATGCGCAAGCTTCAGGCCTAAAAATGCTGAATATTGCATTTTCTCGTTAGTCAGAGTCTCGCTCGATCGCGAAGCAACGGGACGGTCAGAACATCGAATTCTCAAGGACCTTGATGAACTGGCCATGTCGATCGTTCTTCATGGAGTCCGGTCGGTCTTGGGTTGCACCGGTAAGGCGGATAAGCGGCGAGGGCGCTATCGCAATCTCGACCGTGGATCTCAGCAAGTCTCGAATGAGCGGCTGCAATTGCTCTCCTGACTGCGCAAAGTCGGGACACTAGTCACACCTTGTCAGCTCAAAGTCCGATTTGCTCCGAGCAGAAAATTTACAGCGTTCACTTCGAGCAGGCGCGGCTGAAGCTTGTCGTCGAGGAGAAAGTCGAGGCCGTAGATCTCGAAGCAATGCGGCAGGAGCTGGAAGTGAGCCGTCTGACCGAGCGCGCTCTGCCACAGCTCGGCAACGATCGCATTGATGCCTTGCTTTATGGATGCGACTCTGTCGGCTGCCAGCTGACCGCTGGCAAGCGGCTGATCGATGAGACTTGAGAAGGCGTGCACCGTCTCCTGCGCATCTCGTTGATCTTGCAAACATGTATTTGTCAGATGGGCTGCTAAGCTGTCGGTCTTGTCGCTAAAGGGCACATAGGGCTCACTGGCGAAGAGTGCTAGATATTCATCGTAGACGTACAGCCTGCACTTTGTTCGTCTCCACATCGCATCTCATGATAAGGAAAACGCACTGAAGCGCTCCGACAGCGAGCACGTAGACGCGCAAGTGGAATTTGCGTCCTGTCAAGACTGAAGGCGAACATCCAACGTCGAGCAAGACCGGCTCGATGTATTCTTGTACGACAAACCATCGCATCCGACTGAGGCTAACGGAAGTGGACTGATCATCATCATCGTCATCATCAGATCTGTCTTGCGCTTCTTCAAAGGAGGCCAGAATCCGCTCGAGCTCTTCTTTTGTCCGAAATAATCGAATGCCTTGACCCTTGTCGGCCATACTTGGCTTCAGGATGTACGTCTTGTCGGCCGAATCATCCAGAGCAGCTGAGAGATCATATAGCTCATCGAGCCACAACTCGTCCAATTCGTCTGCATGGCTGAGCTCGAACGTCCACGTAAGAGGCAATGCGTCCTTGAGCACTGAGCATGGTCGCTTGGCGACATAATGCTGAACAGTCAAAGGCAGATGATGTTTTCGCGTGAGCGCCTTGCGAATAGGATAAGCGTTGCAGAGCCCTCGTCCGGTATGAGCCATGTCAAAGTCAATGACATCATAGTCTGAGAATTGTACGACAGGATGACTGCAGCGAGACGGGTCAACGGTCACGAGGAGCTCCGGGAGGATGTCTGCAAAAGCCTCCAGCAGGATAGGCACGACATAGCTCGCGCTCGTGTTGCCCGTCGCGCCAGCATCGGGATAGTGGACCAGCGCAGTCGGTGGATCAAAGAGACTCTGTCTGCTCTCTGCGGCCAGATAGCCCTCCAGGGGCGTCTCTGGACCGCTGTTCATGCCGTCAGAAATTTCGACACGAGGCTAGCGCTCCAGCGCTGGCAGCACACGTGACTCGTCCTCGGCTGCATCGATTATGAATCCCTCATTACAACGTCTATATGCATGGACAGTCGGACTATCGCGTTACAGCTTGCCACCCTCTAGAGGTACAGATGCCTCTCGTGAAGCAGCTTGGGATGAGCCAGATGGGCCGGGTACCGAATCGGAGGGCTCGCCTGCTTGTATCGCCTTTAGCCATTGATGGACGAACCGTTTCCAGGACGCCTTGAGGGGCAGGAAGTGGCTTCCCTCGTGGTACTCGACCCGTGATGCCTCGAACGCATCGATGAGGGGCTGGCTGCGGTCTGCCGTGACGATCCAGTCGTTCTTACCGAGTATGTTGAGCGTCGGAGCGCCTGTTAGGACAGAGGTCCAGTAAGGCTCCTGGTGGTAGTAGGCCGCTTTGAATCCGGAGATGAAGATGGACGCCTTGAAAGGCGGTATACGCTCGCCCTGAGCAAAGGAAACCTCGAGCTCTGGCCGATGGAGCAAGACGGTGAGCAGAGCGGCCATAGCAGCCCCTTGACTGAATCCGATGACGGCATCGTACTTGTTCTTGATCAGCATCGGATGTAGGTAGGCCAGACTTTCTGTGTAGCCATGGATCTCTCGTCTACCCGATGGACCATCGCGAGCGTCCCACCAGGAGCGAGGTACGCTCGACGGATCATCATCCGAGCTCCCGACGTCTTCTGCGCCAAAGGACGACAAGTCTGTGCTGCTGTCTGGCTTGGCGATGATATGAGGAGCATCGACAAAGTCTGCTTGACGCTTGAGCTGATGCCCAACCAAATAGGGAGCACTATCTGACCTAACTCTGCAAAGCCAGCAAGCTCCCGACGGAGTGCGCCCCACTTGCGGCTGACGATGGCACCATTCTGCAGATAGCCATGCAGGCAAAGTATGCGCATCTACTGCTGACAGGAGCGCCGACTCAGATTGGGGGCATAGCAAGCAAGAAAGGGGACGCGACCGGGCGATCCACAACGTCAACGTCACGCCGTCCACGCGTGGCTTGCAAAGGGCTACAACGGGGTCCGCTTGCGATCTCGTGGCGCAGCAAAGTAAGTTGCGAGGCTTGCTTGCCCCCCATTCCTCGGCTTGACGCTCTTGGTCTGCTCTGCCAAAGGTTTGCTTTGCGTATCTTGACGCTTACGCTTCGCCGCGCGTTGGCTAGCATCGTTCTCTTTGCGTGCCAAATCTCTGCGATGCATTCAGCCTACCTCTATCTATCGATGAGGAAGTCGGAACTGACCGAGCATAGTGGTAGTCGGCGTGCTCTCGTGCGAGTTGCTGTTCGACCGCGGCGCGCCGTTGTTCGAGCGTGGTGAGCTCATCTGCGGTCTCGACAGACGGCACGGCCGCTTTGAGAATGCGATGACATCTCGAACAGGTATACGATGCTTTCTCCTCTTGCTGATCGTCATCGACATCGATGATGATGGGCTGAGGCGAAGTCTGATCGCGCGGAACAGATTGCGCTCTGAGCGAAGCACTGCCAGACTCGGCAGATTTGAAGAAATCCTGTATACCGGCCTGACCTGAGGCGACACGTTCGAGGCCGTTGAAAGCGAGGCCCAAGCTGGTCGCTGGCGTCATGGAGCCATCATCAGGTTTGCTGCCTTCGTTCTGGAATTCTTTGAGCAAGCGTTCCGTGATCTTGAAGACGTAGTCTGCAGACAGGTTGTTGCTGTATGGAAAAGCGCATTGCTTCGAGCGAGAGACATAGTTGATGTCGCGAAAGTTGAGGGTGATCGTCTTTGGCCAGATACCCGGCACGCTCTCACGCTGCTCGTTCAATCGCGCGGCAAGCTCAGTAGCGGAGACGCGGAGCCAATATGCTCCGTCTGCCCATTTGTTGATGGCCGGCTTGAAGTTCTTGCTGCTCAACATGCTCTTTGTCGCTGCTTTCGGTTGCACTTCCGTCAGATCGATGCCGCGGATGATCTCCCAACACCACATGCCGCTCTCGTTGCCGAGCTTGCGCTGTAGCTCTTGCAAGGACACCGACCATAGATCTCCCACCGTCGAGCTCTCATACTCGTTCGCGAGCGAGTCTCCCAGCTTGCCTCCCAGGAAACGGATCTTCTGAAATTTGAGAGGCTTGAGAAAGTTGTGCACGGCAGTGTCGCGCAGAACAGTCTGCGCATTCGGCTTCTTCCAGGCACTACAGAGCTTAGACAGCATCTGTCTGTCGTTTCAGCGCAGATCAGACATTCGAGGCAGCATCGAGTTTACCTTGTTCTTTGCTATGCCCGCAGAGCAAGTGTAGCCGAGCTGTGTGTAGACCTCCTTGCGACACTTTTCCATCATCTCTGCACCGAGCGCAAGTGCGACATCCTGCCACGTGATCGGCTCATCGTCAGTTTCTGGCGGCGCGTCCGGATCGACCGGTATCAGGTTGCCGAGCTCAGACCAAGGCAGCGTTGTTGGAGGTGGTGGTAAGGGCTCGTCGAGGTTATCTGGAGGCTGGGCGAGGATGGGATATCTTTCGAGCATGAGTTGTCGCACTGGGGCTGTAAAGTCTAGGAACGCTTCGTCTATCGAGGCTTTTTCTGTCCGGTCCATCAGATCAGCAGTGTGCCCGAGCTGGCGGGGCTAGCGTACCGATCAGGGGACAGAGATCGCCAAAGATCTTGAGTATCTTCTGCGATTCGCGTCTGTAGGGATCGAGTGAGACTTTGTGGGTCTCCGGCCGAGGATTGTCATAGTAGCCCGAGACGGGCTGGGAATCCATGTAGGTCGCGACATGCACGAGAATCAGATGGGGACACTTCTTCTTTGCTTCGATGGGTGTCTCGTGCCGCGTGATGCCGAACTTGCGAGCCGGATAGTTGATCGCAATCTGCTCGACTCGCTCAGCTTGAGCCCGACCAAGGCACGGCGATATGCTGACTAGGCCTTGCCATTGCTGTACAGCGACAGGCAAGCTCGGGTCCAAGCCGAGTCTGACAATCTCAAATTGTGAATAGGCAGCATCGATGTCGCAGTGGGCAATGACGCGGAGCGGGTTCCTGTCATGCCCAATGTCAGCGTGTTTTGTAGGCGCGATGGGCGAGTGTAGCACTGACGTGACGGTGAAAGTCTGAGAACTATGGAGGTGCCGCCATGTCACTGTGACGCCGGATGCGCCGGGATCTGGTGCAGGTGATGCTCGCTGCTTGCCTTCGCGCATCGCCAGTACCCGGGCTCGAGCGGTCGAGCGGGTCGAGTCGATTCGAGTCGTCGCGTGGTCAAGCTTCAGGATGTGCTGCTATCTGCTCGAATCTACAGCTGATCGTGCGCAGGGTGCTGCAGCTGGACATCAGCAGAATGGACGCAGTGGCACCCATAGAGCTCATCAAGCTGCCTTCTGCGGCCATCCTAGCAGCAGAGAGCGTACACACGCTCGAAGAAGCCACCCCGCGAGCCTCGCCAGAATTGGAAGAGCCGCCCGCGTTCGAAGCGCTTCAAACGCACGCCGTCGCCGATCACACCCTCCCGCCCATCGATGGAGGAGCGCAAGCTCACATCTTCTTGCTGTACAGCTTCGTCTTCGAAGCCGTCCTGTGGGGCCTACCTGCTTCCTACGGTGTCTTCCTCGACGCTTATCTGAGGACAGAGCTCGCGGATGGGCCCAACGCGCAGACACTGCTCGCACTCGTCGGCACGATCAGCACGGGTATCATGTACATCGTCTCGCCCTTTGCGCTCGTCTACGTCAACAGCTATCCCAAGCTACGCCGTCTCAATCTCTGGGCGGGCGTCGCTCTTTGCTCTGGATCTTTGCTTGCCGCGTCATTCTGCAATGCCCCGTGGCAGTTGATACTCTGCCAAGGCGTGGGTTACGCTATCGGTGGATCGCTCGCCTACTTCTCCATGTTTGTGCGTGACCCGGGCTTCGGTTGCAGGCTTGTGTCTCACAACCCAGAGCAGGCCTTTCTGTGCGAGTGGTATGTCGCAAAGAGGGGCATGGCCAACGGCGTCACCTTCTCGGGCGCGGGCGTGGGCGGTCTCGTCTTTCCGCTCCTCATCAACGCGCTCATCAAGAAACTGGGCATCCACACGACTCTCCGCGCTCTTGCGGCCAGCGTGTTCGCCATCTTGGGTCTCATCGTGCCCTTCATGCACGGTCGACTGCCACTCGTCAAACGGTCCCAAAAGGTGCCCACAACGCAAGGCAGCCTCATGTCGAACTTGCCACTTCGAGATGTGTCGGTCTGGCTCGCCGTCCTTGCCTGTGCTTTCCAGGCACTGGGCTACTTCTGCTGGATGATCTATCTGCCCACCTATGCAAACGCCATCGGTCTGTCGACAGGAGCAGGCTCTGCAACGCTCGCTGCACTCAATGCTGCTGCCATACCTAGCCAATTCGGTCTGGGCGCTCTGAGCGATCGACACGATCCTCACATGCTTGCCATCACCAACCTCATCTTCACTGCCGCGCTCGTCTTTCTGCTTCTGGGCGCCTCACTGTCATTCGCACCCCTGCTCATCTTCTCGCTCCTCTACGGCGCCGTAGGTCTCTTCATCCTCACAAAATAAACCGTGCATTGACGTGCGAAGCAGAATGCGCCTGGGTATAGCAGTCTCTTTACAGGCCTTGCGCGCGTAGGCGCTGACGAGAACAACGCTCGCGTCACGCTCTTCGGTGTCTTCACAGCAGCACGCGGGCTGGGCTCCATTCTGACTGCGCCTCTTTCTGCCGCCTTGCTCAAGACCGACTCTCCCGCCCTGCGATGGCGGGCGTATGGCGTGCCAGGCTTCGGCACATTGATCGTCTTCTCGGGCAGCATGTTCCTGGCTGCCGCTCTCGCCGAGTTTGCAAGCAAGCAGATCCAGATCTATCAGCGTAAGACAAAGGCGCTCAGCAGTCGGTCCGAATGAGCGAGACTGTCGACGCTCTGTCAGCAACAACGAATCACGAGACATGAAGCCCTACATACCCTTGTTGATGAGACCCATTAGACGTACGATTGACGACTCGTGTGTATCTTTTTCTGGAGTCATCAGATGAACGGGTCTGAACGCGATGGATCTCTAGGTCGAGCTGTCCGTTCGCCTCTTGCTTCCTCTCGCTCTGCAGCTCTCACACTGCCCACCTCGTCTCCCTCGTGCGCCCGCTTGATGCCCGTCCTGAACCCTTTCCAGCCGATCTTGAGAGCGCCATATCCGATCCCGAGCAAAGCGCCGCTCACGATGCCCGGGGGAGCGAGCAGGAAGCCAGCGCCACCGGTGACAGTACCGAGTACGCCAGATCCTGCAAAAGCGACGGCTGAACCTATGGCTGCATACTTTGCATAGCGTACCAGTCGCCAGAAAAGAAAGACGGCGATGTAGCGTACAGTCCGAAGTAAGGCTCGGGTGCGGAATCGGGTGGGTGCGACGGTCTTGTTGGACGGATTGATGAGGAAGGAGACGTTCTGCTTGGCTTTCGCCAGCGCTGTCGTCTCGCTCGTTGGCCCTTTCGACGTCATCGCACAGAAATTTATAAAGGAGGAGACGCGTCACGTCAACGACGTTGACTTGTGGATCGTCACCGAGCGACGGGCAGATGTGACTCTTTCCCCTGCTGTCTATATCCAGATCGCGACATGGAGACCATCTTCTCCTCTTTCCTCGGCAAAGGCTCCGAACGACTCGTGTATACGATCCGGGTTGTCACGGCATCAGCCTGCGACGCAGCCTCTGATGTCCCACCTGGGCCCCTTGAAACTGCCCACTCTGCAGGAAGCAAACAGAGAAGCCTGCGGCCAAGCATCATGTTCAAGCATATCGGCACATTCACGCTGGCTTGCCTTGCTCTCGTGGCTCTGTTTGGCAACCTGGCTCATTCGAAGGACATCCATCATGTCAAACGAGCTCAGGGACCTAATTACTACATCACCATGGACAAGAACAACTGTCAGTCCATCGTGTCAAGCCTGTCCTTCCTTGTTGAGCGAGTCACATGTGCACAGGGGGCGTGCGCGAACAGATTGAGATCTCAATCAAGCAGGCCGGGGTGTGTCATGCCTTTTCTTAGCCTGTCACAGACCTCGCTGACCCCATTCAGGGCGCCTGGGGTGTGACCGTACCTCAGTGGGTCGATGGAGAGCTACTCGCCGAAATCAAGGTAACCCCCGTGAGGGGGGGTTTCCGACTGCTTTTGGCCACTTTGCCAGATGGCTCGTACCTCAATCTCGATGTCTGCACGAGCGGCAGCGCTGTCACGACGATGCGCGTTCGTAGTGCAGCGGTCGGCAAACGCATGATCGGCGGAGAGAGCAAGGCCGTCGAGGGACACTAGTAAGTCTCTCACATAGGTCCACCTTTGTTTGGCAAGCGGCCTGACACGGTCCAACACTCAGTTTGATCAGGAGCGTGGCCACAAAGGCAGGCGTTGGACACGACTGCTGGATCTGACCCTCGCTTTGGGGGACATGACAAGCATTGCGCTGGCGTAGATGCATTTGTACAGAGCCGGTCACCTGAGCGAGGCCTCCTGCGTCGCTTCTTGTATCCGGCCCGTTGCCGAAGAGCCAGTGATCCTTCGCGTGAGTCTAGCAGCGGTGTCATACGCTTGACGAGCGAGTTGGCCATAGTCTGCTCTATAGATGGCAGCAGTGGCGCCTATCAGCGTGTCATTCCACTGTTTGCCGGCTCTTTTGGCACGTCAACAGGCGTGGCAAGCGATGCAGACTCACTTGTGACTTGACAAGATCACCGAGCGGCGGTCTCGTGTTGCTCCTGGCTGTCCAGTCGGCATGGTCGGGTACAGCAGGCGGTGCGAGTGTCTCCAGATCCTGACTGAGCGTGCGCAGGTCAGTGGAGACGAGTAGCGTCCTGTTGAGTATCCTCTGATGCATGCTGAAGTAGATGGCGCCGCTGATGAGTGCTCCGCCCGCCATGGGCACGAAGAAGGGCATCCCTCCGATCCTTTGTTGCTCGCCTTGCTTGCCTTGGACACCACGCAAAGCCAAAGACCGCGCGAGTCGACCTTGTCTAGTGAACACATGGCTGCTTCCACCGGGCTACGACTGGCCCGGACTGTGCCAGCAGTCCGCTACAAAGCAAGTAGACATGCTAGTCGTCTCGCAATCCCCACATCAGCTGCAGTTGATACACTTGAGGGACTTCATTCGACGACTAGCCTAGCGCCGTCAGTCAAAGAGCGTCACGATCACCTCATCATCTCCTCTCGACAACATGGACTGCAGAACATAGCACTACCTTATGCCTGGCTGAGGGACGCTTGCACTGCGCCTACTTCTGTCCATCCCTCGACGCAACAGAAAGTGTTTCGAACGAGTGACGTGCCTGCTGCAATCCGGCCTGCCACTGTCCTCTTGCGGCAAGACGACGAGCACTGGAAGCTTGAGATTGTCTGGGATTGCGCGCTCCAGCCAGACCAAGTGGAAGCGGACAGGAGCGTGTTCGACCTGGCCGAACTCGCAAGTCATGTCACACCGGCAGGCTATGCAGCGCGCAACAGCCTACAAGAACTCGCTCCCATACTCTGGAAGCGCTCTTCTCTCTGTGAGCCGGCCCAGTCCTCTGACCGTTTGTGCTCATGCGATGCGCGCAATAGCTGATCGCAATCTGAGGATACCCTACGCGCGCCTGGAGTCGCCACCCATCATGCTTGCTGCTCTCAGACAGCTCATCACATATGGCATCGTCTTCTTCACAGATGTCCCAGTAGAGTATGCCATGTCATCATGTCTCAATTCGTGCTGAAAAGCGCACAGGCAAAAGGCAGACGAGCTTTGCGAGCTAGCCATACTTTCGAGCATGCTCGGCAACATACGCAGAACGTGGTATGGCGACAAGGTCTGGGATGTCAAGAGTGTCGAGAACTCGAAGAACATTGCATACACCAACCTTGATCTAGGGCTACACATGGATCTAGTGTGAGCACCTGGACCGCGCTCCTACTCAAGTCATGCTCAAGCCAGGAACAGACACTACGATGACCCGCCACGCTATCAGCTGTTGCACTTCCTGCATGCCGCAAAATCTCTCAGGGGAGGGGCTTCGTACTTTGCAGATGCATATTACGCAGCAGAAGTTTTGCGAAAGACAGAGCCCGAAATTTTTGCCACGTTGGCAACAGAACAGGTCGCTTTCGAATACAAGAACGGCGGTCACTGGCGGAGTAGCCATAAGCCGACTATCGAGCTCGCTCCGCCGTCCGAATTCGGCGAGGAAGCTATAATCGCTGCAGTCAATTACTCGCCACCATTCCAAGGTCGTCAGCCGTGGTCGATGTTCACATCAGGCGGCTCTACGCAGCAGGAAGCTATGGAAAGGTTCAGGCGGCTTCATCACGCGCTAGGTCGATTCTCCAGTCTGGTGGAATCGCCAGAACTGCAATATAGCCTGCAGCTTGCACCGGGTGAATGCGTCGCTTTCGACAATCGACGCGTTCTTCATGCTCGCACAGCCTTTTCATGGGATGCGGCGTCTGAGCCAGCTGGAGAAGCGGCGCGATGGATGAAGGGCTGCTATGTCGAGGGAGATTCGATTCGCGATCATTACAGGACGCTTTCAGAGCGACTAGTGCAAGACACGACAATGTTGTAGCATCACTTGCACGTGCATCTGCTCACATCGAGAGGAAGCCACGTATCGCACCGCCCACCGATGGCAAGTCGAGCAAGAACGTGTCATGGCCTGTTGGTGCTGTACTCTCCTGTCGTGCACACAGCAAATCAGCCTGCAGTCGACATATGAACAGCGAGGACGAACATAGTAAGTCACCTGCCGATTGCCATTCATGCGCAATGCCTCGGCGAGCTCACGCTGTTGCTCAATCGGGAAGAGCACATCGCTCTGAACACCCAAAATCAGCGTTGGCGTGTTTGCGAGATTCTTCAATCCTCGTGTGAGTGAGCCAAGGTAGGGATTGAGCGAGGAGGGAAGCGAGGAGATGTGGACATTTTCGCTCTGTTTCTTCCGAGGCGTTTGTTCGATCGCGCAAGCTTCAGGCTGCGTCTTGCTGAGATCGGCAAGCTTGTTCCGACTTGCGGCGAGTTCGTCCAGGGAGTCCTGCGACATATCAAAAAGATCCATCGCCTTTGAGATATAGATGAGCGAATTTGCGTCATACTTTTGTCGGAACTGTCGATTGCTTGGTCAGCTCTGGCCATGTGAAAGGCTGTAGACCGACCTGTTCCCCTTGGTGATCTAAGTAGGTCTCTATGAGGAAGTCGGGACAAAGTGCAGGAGCTGCGACCTCGTTGCCGACCAAACGCCGCCTGCGTGCAAAGCGTTGCTCCCATTCGGGCCCGGATCGGTAGGTTATCGTCGCAATCTCTGCGCAAACGATCAGGAAAGGGGATCCAGCCTTCTGATTCGAACTGACGTCTCGCCAGCTTCATGCCGGTATGTGGTGGTAGGCCATCATAGTAGAAGCCGCGATTCCAGTTAGGATCTGACATGAGCACTGCGAAAGCAGATCGATCAGTCTCACAAAGTCTTGACAAGGCTGCGCCATGCCTGATCGTTGTGCATACCGCAGGGCAATGCTTGCTGGGCTGCTTCTGGCCGTACCGCTGATCGAGGCAACGCGGCCGACTCGTTCGGGCTCGAGGTGTGCGGCGGCGATGCTCTGCATACCGCCCATGCTACTGCCTACACTCGCAAAGAGCTTCTGTATGCCGAGATGGTCGAGCAGCTTGAATTGAGCTCTGACCATATCGAAGATAGACAGGATTGGAAATCGCGTGGCATAGGGGTGACCGTCGGATGGATCGAGACTTGATGGTCCCGTCGAGCCATAGCATCCACCGATGACGTTCGTACAGATGACGAAATGATCATTGGTATCTATCGGTCGGCCAGGTCCGATGAACTTCTCCCACCAGCCCGTGGCCGGATTATCAGGCGATGAGCGTGCATGAGAACTTGCAGACAGTCCGGTATGTATGAGAACAGCGTTCGATTTGTCCGCGTTGAGGTTGCCCCAGGTCTCATAGGCGATCTCAAATTCGGGCAGCAAGCCACCGTAGTCCAATTCGAAGGGATGCTCATATCTGAAGAGCTTGAAGCCAGAGACTGTGTTTGTATAGGCTGGCTCAGGACCCTGATCATCCGGCGGTGCACTCGCAGGCTCGGGATTGTCTATGAGAGGCGTAACACGTTCCGTCCTCTGACGTCTGATAGACTCTGTCACCGATTCGTTGCGGTCGACGCAGGGAAATGAGAGTGCAGGATTCGTGCCTGAGCTCCGCCGCGGGTCCACTTGGGCAACAGCACTGATGCTTGCTGACACGTTGCGACTTGCTATTCGACTGACATTGGTCTTCCTGGCCAGAGCAAGGCCAGTGCGACTCAGCATCTTGACGGCCCTCAGCTGTCCTGCCTGTTTGCTGACAACTCCAAAATCGCGCAATCGATCAGATAGATGCGCGTCAAATATATTATCGGGGCACTTAGCAGACGCGAACGTCGACGGCGACGACGAGAACAGGAAGAGGACAATCTGACGAACGGACGCTTTGACGCCTGACCACTCCAATGCGCGGTCGCTTCTTCGTGCTAGAAGGTGGCCACTGACCTCTAAGACACCCTAGATCTTAGGCTCATCTCCGGAAAAGCACAGGCTTAGATCGATCTGGCAAGTCGACACAATGCGCGCGTCTCGTCGAGCACCTTCAGCGTCAAGGCCGAAAAGCTGAACTTCTGCGCTTTCCTGGTGGGCACTACTCGGCCAGAATTCGTATCGTCTCACTGGAGAGACAGATCGAACGACGCCAATGGGCAAAATGATCGATTCTTACTTGACAAGTCAGACAGACATGAACGATCAGGCCATCCATCTCCTCTTCTCAGCCAATCGCTGGGAGAAAGCGTGCGTCATATTCACTAGCACCAGTAAGGCCATCTTGACCCAAGTGAATACAGAGCAAGCATACGACAGAAGCTACGCGACTCTATCGACATTGTCTGCGATCGCTATGCCTTTTCAGGTATCGCATTCTCGGTGGCCAAGGTGCGCCCATTGACTGCCAAAGAAGTCTCTCTCTCAGATCTCCTCATTCGCAGGGTTTAGACTATCAGTGGTGCAAAGCTCCCGATGTTGGGCTGCCCGCTCCTGATCAAGTACTCTTCCTAGATATCAGCCCCGAACATGCCGAACAACGAGGCGGGTACGGTCAAGAGCGATACGAGAAGCGCGAGATGCAGCTCAAAGTGCGCGAGGTCTTTGGACGGATACGAGACGACATGACAAGTGCCCAAGGCAAATGGTCTGTAGTTGATGCCGGGCAATCACTAGAGGCAGTATCGTTACAGATACAGCACATAGCAGATCAGGTTCTCATCGTCGACGACGACGCGACGGACAGATCCGCACTTTTTTCATGACAAGCAAGATTGCATACAGAGTACATCGTTTTTACCGTCACGCATCGTAAATCTAAGCGCCTGGGTAGCGTCCCCCAGCGGCAACGGGGCGGTTGCGCTGGACGACGAACCCTGTATTTTGCGGGTGTCGCTGGTGTTGCTGTGGGTAATGAGATGCCACCGGGATATAGGCCGTCGTCGGAGGCTGATACCGCGCTGGGGGAGGTGTAGGATAGTATTGAGCTTGCTGCGGAACCGCTCGCCGGGGCGCTGTTTGAGCCGAAGTGACGAGACCTCGCTGCAGTTGGTGCATTTCGTAATAGCTGTAGTCTTGAAGAAGGCTCGTTCGGCTGGGATATGTTGCAAACATGTCCAGCATCTCGAGGCCCTGCGCAAAGGGAACTTCTTGTGTGTCCCTTGAGGATGTGACTGCCTTTTGCTCGGCAGTATTAGTGAGCTTGATGTGCCGGAGCGCCGAATTGGGGATGTCGCGCACATAGATCCATCTCACGCGCATGAGACCCTTCCACTTGTCCTGTGCCCAAACAGACGAAGAAACCGTCGGATCAACACGTGTCAGCATCTCGGCGACGCCACAGAAATGGCCACTGCCGTTGACGGAATAGAAGAGGTAGACAGGCCCGTCGGCACAGGCTTCGCGATAAGCGCGATCGAGCCGCTGATTGCCGAGCTCGGTCGAGGACCATATCTCGTGCTTGAGTGATTTGTAAACGTCTTCCTCGGTGTACGACTTGATCACGAAGAAGCGAGCCTGTCGAACACGTCTGTCAGCACGATGGGCACGATGGAAATATACGATTGTGGCCTCACTCGTTGAGGCTTGGTGTCAAAGCTCATTGGGTTGTAGTTCTTGCTAGCTATGAGCGCAGCAATCTCGGATGCGAAGCTGACCCCAGAAAGCTGTGTTTCGCCCGGATGAACCAGATGAGACGCGGCGGCAAAGTCATTCTTCGAAGGGTGTCGCTCGTGAGTATGGCCGTTGATGGACTGCATAGGCAGCATTGGACGCGGCTGAGGCTGCATAGTCTGCTCGGCCCACTGCTCATAGGGTGAATGCGATGGCTGCCAGTCTGCAGGCATGCCGGAAGCATATCCGCTGTTTCGTCGAGTGGCGCTGTTGTTACCATCCATGTACAGCGATCCTTGCTCTGAGTCGCGAGATACGACCCGCTGTCGTTCGCGCAACCATGCGTTCTGTCCTACCCCGGGCGCTGCAGTGAAGCCGCCTCGTTTGAGTTGGCTAGGCTCTGTGTGCTCTGGCAGTGAAGACTGGAGACTGCTTTGACGGTGGCCGATTGGTGGTACAGATGCAGCGGCAGAGTATGGGCCGACTGTCTTGCGAGGTTCGGACTGGCCAAGAACGCTTGCGGTCGTGTCGAGCGGGGCCAGCAGAGGCGTTGATCTGCGCTCTGGCTGCTGCACCGGCTGCAATGATGGTATGTCATCCTCGTCCTGAACGGAAGCTTGAGCTAAAGGACTCCGAGGTGGCTGTCGACTGCGAGAGATTATTGCAGGAACGTCCAGTAAGCCGGAGGATGGGTGGACACGCGTTTGAGCGGGTGACTCGGCTTCAAGCGTCCAATCTCTGATCTTTGCTTGAACGTCCTGGAGCTCTGTGCTGACATGCGCTGCCCGGGGCATACTGTCCCACGTGCCAGGCGCGACCGGACTGCTGATCGGGCTGTGGCCAGGAGAAGAGGTGCCGTATGCTCTCTGCGCGCCTAGCCGCACCGCTTCCTCTGCAGTCGGGGACCATGGACTTTTGAAGCTGCCGGCACGCTCGAGAGGTGAGCGAATAGTGGGACTATGAAACCCGTTGGTGCCGATGTTGGGGCTGAGACGAGTGGAGGAAGGTGCTTGGCCACGGAAGGATGCCAAGATATCGTCATCTTGATTGAAAGATAGGCGTCTCGTTCTCCTGTCGGGTTCGGTGCCTTCTAACGCGGGTGATGCCAATGGAGAGCTTGTCCGACCAACGAAGCGGCGGTCGCGTGGTCTGGCGGTCGTCAAGCTCTGATGTCGCCTCAGAGTCGATCGATCGAGAGCAGAAAGCGAGTCGTCAGCTTCATCGGGCCAGCCAGAGACGCTCATGAGCGCATGAGAGGCATTAGCGTTGGATTGACTACGTGAGTGACCGGTCGTCTGTGCGCGAACGACGTTTGGTGACCATATAAGAGTTTGATCGGAACGCTGCGACGTCGCTGTCGACGTGACACTCTGACGCAGAGTATGAGCGGGGGTCCTACGTATCGGACAGGATGGGCTTACCCGTTCTCTGTACGCAACCTCTGTATCGCCATCGTGCATTTGCGCCTGCATCATGTTTGGCGCAGCACTGTGGGTGTGTCTGTGACCCATGAAGCGTGCGCTCTGTACCCTGGCGGGAGAGCTGGTATGCCGCTGAAGGTCCGCAGCAGTACTGAGAGGCTGACTATCGCCAGCTGCAAGTCCGTCGACTCCCAAGCGGCCGCGAGCATCCGGCTCCTTGATGGCCTGTTCGAGTACCGGATGATCGTTCATGGCCGAGCCTATCGGAGACAGCGCATCATAGTCTATCCTTGGGCGATCTGGCGAATAGAGCGGCGGGGGGACGATGGACTGCAGCAATCCCAGCCCATGCAGGCGCGCGAGCGAGGATGTAGTCGGTCGCATGTCCACCGAGCCTGGCAAAGAGCTGACGGACGACGAAATTGGATCAGCGCTCGAGTCTACGCTTGCTATGGAAGTCTTGGTGAGATCAACGCCCGCTGCCTCCTTGACCCGCTGTGAGCCGCCCGGTGAGACCGCCCAGGCTGTGCCGAACCTGCTCGCTTCCCTCCTCGCTACTCGTGTTCCTCCTGCTGTGCTCACTGTTGCATAGCGTTTCACGCCTGCAGCAGAGTCTGGTGCAGGCAAGTCGGACTTCTGCGACTCGACTTGCTCGGCTGCGACTTGGTCTGCTGTGTCGTGCCAGACCTCATCGTCGCTGTCCTCTGCCGAGTACTGCTCCATTGCGCAGCGCCAATCGCGATCTACAGTCGTCCGTGCACCTCGTTTCTTCGGATTCCGCCAAAGGTCAGCACGGTCGGTCAGCGACAGGCAAGACAGCGCGCGTCATCGTCGGGCGCGCAGCATTCGATCGAGATAAGATAAATTATGCAATGGTGTCCAGCATCCTCGTGAACTGGTCACTCGTGGGCATACCCTCGAAGTCCTTGACAGCTGTGCCTACTGCTTCCGCCATCTTTGCACGATCTTGCTCCGGCACCTTGAACCCGCTCAAGCGCACCGTCAGGCCAAGTTTTGCCAGCAAGGAGTCGATCGCGTCGGCAACTTGCGTCGCCTTCGTTGTCAGCTCTTCACTGGATGTACGGCCAGACAGCGGCGAATAGAAAGAAGCACTTTGCGTGGGTTGGAATTCGGCAGGCAGGAATTGGACTATATTGGCGAGGCAAGCCTTGTCGGCCGGCTGGAGCGTATGCGCCAGTACTCTGACGCAAGCAGCGAGTGTCAGGCAGGAGCAGATACCATGCGGGATGCTATAGGTTGCGCCTAGCTTGTGACCCAGTCCATGCGAAGGACCCAAAGGTGTTCTGAGCGCGTTTGGCCAAAGCGATTGAAATGCAGCAATCTGCAGCGCCGTTCGAGCTTCGAGATTGTCGGGATCTGCTTTGCTTGCGAGCAGCTGAGTGAACAGAGTGTTGATCGCAAAGAGAGCGATCTGCTTGACAGGCACTTGCGCTTGTGGCCTATATTGACACTCGACGGCGTGGTCGAGCGCGCGAATGCCCGTCGAAAGCCACAGCCTTTCGGGCGTGTACTTTGTCAGCTCGGCATCGTAGATCAAGGCACGCGGTACGAGGAGTGGACCGGCGACGCCCGTTTTGTCACCCTTTTCGCTCGAGAAGCCTGCATTTCTGTTCGGGTAGATGAGCTCATACTCGAAGGATCTGCCCGAATGGACATACTGAGTGCACTCAGCCGCGCTCAGTGTCGTCGGCACCGCAACTTGCGGCATCACAGGTCCGCCGAGCTCCTCTGCGCTAAAGTGGGCGATCGCCTTGCCTGCATCGATGGGCGAGCCGCCACCGACACCGACGATGACGTTGATCTTTTGGTCCTTGACGAGCTTGACTGCCTCTCGAATGCCGGCAATAGGTGCATGCTGTCCGATCGAGCTGAATGTCGCTCCATACAGTCCTTCCTGCTTGAGTTGCTCTTCGATCTTGCCAATGACCGGAGTTTTGGTCTTGAGCGAATTGCCCGTCAGGACGAGTACTTTTGGCGAATCGCTCGAGCCCGGATAGACTGTCGCATAGACTTGCTTGACCAGGCCGGACAATTTGGAGATGCTTCCCGGGCCGTACTCGACGGCTTGGACATGCGTCGGGTTGTAGGTTCCGCTCGACATGGTATGATGTCAGAAGTGACAGCAGCGTCTTTGGAATTCCAAGTCATCTGTCATTTGCATCGCGTAAAGTGATCAAGGGTGCATCACGTGCATTGCTCAGACGAACTCAGACAACAGAGGATCAGAGACCCAGCAGCTGTCCGGAGCCACCGAGCGAAGCATCACCGTTGCCAGCAACAGCGAGTTGATTGACGGGTACGGGCGTGACCGTCGCAAAGGCCGAAGTATCTGCATCAATCACTGCAGCCTCTGTGCTCACTTGGTTCGTCTTTGGTTTCGTAGATTCGGGCACTGCAGCCTTGGGCGTATTGCCGGTCTTGGGCTTGAAGCCGGAGGCTGCACCTGTACCGCCTGCTGCAGGTACTGCACCACCACCAGCTGCCTTTCCTCCTGTCGCTTTACCGAGAGCCTGTGTCGAGGATCGATCAGCAACACGTCGGAAGGGATAAGCTGACCAGCTTACATTGCCGCCCCCAACGCTGCCGAGGATGCCCTGTGCTCCGTCTAGCGCGCCGCCCGCAGCACCAGCAGACCCGAGAAGACCAGTCAAAGCGTCAAGCTGTGGCGCGGGAGCAGCGAGAACAATAGCACATGCGCTAGCAAAGACGAGCGAGGCGACCTTCATATTCTGATAAATGTTCTCCGGCAAAGGATTGTAAGGCCTTGTCTGTAGTGTCGACTGCCTTGCGATGGGAATGCCTCGTGCTCGCGAGTAATGGACAGTAGGGCGCGCGTGGAGGTCATGCAAAGTAGCGTGAGAATACTCTCTTGCGTGAGCTTGTCGCTGCTTTGACCTCTTCGCGAGCACAGCTAACACACGTCTTTCGTGCGCAAGCCATGCGCCTAAGTGTGCCTAGTCTCCGCTTCTCTTTCTTCCTCTGAATCTTGCCAGAAATCGTCGTCGAGATCGGACATCTTCACGCGTCCTTCTGCAGCGTCAAAGACTGTCTCGCCGGGGGACGGATCGCTACGATGTGCATCTTCAAGATCGATGTCGACGGCCTGGTAGCCGGGCAGATGACTGTTCGTTGTTGACCTTGGTGCATCGCCTTTGAGGCGTGCAAACAATGCCATGACGGATGAGCCCGGCGAACCGACCGGTCTACCGTTGCCTGTTTGGTTGCTGTTGTTGCCCGATGCATTGTAGAGCGATATCATAACCGATGCGACGAGATAGATCAGGAAGGCGACGCTGAATTGACCGATGATGTACGTAACATGATCCATGCCGATGCTAATGATGAGATCGAGCTGATCCTCAGCGGCGCTCAGGAAGATTGTGCCTGCGATGGTGAGTAGCAATGGCGTGAGATGTGCAAAGGGTGCAATCGTGCCGTCGTAATCGGTCGGATCCGAGCTCGTCGCACGAGTTGTATCGAAGCAGCACTCGATGATCTTGGTCAGACCGGCCAGCATGAGGACATAGCCAAATGCTTTGTGAACTTCTGTAGCGAGCATGGTCGGCTGTGCATGACCAGACATAGCGAAGCCTGTCATGGCGATGATGATGCCTGGCAGGACTGATCTCTTGCCCGATCGACTGAGCCAAACGCCCACTGCGCCTCCACAAGCCCAGAGGACGCCAAGGCCGACATGTTGCATATCTCTGGTCGGCCAAGTGCCGTTACCGTGACCGAGAAAATCATGCTCGGTGAGGGCGTTGACGATCCCCCAGACTGTGATGGTGGCAGAGTCGATGAACTCCTGTGAGACCGTCTTTCTGGCAAGCCAAGCACGACCAAAGTGTGCCATGAGGAGCAATAGGACACCGTAGCCGACGAAGCTCGATCCCATGATGATGTGCGCAAGGCATTGGCCGAAATGTTCACCCGTGCAAGTGCCTAGAGCAGCGATGACACCCAAGACCATCTGAACCCAGCCGACGATCGGGAACGTCCTGCCTGCGATACTGTGCAAGCGTTGTACGTAAGGCCGAAGCGAGCGTTCGTGTATGTGCGCTTTGAGGTAGATGCCTGCGCCTGCCTGGCCGAGCATGTAGAAGAACACGTATTTTGCGAAAGCGGCATGGGCTGTGAAGGGGAACTGGCGACCGCCGTGACGATGGGCGAGGATGACGCCCATGATAGTCAACAGGGTGGCCGTAGCTTGCATAGGCACATGCCACCGAGATTTAGTCATGCCCAGCACCATGCCCGCTGTAGCCGCCGTGCCATCGTCAGTGTGAAGTCATGCCTGACGGTAAGATTGGACTGACCAGGAAACATGATGCCCCATACGAGCATCTGTAGCATCATGTGGATCCACAGTATCGAGTCGATGGGCTGTTCGGGTGAGTCCATCTTTAGCAGGCTGCTGTCAACCCGAGCAGCGGCGGACTGACGGCATGGGCTAGCTCCGGATCCAAGTCCTCCAGGCTGAGATGCTCATGACGCCGCACGAGTAGTCTGTGCGTCATCTGTGTCGGCCGTCGAGGGGCGGTCTGAGCTGATGAGCTGATGCCGTGCGTGCCTCGGGCGCCTGTCGCGTATTCTGCCAGCAGGCCAGCAGGCGTCATCGATATCGCTCGACTCGACAAGCTCTTGCGACTTCAAGATGAGCTTGCTATGCACATGCGGCATCCGCCAAGCTCGTCTACTTCCTCGGCCACCGCAAACGCTGCGGAGAAAGGCCAGCGTTCGTCTTCATTCGACAATCGACGAAGTGAGCAAGCCGCTGCCTCGAGCAGGCCCTACCCATCCTGCACCTGGCCCGAAGATCCTGCCCCGACCAGCTCGGCCTGACGAACAAAGGTCTTTGCCTGATTCGCTACCTCGTGAAGAATATGCAAGCCCGGTCATCACGACACTCTCTATCTTTCGACGTTGGTCCAGCTCTGTCATACCAGCTGTTGCATCGCTGAATCGCGGGCCGCAACCACAGGCATGTTCAAGTACGCTGTATACGGATCTGTGGGCCTGGTAGTCACAGGCCTGACGGTCTGGCAAGGCACTCACATGTGGGTGGAGTATGTTGAGCTGGGTGCTCGCAACCGTCAACGCGCAAGGAGCGATGCAGAGCAGCTCTACGGATTTGAAGAAGATTCTCCTTCAGCTTGGTCAGGCGGCTACCTAGGTGGAGGCACTGACCCTCGGCTGCCTTGGAAAGTCAAAGCATGCATTCGAGGAGCTTGGATATCCCTCAAATGGGACGGAGGCCCAATCTCGACGATTGCCTCGACTGCCCCTGGACCGTTTACGGACGCCAATATTGGCCCCCGCACGCCGGGCGCAGCTCTCATCGATCTCGAACAAGCTCAGGCTGCCGGTCAGACTGCTAAAGTACCTGCGATCTATGTAGCCGACCGAGGCTATGCGCTTGCCGAGGCTTACCTTGTCGCTGCTATCGGTGCGGCAGAATTGAAGGGTATCTCCCTTGACTCGTCAGACCAGGCCATACTAGAGCTTGAGGAGCGTCTGGCCGACGTCCGGGAACGCATGGGCGGATACAAAGGCCTCCGAGAGGCTCGCAATGGGCGAGAGAGGATATACGAAGCCCTCAAGGCCAACAATCCTGATCCTTCACCCGTTGTACTGCCCAGGTACAGCTGGGCCTCTCGCGGACCTCAGTGGCGACATCGCGAGCTAGTCCGCGCTTCGAGAAAGCTCGGTCAGGTCACCCTTCGCCTGGCTGAGGAAACTCTCAAGAAGGGATCGCTACAGCAGCGGGAGATCGAGCGAGCCCGACACTTGCTCGCTTGGTCCGTCGCAGAGGGTCTCGTGCTCGATCACGACCGCGATGACATCCGCCGCGAGGCTGTCGCGATTGCTCCGCCTGCCGTACGCGACGCGACGAACGATAGCTGGTGGCACAGGATCGGTCTCTCTAGCCCCGTTACTGCGCCTCATCAGGAGGATCGCAAGCCTTCACAGCTCCTTCTAGAGCTTGGTCGTCTCGCTCTAGACCCGCTCGCTCTCTCGCCCATGCGTCAGGGCGACCAGAGCTTCGTCCCATCTCTCGCCCGAGCGCTGCTTCTATCCGTACAAGCACTATCGACCGCAGAAGCCAAGTCGGGTAATTTGCACGAGGCACTCGAGCTCGATCTGGTCTCAATGAAGCTCATCGACGCCTTGCGATCGCCACCACCGGGTGCAGGACAACCTCAAAGTACAGCGGCCGCCCTTGTGAGACGATTGCATATGAATTGGCTCGATACCCGACAAGCACTCTTTGCGACTTATGCTGCCGAAATCTTGCGAGCGCAGGGCCAGGCAGAAACAGCATCGCTCAATCTCCTCCGATCCAGCGTAGACGCTTGCAAAGCCACAAATCAGGCACTATCGGCTCTCACCGATCTTACAGCAATTCCGAAAGCCTTTACCCGATTTACAAAGACAATTGCAAGCAGCACAGAGCAGTTTATGTTCCAGCGCTTGCAGCAGCCTGCTACTGATATTCTCAGGGATGCGCGGCTCGTCGGTACGATGGCAGCCAATCTGGGCGGTATCATACATGAACAAGGATGTGGCGACACGCCGAGGAACAGGCAGCTCTCCGCGAAGAAACGCGCTGCTTTGAAGGCGAAGAGCTGGTGTGGCGGCGACAGGACAGCCATGCAATTCTACGAGACTGCCATGGACTTTGCAGCCGGAAGGTCTCCTCGGGCAAAAGAGGGTGTGCAGCCCAAAGGCGAAGACGTCGATGTGGCTGGATGGCGCGAAGCCTGGAACAGATTCGTCCGTACTCGTGCCAGGGTACAGAAAGCTCCTCAAGCTTGATACTCTTTGTGATGATCTTGTTGTTGGCGTCTGTGCAGATCAATGTGCTCGAATCGTGTGGCGCATCATGAGAAGCTGCTCGCGAGTCGACATGAGCTCGTCAGACCAGAAGTCGTCTTCCAGTTGGGCACGCGCTTGCTCGTGTGCTGCTATCCTGATTTCGTCTAAGCTTGCATTGTTTCCTAATTCCTCTCTGGCTCTCTCTTCAAGCTTGTCCGTCTCAATGAGCAGTATGCGCACAAAGGCTGGTCGGAAGACAGCGTCGATGTAGTCGTCGCGTTCACCTTCATTGAGTGAACGAAATCTCTCGCATCCGAAAGTCGGATCGACAGATCCGTCTGAGAGCCACTTGCGCAATTCCAGTCTCATCTGATCGATCTGCTTGGGCGCATACTTGCCAGTCGGTTGGTCTTCTGCCATCCGTTGGCGCGCAACGTGACCCAAATTAAGAAAGCGATCGTGATCTGGTCTTGTTGGTGCATAAGCGCCGCGGACAATATCTCGGAGCTGAGCTGCGAAATGGGCGATTTCCTCCCGCCAATCGATAGGCTGCAATTCGGGCCTGTATTGCCCGACTTCGCAGGTCAAGAAGCCATCGTCATAAATTGTGTAGAACTGATCTCTACGAAACCGAGCGACTTTGCCGTCGAGGCTCTGAAGCGCATAGGTACCTTGAGGTGTGGGTTGTTCGACTTGCAGCAATTGGCTAGGTGCAGGGTGATAGCTTATAACCCGAGCAGGCCAGCACGTGGACACGTGCTTGTTCCATCGACAGTATACCGCCTCCCCCGGTATTCTTAGCTCGTCATCCGGTCCTCGATCATGTTTCAATATCAGACGGGGCTCCTGCTCTGCATCAGGAAGATCATTGTTCGAGCCGAGACGCGCTGTAGGAGGCAATGATGACCGCCTTGGCGATCGGGGCGCAGCCGCTGCCTGCGTTAGGGCAAAGTCGGGATCCGGCAAGTCGTCGTTTAGAACGGAATCTCTGTCAAGTGCCGCACTGAGTGCCTGGGCGAAAGCGAGCTCAGATGGTAATCTCGTTGCCTCTTGTAGCGCACAGACGGTATTTGAGACTTTGTCGACATACGTGCTAGTGGAGAAGCGCGGACCGAACGGCGTGCGGAAGGAACGCACATTCGAGCTTGATGGCTCTGCTATCGTCACCAGCGATGGTCTTTGCGTTTCCTACTTGGCTCAGCTGAGCTCTCGAGCAATCTGACGGCTGCTTACAGACGAAGATCAGGCTCTGCTTGCAAGTGAATCAACCGCAGGCGCAAAGGCCTTGCCGATCTGACTGGGTTGACGAACTGCAAGGCCATGAAGGTTAGCTCTGATTCTCCATACAGATCGGGGATGGCATGCCTCTGCAGGCCACCAGAACGTTTGAGTCGTGCTTTCCTTCGAGCGAGCGCACAGAGCGACCCAAACGATGTCGTCAAATCTGTTCAGATTCCACGATTCGGAGGGCATTGACTGGCCTGTATCCGGTCGGCTCGCCTGACTGGTGTCGGGCAACAGAGTCTGGCTTGAGCTTGCTGCTGTCGCAGGCAAGTCGAGTACCTGTCCGTTCTTGCGTTTTCGCTCGACACGCTCTGCTACCTCGTCATATGCTTCCGCGACGAGAGTGACATCTGATGCTACTGTGGCAATTGATTGCGTGCGCTGGAATGACCGCGCTGGCCGACTACCTGATGAAGCAGCAGACAAGGTCAACTGCGGCGCCGAGACGGTGCGCGCCATTGTTCGCAGCCGACCTGGTCGAGCACGATTCAGCAGTTTAGGAGAAGTGACAGTATCTTGGAACGCTGCAGAGCTGGCTAGTAGTGCTGCGGATTCGGCGGCAAGCATATCTTGATCAGCATCTAGTCGCCTCCGCTTTGCTTTGCGCGGCTTTTGCTGTGATTCTGGTGGTGAACACGTTTTAGAAGCATGCATACGAGGAAGAGGATCGATCGTGAGGTTCGTCTTGACAGGCGAGATGCAGCCGGGCGCAGACGCACGAGGTTTGCGCGGCCGCTTGACTTGTTTTGGGGCTTCAGTAGCTGTGACGCTGTTATGAACGCTGCTTTGGGGCCTTGTACGCCTTCCTAGATGTGCGACGGGTGAGATCACGTTCTCTCGCTCGCTGTTGAACTCATTCGAGCTCGTGAAGTCCGAGCCTGGCTCGTCGAGGTGAGACACATTGAGGAGCTGCTTTACGTCGGTTCTTGCAGGCTTGAAAGGGGATGCGAGGACTGGCTCGATCGTACGACGAGCAGGCCTCTTGCCATACACGACTTGTTTCTTCATGACTGCTCAGACATCGATCCTACAGCAGCCTGAGCTTCACATTGGTCGCGTGCCCAGTTGACATTGATCGTGTCCGCGACTTGCGGTCGTGACGACGCTTGAGGCGATGCGCTAGCCATGGCGTCCCCCCGAGAGATCGTACGGCAGCAGATTCTCGCCTCTCTCTACACCACTCGTCAGGCGTCTCGCTCCCTCGCGCTCGAACGATGCTGATCATGCACGAACAGCCGACAAAGGTCAACTTGTACACCACCTCAAGACCTGGGAGGATGTGCCTGGCGCTGCCCCGGGCGAAAGCAAAAAGCCTCGCTACGTACTCCTCACAGGTATAGCCCCTGCGTGTTGAGCACCGAGCGCGCTGATGTGTTGGCGCCAATGCAGCGCTTCCCGACCGCCATACTGTGGTATACAAGAGCAAGCGCAACGCCAATGGCACGTTCTCGATAGGCAAGACATGGCCGATAGAAGACCTGACCGCAATACAAGTCACAGAGGTATGTGGCATCTGTGACGCCGGGCCAAAGCTAATACGGCCTTTGTACCCAGCCGAGTGCATTCCTCATTACGCTTCACGGCAAGACTTATCTATGGCAAACAGAGCAGAAGCAGGATCAGCGCGAGTTCCTTACTTCGCTGATACAGCTCCATCGTCAGGCGACAGGTGGCACGCGTCCGCTACAACTCTCCGGCATCCCCCAAGGTGACTTGAACGCGAGGAGTGGCGGCATCGCGACCTCAATCGCTCCGCCAACCGTGCGTACGCCAGATGGCTACCCCGTTCGACAAGATCCGCGTGCCGCTCGCACGCCAGAAGGTTACAATGCCCCTATCGAGCCCATGCCGAGGCGAGAATCAGTTGCTTCTACTGGACGATCTATACCTGCGCGCACGCCGCCAGAGGGGCGCAGACCGTCTGCCTCCCGTCCGACCGTGTCGCCTTCGCCCAGAGATAAACAGCCGAACGAGCGAGACGATGGCAGAAGGCGGCTGGACCGTTCAGGCTCACTCGCCTCCATCCATTCAAACAATGCAGCCCAAGCGACCAGAACAGCTTCGCCAGCTATTCCGCCCACCCCGAGCTTACCACCGCATGCTCGCGAGCCTGTCAGACGTGAGCAAGCTATGCCTGCTAAGCCACGCGATGCGCCCACCTCGCCCGTCTTGCCCTCTCGAAGCGAGAGACGGGGCCAACAGCCCGTCTCGCCCCATGCCCCTCAAGCTATGCTGAGTCCCCATGCTCGTAACGCTAAGCTACCCGCCTTGCCAGCAGTCAATGGCAATGCGCGGTCGCCTTCGCCTCGGCCAATTAGCCCGCAGCCTCCTGCACAAGCGAGCGGGAGCGATGATCCCACATTGACCAATGTCGAAGAGATGCTCGAAGGGTTCGAATGGCGATCAGGCGGTAAAGGCAGGGGTGCAGCAGACCAGATTGAAGCTCAGCTGGTCGGCGAGCTACAAGCACTCGAAGCTGCGAGCATTCATGCTATCATAGAGTCGGACGACCGCGTCGATTTCGTCTTGAAGCACATCGATGAGGCTCTAGCGGAACTCGACAAGATGGACAAGGTCTTCTCGATGCACAAAACCCAGCTGAACGCCATGTCAGACGACATCGAGCATATCGAATCACATAACAAAGGCCTGCAAGTACAGACGTCTAACCAACGCGCCCTATTGCTCGAACTCGAGCAATTGCTCGATACTATCAACGTCCCCGCGGATGACCTCATCGCGCTTGCGCAAACCTCGCTCGAAAGCAGCGAAGGCATCGCTAAGCTCGAAGCTGCTGCTGTTAATCTGTACAAGGCCATTTTGTCAACTCGCGATACAACCGTAGGTGACATGGCAGCCGCAAACGAGCATGTGGCTCAGCACCGTCAATCGAGCTCTATCTTCAGCAAACGCATCTTTGACTTCCTGACTGTCATGTTTAAGTTCCAGGCGGACACGACTTTGAACGACAAAACCCGAGCGATCACGAAGGCCAATCCGAAGCTTCTGCCGCACACCCAGCTGGAGGCTTACCTGGGTCGCTACTGCGGCTTGATGCTCTTTGTCAAGGAGATTGACGATCAGCGTTATTCTCAAATATGTGCTTCTTACTTCACTGCTGTCAGCGAACTCCAGCGCAAAGAGATCGCTGATTACGCCAATGTCATGCGGGCTGCCATACGCAAGGCAACGCAAGAAGAACAAGAGGCAATTTTCACAAACCCAAACAGTGCTTCTGCAGTCCGCGCCAATACTGTCAAGCGGCCTGCGCGACCACCACCCCGCCTCGATGGTGGCTTGCCAGGCAGCGAGGCGATCGCTCTCGCCCTTGACGAGATAGGACCCCACGTTCATCGTGAATCTGTGTTCGTATCTGAGCTACTCCACATACAAAGCATCGATCAGTACATCACGTTCGCAGACTACATGGATCTAGAAGTCTTCTTCCGCCGTGGTGCCTCAGCTCATCTGGCAGCCAACGCCTCGCGGTTCAAAGACATCGACTCGGCTACAGATCTCATCTTTGGCTTTCTAAGCGGCAACATCAAGGAGCTTATCGATCACGCTTTGCAGCTGGACAGCCTGCAGATCTTTGGCATCGTGGCCGCCCTAGATCTAGGCCTACTTAACGCGCAGCAAAGTCAAAACGGCTTTCTTATTCGCATGCTCGAAAAGCAGTCTTTCCGATGCTATGCGCTTTTGGACAAATTCATCGACGAGCAGAAGAAGGCGATCGAGCTCACCAAGCTCACGACGAAGAAGCGCAAGGGCGTGGCGCCGTTCATCTTTGTGTTCTCGAGCTTCGTCGAACGCGTCGAGGCGCAGCTAACGGTCACATCTAGCCCGAGCGTGCGTGCAAAGGTCGACGAGGTCTACACCCTACTCGTCAAGGCAATGTTTGAGAGCCTGCAGCAGATGGCGAAGCTCGTCGTCGACGTTGGCAACGCTGAAGACAAAGGCCAGCTCAACTATCATGTCGTCCTGATTGGTTCGTTAAGAGTCAGCATCGCCCAGAGCCGCTGACCGATTTAGCCTTACAGAAAATATGCACCAGTTCACCTCCAACGCCCAAGCGAGTAACGTAACGGCGATGAAACCCTTCTTGAAGCAAGCACTCGGCCTTTACAATGAAAATCTCTCATCGTATGTCAGACTGGTCCTACGTCGTCCGCTTGCCAAGCTGCTCGATTTCTTCAATGGTCTCGAATCGCTTCTTAAAGTCACGCCGCCTTCAGAAGTCAGCGTAAACCCGGCTCACTCGAAGGCTGCTCTCAAGCGCGCAGTGAGCACATTGTCTAGCAAAGATCTTCGCAAGGCCATCGAAGCACTTGGCAAGCGCGTCGAAAAGCATTTCATCGAAGCAGATTCACCGCAATTGATGAAGGCGGTCTGGGATGCGTGCGAAATCGAGATCACCGATCTGATCGGCAACTGGCAGCGGCTCATCGAATTATGTTATGCGAACGCCGGCGTCACGCTCGATTTTAGCGCCTCTGATGTCAAGACAGCGTTCACACGGACCAAGCTCGTGGGGTAATGCCTCCCCAAGTGGTCCGAGCGCATCAGTACATAAACGCCCAAGATCTCTGTGTAACACGCAACCAGTGATCGAAGTAAATGTTCGCCAAGCTACTTGCTCTTGCCATGCTTGCTACAGCCGGCCTGGTCGCCGCTGACCCATTCAATCCGTTAACGCAGATTGCGGGCACTGTTTCGGGGTAAGCCAGTACACTCTGATCTTCAGCTTTTACTGAGCTAGGAACGCCTGACAGCACGCTAGACGGCGCCTTTGGAGGCATCGTGGGAGGCATGACCGATGGTACGACAGTTACCGGAGGCAACAGCCCTGCCAGCGGCTTCAAGAGAATAGTCACGACACCCGCATAGGCAAACATACATGCATTGATTGCGCGTCAACAGACAGATTTGTCATGCTGCGTGTAGCTTCTGCAGCGTGGAACGTGGCATGCATATGCGAATGGGCGTCGAGAAGGAGAGCCAGAGGGTTTCTAGAATGAGCGCAGACAGGTTGACGAATGCGTAAAAGATCTGCTTGAAAATCAGCTGAGTAGTATTGATGGGATGAGCAAATCAGACCATGGGTATGAGGCCCATAAAGGCATTGCCCAACAGACCTCGGCGCTGTATGGTCTCGTATAACTCGTCCTTGGCTACAATAGGTGCTCTGTCTGACTTGAACGGCCCGGTGAGTCGGTAGAATGAGACAAAGGCTGCGCCGAAGCAATAGATGAAGAAGACTTGGAGGCCATGCTCGCAGAGAAGAGGCCAGAGCGAAGGCGCTGCTCCCATGACGTCTGCGCAGCCGTGCATGTAGGATGAGTAATCGACGCCATACTGGATCCTTGCTCCTTTCTTTGCGATAAGTCGATAGTGAGGTGAGGTGGGCTTTGGCCGGGCTACGCCTTGAAGCACTGCCGCCCACATCATGGCTTGTACTTCTGCAATGGGTGGAATTGCGCCAACGCCGGGCCTGACGAGCCCGATGAAAGCACAGGTGGGATCGCTAGAGGCGAAGCAGTCCATCACATCGATCGCGGTATCCTGAGGGCGTGCATAGTCACCTGCCCATGCCCATTCTTGCGTGTAGCCAGTAGCATAGATGACGAGGTCAGGCTTGACTATGCGAGTTGGATCTTTCATCCGCTTTGCCTCTGGATAACCATCGCGCGAGTTGCCAAAGATGACGCGGCCGTCCTCCTGGATGTGATCTGGCCAGGGTGCAAGATCGATGATCTTGTCAGACTGAGCAGCTTCGGGTGGATCGATGTAGCGGGCTATAGCGTCCATTCGCCGCTTTGCTGGCTTGAAAGGCCGCATGAGATACGGCATGGCTTTGCTGCTCTTGTTGAGGTTGACGTAGGCTCGTCCCAGACGATCTGGCGGGAGTGAGCCGGCCCATTGGGCGCAACCGGCTTGTGTGCCCGTCAGGACGAAGAGAACGCGCTTGATGATCATATCGCTAAAGTGCCACCGCAGATGAGTCGCCTTGACCCAGGGATGGACGTATGCGGTCTCCATGAGATTGGTGATGAGTCCATCGATAGGCAGCTGGCCATCGAACGTAGAACCAAAGACCTCAAAGTCATTAAGCACCTTGGGGAAGCTCAGGAAGCCCGAACGAGTGCACATGACTGCAGACTCTGCGCCTGCCCTGATGGACTCGTAGCCGATGTCCATCGCTGTCTCACCGACACCGAGTATGAGGACTTTCTTGCCTGCCAGCTGCGAGCGTGCCTTGTATTGCGATGAGTGGAGTTTTTCGCCTTTGACGTGCTCTATGCCAGGTATGACCGGTATGGAGGGGGTGACATGTAGGCCTGAGCAGACTGCGAGCGCATCACATTCGAGTGTGTGTTCTTGTGCTTCCCATAGCTTCCCAGCGTCGTCGTGCAAGTTGCCTTGCTGCTTTCGCTTGACATAGGTAACGCGATGGCCAGATCCTGTCCGTTCGAGTCTGACTACCTTGCAGCCTGTCCGTATCCGTCCAGGCTGGCCGTCCCACTGGATCTCGCGCTTCGCACGCAGCTCAAAGTGGTCACTGTACCGCTCCAAGTAGTCGATATACGCCGGTAGTGAGACGTGATCGCCTGGCCCGACATCGCTTCTCGGGATCCTGAAATCCGAAAAGGCGGTGAGCTGACGGGAGCTGACGAGCTCGGCGTTCTCATAGCCTCTGTAGCGGAATGTACCGCCGAGCTGATCTTCTGCCTCGAGCAAGATCGCTTCGACTTGGGTATGCTCTGCGCCAGAGATCGCAGCACTTGAGAGGAGCGTCTTGAGCGTTACGATGCCACTGGGCCCGCCGCCAATGATGACAGTGCGCATGCCTGCGTCGGATGGCTATCGATGCGGCGATGCTGACAAGCGTTGAGAGTGTGCGAGCTCGATCGACGTGCTCCCTAGAAGCAACGACGACGACGCGCGCTCCACGGCTTCACCTTCCCCTCGCTGCTCCACAGTTTGACGATGTTCAGGCTCAGTCGCTGCGTCTGCGGCGAGCCACTCATCTCGCTAGCCCAACGGCGAAGTGCGAGCTTCAACACTGGCGCTTCCGGTCAGACCTCGAGCAACGTGCTTGACGATGTCGAACGCGAACAGCTCAGGCGGTCAGCCGAGACCGGTAGCCGAGCGGGACCTTTTCCCATGCCGCCCAGACCAGATACTGCACGGCCACTCAATGCGTCTGAGAGGAGGTCATGGACGGAGCTAGGTATAGGCGAGAAATGCAAGTTGATGAACCCACATCTTTTTCGTCTGCGACGAGCTGACCACGTCATGGAGTGTAGTGGGTCGCTTAGGCGAGCGTAGCGCGAGTCTGGTCGTCATCCTCTTTGGCGCTGGCTTGACGACACTTGTCATCTTCTCGCTCAGCACAGAATTGTTCGCTACCAATTCGCCCACACGCATCGTCGCGCGATGTGTCGACTTGATCAAAGATGACAGAGAGCTCAATTCGATCTTGCGCGCGCCATATATCCTTCAAGGTGAAGGAGCAGGACACAGAAATCGTCGTGTCGTCAGTGCGGTCACTACAGATCCCCAAACAGGAGCAGAAACAATGACGGTACGGTTCCAAATCGTCGCGCAAGGCGTCGACCCGCGTGACCAGTCGCTTGGTTGGATGGAGACTCTCAAACGCAAAGTCACGCGGCCACTCATTGTCGAGCCATCAAGTGGACGCGTGGAGGTTATCGAGCCCGAGATGGAGCCAGAGAGCAAGGGCGAGCGTCAGTCTTGGTGGCGATCCTGGCTTGGTGCCATCCTGCCCGCTGCTGCGCCTGCCCTGCCGAGACTCGTGCCCCCGCCGAAGCCGGTCTTGGGCCAATTCAACAGCGCCGATGCGACGGTGACCCTGCACAAGCGTACCGATACAAATGAATTCACCATCGATTCTCTCCTTATCGAGATTCCCAACTCGGCACATCAGCCGAAGCCTTATCGCATACATATCCGTACACGTGCTTGATACGGCAGATGTTGTTCAGCTTATGAATGCCAGCAATGCTTTTGTGACTTCTTCGTCCGTCGTGTGAGGCAGATCGTGACCCGCGCCGTCCAAGGTGAGCAGAGTGGCCTTGGGGCCCAATGCACGCATGACACTGCTTGAGGCTGCATAAGGTACGATACTGTCTGCCGTGCCCTGCGTATCTCCCACGTAAGCTCTGGCGAGCTCTTGTGCAGGTGCGGCATACCCATATAACAAGGACGGGCATGCCAACTTTACCAAGGTCGTAATATGCACTCTCGAAGCCAAAGAGCGGACCTTGGTGAAGCGTTCGTAGAATGGCCAGCTGAAAGCCGGGCAGGACAGCAGCTTGGAGACGGGCCACGTGAAGCAAACGATCGAGCTTCGTCTTGCTCGGAGCTCGCACAGGTATCATGGACCGAAACAATGCCTGCATGACCGTGAGCGGTTTGCCTTCTGGCGTCATGAACCACACACTCTTGCTATCGGTGTCGTGACAGATTTCTCGATGTAAGGCACAAGCTTGATGCCTATCGCTCTCGACGGCTTGCGGTCTTGCATGCCTGCGGGTGCAAGGAGCGTGACCGACTCCACTCGGTGAGGAAACAGGCTGGCGAACCGAGCCGAGATGGGCCCGCCCATACTCAGCCCGACAAGATGTGCGCTCGACCAGCCTAGCGCATCAAGGACGCCAAGCAGCTGATTGACGTAAAGTACAGAATCGTACGCCACATTCTGAGGTGCAGACGAGTAGCCTCTGCCGTACTGATCGTACAGGGCAACCCGATAGCCTTGCTTGCAGAGCGCTTTGGCTACGCTCTCAAAGATGATGCTGGGAATGCTCAGCCCGTGCACAAAGACGATTCGCTTTGTAGCCTCTTGTTGGCCGAATTCCCATAACCTGATCTGACCGGCTGGCAGCCTGACATAGCGTCCGCCTGGGAAGATGTCTGGCGGATAGGCTCGTTTGAGTTCAGACAAGAATGCTTGCTGCTGTCGGCTTGAAGCTTGTGCTTGGCCTATTCCTGGATTGGAGCGGACTTCGGTCGGCTTGCTGATCAGCAGAGCGAAAAGACCGGTAAGGCAGTATTGCAGAGTGAGCAGACAGCTCGCAAGTATGTCACCGGCAGCCTGGATCGCAGTCATCGTGTCCGCACTGTCAGAGCGAACGACACCACATGAGAGTGGCGACGCGACGGGTCTCGAGCTACGTCACAGCTTGCAGACATGTACAACAGAGCACAGACGCAATCGAAGAGCGGTCTGCTGTCAGTCGATCTCTATGACCTCATGATTCGCGGCTCGTGAGCTACGACCGCTGAGTGTGTTGCCGGATCCAGCGAAAACGCTCGAGGTAGGTGGTGGTGCAGGCGAAGGGCCAGGCGAAGGCGCCGCAGAGGTATTGGCAGACGGTCGTCCGCTCAGAGTGACACCTTGGCCCATGCCTGCAAAGGGAACTGTCGTCGAGGGTTGCTGAAGTGCATCGGCCATGTCGGTCTCTTCCTTTGGTGCGTCGGGTGCAATAACGTGCCAGCCGAAGAAGAGCGTGCCATAAGGCAGGTCAAGCCGCGCAGGCACACGACGGCCGCCAATCTGCGTATCTGCTGTGACAATACGCGGCTGGCTGATTGGACCCGTGTCCATCAGCATTGGCATTGGCACGGTAGGCAGATGACCTACTCTGTTCGAACTATTCGACTGGTCGGGTCGACCTCTTGGACCTTCTTTGTCGACGTGCCTTTACCTTTGACACGTTTACCAGCAAGCGTGTTGCCACTGCCGACGAAGCTATTGAAGGCGGCCTGCGCTGCTGAGCTGCTCCCGTTTGTCGCTTGACCCTTTGCATCTACATCTTGCGTTGCCGAAATGTCGATGCCGAGCTTGGAAGCCATTGTGGGTGCAGGCGGAGCTGGCTTGCGCTCTGGCTCGACATATCCCTTGGGTGCAGCAAAATCCACCTAGCGCGCATCCTTTGAGTAAAGAAGTCAGAGCGAGGCGACTGTATTGCACACCTCTATATCGGTCTCGAAAACACTGATGGCGCCTTCCGGCTTGGTCTCCATGATCAGTATCTCAAAGGTCATGCCATTGTAGCCAATTTCAATGATATCGCCAGCTGTGAGGGTGGCATAATTGCGAAGCGCTTGTTCGAGTACCGCCTTGTGATCGCTGAGTTCGAGAAAGAGGACTGATTGAGCTTGCACTTTGATGAACTTGCCTTTCGGCAGTTTAGCGCCATTGATCCGTACCTGATCGCCTTCGTTCAGCTGAAGCTTGGTCATCATCTGCACGATCATCAGCCCACTGACACGACGTCACCTGGCGAGAGGACGTGCCCAGCCTGGCAAGTGGACTGTGCCCGGTCCAGCAATGAATTCGAGCACGCCGCCATGGGTGGACAAGTCCTGATGACGTGCGTTGATGATCTCGAAATTCCAGGGCGATTCCAGATCGAGATCAGCTGTCAGACAGTAGCTGATGAGCACGATTGCGTCAGTGAATTACATGACTGACTGAGCATTTGAAGCGCTTCCGGTGGCATTAGGACTATCCGCATCTGCGTCAGCGGCTATACTTGCAATGACAGCAGTGAGTCACTCACTCTTGCCGCCGTACATGAGGTTCGCCCTTCCTTGCCCATGAACCCCGGTACCATCCGCCCGACCCTCGCGGATCTCAAAGACAGCAGTCGAGTAAGCTCTATAGTTCTGCCGAAATGCCGCAGCGCTAGCTTGGTAGCCCATTCCATGACCCCCGCCTGCACCCATCATGCCTCCTAACACTCTCCCAAAGCCTCCTGCGGCCATGCCTCTGCCCATAGGACCGCCCATCCCTTGAAAAGCGGCAAAAGGGTCAAGACCTTGTCCTGCTACGCGAGCGTAATCGTCCTCTCTCATCCCGCCGAACATGTTCGTTCGACGATGCGGCGGAGGTTGAGGTGCTTGCGGCGGAGGTACAGGGGGCGGATTGTTGGCGGGTCGTCGGGCAGGCTCGATGGGTAAGTAGCCCATATCATCGTCGTCATCGTCGATGTACTCGACATCGTCGTCCGAGCGATAGTCATGAAAGTCTTCGTCGTCACTCTGCGTTGTATCGTAAGCTTAGCCGAGTTATTCTGAGTGTGACCCACCATCTGGACCGCTGCTAATTCAGCATTGGATCGATGTCAATCGACGTCGCAAGCGGGTGCGGAATACGCGTCAATAGATACCGCGTGCATCTTGCGCGCACACACACGCCGAGATTGGCTCGCTCACTGGACGGCATGTTCACTGGACAGGCTGGCGCTAATGATTCGCGGCGATACGCGTCTTCACACAGGAGGGCTGCCAGTCGTGCAAGCTCAGCGGCGGCCCATTCGAGAGGAACAACGCCTGCAGCATCACAGGAGAGGAGCCCCAGCTATCCCCCAGAATTCAGCCAGGATGTATCTGCTCTCAGCGCCAGCAGCGCAAGGTACAATCGCAGTAGCCGTACGTCTCGACGAGTGGGCAGTGTCGCACCGAGCACAAGCCGCAAAGCGCCTTCTGTGTTCTCTGAGGCGCCATCAACTGCCCGCGCTGGACCATCTGCGAGAGCGTTGCAAGAGTCAGACGAGAGGACACTTGTCAAAGATGAGGCATACAGCGCATACTTGTACAGTCAGTTTCCGCGGGAAGTCCAGCAAGTTCTCGCCCCGGCAGATCTACAGCTCGAGGGCTTTCGTGGCAAAGTGGACGACGTGACGGGCTATGCCTATCTGCTCTCGCGAGACTACGTCTTTGTGTGGCACTACGCACAAGTGAGCTATGCTTATTCGCCATCTTGCCATGTCTGACTGTGGCTTCGCAGCGTGACTATAACCTCCTGCCGACCTGCTATGTCTTTCCTCAGCCGCAGACAGAATCTCGAGACGCGCTCAAAGAAATGCTCGTGCCGCTCGCGCAAGCCGAACTAGTACCACGAGGTGCAAACCCTTCAGAGCAAGAGCCTGGCTTGTTGCTCGTCACATCCAACGGCGCTGTTGCCTTCTGGACGTCAGTCAGTATGGCCATGGGCAACCTGGACCGCTCCCAAAGCACGCAGCTGTCCATCAGGCAGAGCGCGAACGAGCACGTGCAAGTATTGAGGAGGATCAGACCTGATCTATACGTTGTTGCTACTTCTCAAGGCCGCCTCTTCCGATTGGATTTGGCATCACGCAACGGGAGAGCGACGATCGAAGCCTCAGAGTTTGCAAGTGGCCGCGGCTTGCTTGCTCGATACTGGTCTCGCACACCTGCTTCTCAAGCGGGTGAAGGCGGCATCACCGCTGTCGCGCTCGATACCTCGATCTCATCTGGCCAACAAGATCACCGCACACTCTTTGCGCTGACCGAACGCGGTCTGCAGATCTGGCAGCTAGGCTACAACGGTAACGAGCAATTTGTGACTGAAGTCGACCTCTGCGAGCATCTCGAGCAGCAAAGTGTTGCTTCAGATCATTCATCTTTATCAACTCAGTTGCGCCTGCTTGATATTGCCATGACAAATCAATCATCCCTCGCGGTACTCTTCAGCCGGCAAGGCAACAGGACACAGAACGCCGCACCAATATACTCAGTCGGAATCTTCGAGTATCAGCCGTCGACTCAGACAGTCTCTGTTACTTTCGTACGTACTTTTGATGGCTTACCTTCCGATGTCGAGCGCCCGCATACTCGTCCGCGTCTTGTCACGAGCTCGACGGCCGATGCAGCATGTCTCGTCTTACCCTCATCTGTCAGCATACTCTCGCTCGCCGTGGGCTCAGACTTTGTCGAGACCCTTGACCTCAAAGATCCTGTAGACAACCTGTTCATCGCAGTCGACGCTCACTCGTCAAGTCAGCGCAAGAGCGGCGTAGCAGCCACTGCCGTCATGATCGCTCGCAACGGCATCGTCCTCATTGAAAGTACGCCTGCCGTCATGGAGGGACAAGCCCTCGCTGTAGATGTCGAACGAGAATCCAAGGCGACCGGCTACATTGTCAAGCGGTTGCGCCAGGCTGTATTCTATGGCGAGCGTGAAAGCAATCCACTAGCGTTCGGATTGCCCATTGACGTGCCGGGCGATCTTTCGACCGCTGTCAGTACGATCAGCAGAGAGATCGTAGACTCCTCTTCACCCTTCTTGCGGCCCATCCTCGATGTCCGCGTGCAAATAGGCGACAGACAAGCAAAGCATCGCGCGCTCATCGAGGAGCTTTTGCGCAACCATCTCGTCACCCGTCTCACGCTCAACGATCGCGTCCTGCTCTCGAATGATGCCGAACGCCTAGCAGCTGGCGCTGCTCTTTGGCAGCACTTCAATTCGGGTCGTACAAATTCGGCCGATGTCACCATGCTGACAGAAGCAGTGCTGTCGTTTATGCACGATGCGAGACTTGGCGCGGGTGAAGACGCTATTCGCCTCTTCTTTCGCACAAAGATAGATGGTCTCGGGGCCGTTGCCGAGCATGTTGCAGACATGGCGGCACGCACGGAGACTCACAGCCTCACCCGGCAATGCCAACTGCAGACCGACGCCAACGCCATTTTCTCGGCAATCTATCGCACTGCAGCGAAGCATCGTAAAGATACTGTAAAGGTCTTTCAACTGACGCCCGCCTCATCGATCACCATAGAGCCTTGGTTGAGTAGTCCGGCGTTGCTTGCGAGCCTCGTCAAACTCTTCGAGCTGACGGAAGAGCTCTTACGCCTGCTCGACAAAGAACTCAAGCAAGCCGGCTCCAATCGTACGCAGTACGGCATGCGGGGACTCGACGTCTCGGATGCTCAGGACGACCTGTCCACACTGCAGCTCGGACTCTGCAAGGCACTTACTGATCTGGGTGACTACGTACTCAGCGTGTACGAAGAGCGCCTCATCTGGCTCAAGACCGATAGCCGGCATAGCTCAGAGCTGCGTGCGACTCGCGAACGCTACTTGCAGTTGCGACAACGCGTAGTACATGGCCTCGGTAAAGTCGCCTGCTACCAAGTGTGATAGCATGCTGACCTAGTTGCGAGCAGTGCTACACGATCTTATTGAGCCTGCTTATGCTCTTGCCGAGCGTAGCAAGGATTATCGATCTCTCGTCGAGCTATCAACGAGCGCGGCAACGGGCAATCAGCAGCGAATAAAGGAGTATATGTCGGTCTACAAGGATGACTTTGCCTTCGAGCTCTATCAGTACTACATCCAGCAAAGTAAGCCCCTGCATCCGGCGTGCAGATGCGTGCCTGACGGTCATATGCAGAGCTTTTCCGCGCGCTGCTCGAGCAGGATGCGAGCTATTCTCAGTCTCTCAGCCGCTTCTTATCGTCCACAGCTCACCCTAAGCTGGCTTGGTTGCATCATGTCTCGCTCGGACAGTACACGCAAGTGTCGACGACGCTCTATCAGGAATCGAGGCGCAGCTCTTTGTTGGCGGAAGAAAAAGTGATGCTGAGTATCTGCAAGCTAGCCCAAGTTGCGCAGTCCTCCCTGGCAGAGCTCAGCTCAGATGCCGGTCAACGAGCGCTAGAGGGTAAGACCATGTCAAGCAGGAGGCACATTTCAGGCTGAAGACTCGCTGCAGTCGTCGATGATAAGCTGGATATCATCGAAGCACAGCGTCGAATGCAAGAGAGGTACCGCGAGCTGCTCAGTCTGCAGGAATCGCAGCGACCCGTCGACGATCGGGCAGCAGTCATAGCGAACAAGCAAACGGCCGCCTATCGCGATCTTGGAGCCCTGTTTGAGGTACGTCTGAAGAATGAAAGGGACGCATAGGCTGACAAGCAGGCCAGCTCTTCCGATCGCATGTGACAAAATTGTTGCAGGGGCATGTACTGGGTACTGAGGCGCTTGTCGACATCATGACGCTGGATGCATCAACAGACACCGGCAATTTCAACAGTGCACTCGGCATCATCGCTCGTGACAAAGTATGGCGTCAGCCGCATTTCTGAGTGTTACTGAAGGGCTTGTACAGGATTTACCGCCTCAGCGACGAGATAGCCTCGTCAAGACGCTCTGGCGACGCGCTTACATCAAAGACGAGTTCGCGCTTGCTCAATCGACTATGTAACGTTACTGATCAGGTGTGGCACAGTTGGGAAGCATTGCAAAGCACACAAGATCTATCGGACGACCAGATCAGTCAAATCTTGCAGGGCACGGCCATGTTCAAGAGTCTTCTGTCAGCACGCGAGCAAGGTCTAGATGACAGCTTCGTCGCCAGCCCGTCGGACGCCGTCTCTACTATCGACAGGGACCAGCTAGCTGCGCGCTTCACCGAGCTTGGCGAGCCGCAGCTAGAGCGACTTGCCGCAGATTTGCAAGCCGAGAACGATATGCTCCTCTCGACCATGGAGGACTACCGTCTGGACCACTACTATAGCGAAGCTTTGCGTCTGCTCTCTCGTGAGGAGGACACTCGCATCATGGAAGCTGACACGAGCTTGTTGAGCCAAGATGCATCCTAGCTTCACGCGTCACGGGGTCGTCGCGTCACATCCTCAGATCATCATCAGAGCTGATAAATCGACGAGGGTTGCCTGAGGCTTGTTGAGTCAGACTGCTCGCTGAGCAAGCAAGGAGATGCTCATCATCAGTGATGATGCGGCAAACACGAGCGTTTGCTTTGGCGAGATGGCAAGCCCAGAGAAGCGCAGACTATTGCACAACAGCCGGCGCGAGACGATTGTCAACGATGCGGCAGTTTCACGTACAGTCAAGGCAGAGTCGACGGAAGAAGCCCTGCTGTGCAAAGATATGCATGCCATCAGCATGGTCGACTGTCTAGCCCAAGCTATCTGCACACCCTCGTCACCTGAAGCGGCGGTACCGCTCATTGACTTCAACACTCCGTCACCTAGTAACATAACAAGCCAGCTGACAGCGTCAGACTCGCCCACCCAGTCTGCAGTGATACCTTCTCTACTCGATCTGCCCTGGTCGCCGATGGCAGCGACTGCCTGCCCTGCTGGTTCATCGACACAACTTGACGAAGAGCTACAGCAAAATAGCGTTCCCAACATTGTAGACTCTCCCGCACCAAAAGCAATGCCAATCCCGTTTGAGGTTCAGACTCGCTTGCAAGAGCCAGTCCTGAGCCAGACTAGCAGTCAGAGCGTCGTAGCGCGCCCAAAATCGCGCTTGCCCGTGCCTGTTGCATCTACTTCTCGTCTGCCTCGCGTTACGCAAGCGCCACGTCTGCATGAGCAAAGGGTAAACGTTAACGAGTTAGCATCGATTAGCACCGTTACACCTGCAGCCTCCATCGCCAGAGGCAAAGTAAAAGTGCATTCTCCGGGCGCAATAGAACGAGTAAGTCACTTCGTCTCGACTCGTGTGCGGAATGGTTAGTCTGATCGTGATACGCAGGCCGCTATGAAATTGTTCGGACCTGGTACAGTTGCTACTTCGCCCAGCGAACATGTTTGCATCGAGCCGCCGGCTCTGACGAAAGGACGAAGAACGCCTGCTAGGGCTGTTCAGAGAGCCACGCGCGCCATGCTTCCATCGGGCCTGCAGGCGCGACAGGCTGGCGCACCAGAGAGCGAAGCTCCTGGTCCAACGAGCACGATCGAAAGTGGGCAGGAAGTAGGCGGTAAGGTCTTGCGAGGGAAGAAGACGAAGAAGAAGCCGAGCCTGACGCCTGCGCAACTACTGGCAATCACGAAGAGACATACAGAGCAGAACAAGGCGCACTACAATGCTTTCGAAACGTTTACAGTGTATAAGGACATCAATAGACCGCCGAGTCCGTCCGAACGCCTCAGACGGTCGTCCGATCCCGCTCTGAACGCCGCCACTCGAGGAAGTCGTCTACTCAAACATCAGTCGTCATTGGATCCCCAAGCAACTGTTCGAAGCCCGACAAAGTCGCACAGGTTAGCACCTGGGGATGAGGAAAGCTACTCGACGCCTTTGCAACCGCTCAAGATCAAGCTCAATGCAGAACGAAGTGCAAGCGGCACAACGAAACTAAGCATCAAGAAGCCTGCTGGACGCGTTCGTTGGGACAAGGGTCTCGTTTCTGACGAGCCTGCTCCCGATCTCTTGACGCCCAGAACAGTGCGAGTGCGGGAGCGCGAGCTGCTCAAGAAGCCCTCGCTAGCCAAAGTAAGCAGTCCTGAGCGAGTAGAGGACATGACTGATGACGACGACGGCATCGGCAGAGAGCTTCACTGGACGAGCTTGGCAATCTGGGCAACCAGGCTCCGCTGTCGCCCTTTGTGGCTCGAACGTCGGTACCGATCGCGAGGGTGGTGTACGCAGATGACGAGCCATACTAGTCGCTGTCGCTAAAGTCAAGCTGGTGGCCTTGCTCGTCAGCTTCTTGGAGATCTCGCGATTCTCTTGTTCTGTCGTACTGTCTTGCATCTACTTCGACAGCATCTTCATCGATGAGCGTGGCGTCGCTCGTTATGAGATCCGAATGGCGCTCGAAGAGCTGTCTGCCCGTCAGCTTGGCGTGGTACTTCTTGGCTTCTTCTCGTTCTTTGAGTGGAAGTGAGGCGAGTGCCTCTTCGTCTGCCTTGCGCGCTTTGATCTTCATCTCCGTTTCGAAGCTTGAACGCCACGTGAGGAAAGATTGCTTCGTGACGGGCGTCCCCTTGGGTCTGGCGAGTTCGATAGCCTCCAATCTGGCTGCCTCTTGTGCTTCGGCCTGCTCTCTTCGCTTGACAATATCGATGACGAGCGTGTTCAAGGCCTCTTTGAGCGCCGTCTGGAGTGTATAGATCATTGCCATGCCCAGACTGAGCTGGACCTCCTCATCTAGCTTGTGCATGAGTGTCGCTCTGTCGCTATCGAGTAGATCTCCTCGAAGGACCGCTAGCTCAATCTCTGGCGGCTCATCTGGGTATCTTTCGCCTAGCTTGACGATGAGCGAGACAGCCAGCTCGGGCTCGCCAGAGGGGAGATCATCAGCTTCGACGGTGATGCTCAGCTCCTTCTCGCTCGTGCCTGAGGGAACCTGTCAGCTCTCCCATGGGAAGCACCATGAGGCATTCATGACTTGCATTGTAGTTCGTCGGGGAAGATGGACTGAAGCGCTTCGAGCTCCTGTTGCCTCTCCTCGGCATAGTCTGCTTGCCCATCAGTCACTTGCATGTCTTCATTCGCACGCTCGAGCTGACCTGTCATCGCCTGTAGCTCAATAAATAGCAAGACGCCCAGCTAAGGGACAAAATTCTGGCGCTCCCCCCTTGACAACAGCAAGTCGGCCCGAGTCCAGCGAGTGGACCGTCATGGCGCCTCTGCCGACCAGCAAGAAGGAGCGCAAGGCGAGCATGGTCAAGCGGGGCAAGCAGAGAGCAAGCGAGCCTGCACCAGGGGAGGAGGAAGAAGGGGAAGAGGACACCCTCCTCATTCCAGCCATGAGGAGCCAGTCAGTCGCACATTCTGGCAGCAAGAGGAGGAAGCGGCAGACCACAGCAGCAGGCTTCGTTCCTCTGCCCTTCTCGCTGGCCATGCCGCCCATCTATGCACTCTCTGACGAGCCGACGACGTCGAAGGAGCCCATCAGGATTGACGATCCTGCGCCTCATTGGATCTTCATTCGCCCTTCCATGAGCCTGAAGGATACACTATCGGAGGATGACCGTCAAGACGAAGGCAAGCTCGTCAGGAGTCGCAGCTTGCTCGTCTGCAACTTGCCTCTCTGCTCCACTCCTACCGAACTATCTCGCGCGCTACAATCGCTCTACCAGGCTCACGCGCAGCAGGCCGGCACGACACCTCGACACGCCTCTTCGCTCATCAAGTCTGTCAACATGGGACAAGATAGATACACTCGTTCAGGCTGGCCCAACGTACTGAACGAAGTCTATGATGCCTCGATACCTCCTCTTTTCCAACTTGACGATGATCAAAGAGCTCGCATCAGGCCCACCACAACGGCAGACGTCATCTTCACCTCTCGTGATGCTCTGGCAGACTTTCATAAGCTCGCCTCAACCGTTGCTCTCGATTCGACGGGTCAGCCTGTTGAGCTCGTACCTCAATGGCCCGATCTTGACGCTGACGGACCAAAGCAAGCCTGGGGACTACCCGCTCATCATCTCTTACGGCCTTCGTTCGAGAGCGTCAAGAAGCACACCGATGCTTACATGGTGCACTTTGAATCTCGACCGACTTCGGCCAAGGCCGCCCCGGAAGCCGAATCGTTTGTCGATCCGGAGCTCGAGCAAGCCGAACCAGACGACGACGGTTGGACGACCGTAGTACGAGGAGGCAGACACGGTCGGTCAGCCGATCTCATTCCTACTGCCGCTCCACCTTTCTCGTCCAAGCAGAAAGCCGGCAAGACATCACTGCAGGACGAAAAGGCGCGCTTGGAGAGACTCAAGAACCAGGCATCAGGGTATGCGAGCGGCAAGGCTTCCGTGGCTGTGGCCAGCAAGTCATTCCAGGACAAGCTTCGCTACGACATCAGTCTCTTGCCAGGTCAGCTCGGCAAGGAACCACCCCAAGAGCTCGCCAAGAAACCAAAGCGCACGGAGAATTCGACAGGATTCTATCGCTTTGAGCGTGATGCCAATCGCAAGAGCAGTGAGCACTTCCTGACTACACCGTGTGATGACACAACTGACGCGCCAATGGCCAGGCCTGCAGACACTGAGACATCGCTTCGATCGAGACAAGAGCAAAGTGGAAGCCATGCGCAAAGACCGACGCTTCAGACCTTACTGACGTTGCGCGAGCGTTCACACGGGCAGGCACGGGAGCACTCGGAAGCGTCATGTATTGGATGCAATACTTTCATATTCGTGGGGATTTAGTTTCTCATTGTTTGCCTTGCGGGATGTTGCGCATCCCGGGTTTGAGCATCGCTCATGCTGTTATGAGGCGATCGAGTGGTGTTGTTTAGGCTCGCCCGGCAGTTCTACGTCTGCTCGTCCGAACCGTCGGGTTTGGCTGGTCTGATGTTTGCTCGTGGGCCATCTTCTCTACTCGCGCGGATCGCAGCGTCTCGCGCATCTGCGGCAGCGGCTCCGGAAACAGTCGATGGACGTCGTCGGCCAAGAAGGCATTCAGAGCAGAAGCTGACTTGATATGCAGTCTCGCCAGCTCCTTTGCCGTCTGGAGGGGTGCCCAAATACCCGCGACGCCGACACCGCCCGTCATTGTAACCGTGTCATCTAGCGCCTGCAGTGTTTGCAGACGGTTGGCGATATCGCGAGACTGCGCGCCACTCTGGACGAGCGTAGAGACGTTGACAAAGTCATCGTCGATTCTTCGCAGCAACGGCAGCGCAACGCCATCGCCTCGCACGACATTGATCGAGTAGACCGGTACCGAAGGCACCGGTGACCTTGCAGTCGTCTCACTCTCGAAACGGGTGAAGCGCGCGGTGATGAGCGGTTGGGTCACCGACATCGGGTAGACGATGATGTCTGCCACTTCTTTATCAGATGTCGGTGGCGAGAGCGTCGAGCACGGCACAGGCGAGAGCGCTTCGGGCTCTTGCGCAGGCGCAGCAACGATCGGCTGCGTCTTCCTTCGCGTGAGCAAAGGTGGCTGAGCGAGAAAGAAGCTGGCATTCGGCAGTGATATGGCCTGCATGCGTGCACAAGCTGCATACGCTTCCTGATCTTCCTTTGTGAAGACCTGATCTAGCTCGTCGAGTCCCACAGACTCCGGGCAAAGGATGTCTGATGCCAGGATTCGAGAGAATGACTGGGCGGCTACCTCTGTGGTCTGAGATGGCGACTCGAGCGGCGAAGAGGAGGCTTTCAGGGCATCGACAGCCCAGGCGGTCGAATTGAGCTTCTCCTCCGTGGGCGAAGGACCGGCAGATTCGACGGAAGTCGCCGTGCCAGAGCCACGTCTTTGGTTGAGCGTCAGAGACGACAGCGATGTGGTAGGGTCGTAATCGAGCGACAGCCGACGGTTCAGCAATAGCTCGGTGCCACTGAATGAATCTGAATCAGAGATTGACGAATCGTCAGTCGAGCCATCATCGGTGATACTGTCGACATGAACAAGCTCCATTTCAATATCGTCCTGGCCGTCAACAGCTTGCCCAAGGGCAGGTGCGAAGCCAGCTGTTGGTGCTAGCGGCATGGACAGCAATGTCGGCAATGGCTCGGGTACTTCTTCTGCGGACTGCACTTGATCATCGATGGGCGTCGTTGAGACTTTCGATGCTTCGTCTGCTTGACACGGTTAGCAAGTACTTCGCTTCAGACAATCTGCGAGACGCACCAAGGGAGCTGGGAGGTTGTGCTTCTGCATGAGGACATAGTGTGACGTCGAGTGGCGAGAGACGTGGCGAGTCTGGCGCAGTGTCCATCGCATCGTCCTCTTCTTCGTCATCACCTTCACTGCTGGAAGAATCGTCGCTGTCTGACTCGAATGCTGGGCTGAGAGCGGCTGTAGGCGGGCAGTACGAACGCGGCGTAGTGGCCGGCGTGTCAACATCGCCCGCTGGCGCTTCGTCGTCATTCCAATCGAATTCTCCGGAACGGCGCTTTGTGGGTAATTCGATGCTGTCCCGCTTGGCCTCGTCTTGCTCTGCTGCTTTGGCCGCTTCCTCTGACGCGCCAAAGGCATGATCAAAGGCAAACTCGAATTCGTCGCAAGCAGTCAGCATGGCCTGCTGCAGATCTGGCGCTCTGCCATCGTCCTCGCCGCTGCCTGCTTCGCTGTCACAGCCGAGAGATTTCATGCGCAAGCTGAGACTCGTCGCGGATGGTCGCATGCTCGAATTGTAAGACTGTGACAGAAAGGATGGACGCGCCAGACGATTCTGCGGCTTAGCCGCTAGCCTTGGCGAGGTAGCCTCGCTGTCGCTCTTGCGTCTGGCGCGTTTGATCAACTTGAGTGCGTCGTCGTCATCTGTCTCGTCATCACTTGTTGCTACTTCTACGTCGCTCGACCCATCCTTTGCAGCGCGTTCGAGCAAGGGCGCAAGCTTGAATTTCAGTTTCCGCGTTGTCCCTCCCGCTTGTTCGTTGCTAAAGGCAATTGGTGGCGTGACAGATTGTGTGCGCCGATGCGCGCCGATGTTGTACTTCGGACTCGTACTTCTCTGCATGCTAGCAGGTCCCGATTGAGTCATGCTCAGCGCAGGGCGGATCTCGTTCTCCCAGGCCGAAGAGGCAGCAATCGCGCTTGCTCGGCGTTTTCGCTTGCCTCTTCCCATCGATTCTTCCCCTTCCTCTCCGGATGGGTCGAGTTCTAATGAGCCTTGCCTGTAAGATGCGGAAGCAGGTAGAGACATCGAAAAGGACCGCTGGTGCCCCGATCGTCCGCTCGAGGCTGCAACGACTTGCATGGGCGTGCTGCTTGCTGTCCTTGACCTTTGCCCTGTCAACGGCGCGACTGCAGCTTTGCTGTAGGCTGACTCTGACGGTTTGCTGCCCTTCTTTACGTTCAAAGGCGGCGGTGGCCTCTTTGCGTACTCGGCTGAGACGATAGGCAGCTGCGTGATTTTCCCTCTGGACCCGGCTGTGCGCGAGCCAGCTGAAGTGAATGGCGAAGGATAACCAGCGCCTTTCTCTGAGAGGTACCATAGGGTGCCACGTTTGATGACGGGTTTACCGTCTTTGTCAATGCCCATGCCAGGGATGTCCTCGGCGGGTACCGGTCCGTTGAGTTCGTAAGGGGAGAAAAGAGGTGCGTAAGGCTTGCTGCCCGTCGCCGCTCTCCTGACATGCGTCCTGATGCAAGTTGACACGAGTGCGAAGGGTTGCGTCCCTCTGCGCCACGACAATCAAGTCAGCATGGTGGGCAGCCGATGCAAGCAGGCGAGACGTACGAGTAGGTCCAGCCTCTCGATTTGCAGATCTCCGAGATCTCATTGGGACAGAGTGCCCGGTTCTCCACACTGGCGAGTGCTGAAGCGCAGAGCATGAGCAAACCGTCAGTCGCGTCGTCATGCCTGAGCATCATCGCTATCTCCTTGTTGGGCGGAAAGGGCACGATAGGCAACGAGCTGACGTCGGGCAGGTTCATGATCGCTCGAGACGCCATGATGCCGGTGGTGATGGGCGTCGGTCAAATAAGCGCTGCGTGGATAGCGTCAAGCCAGCCCTAGTACGTGCAAACCTGAAGCCTGCAGACATGGCCAAACAGCATCAGCAGCTTGTTCGACAAGAGCACGCTGGACGGGTGAGCATTGTGGCAAGTGATCGAGGGCAGGGCAATCATCGGTCGTGCAGTGCAATCGGGCAAAGTTTGATCGACCATAGGAGTCGATCCGAGGCATGCATGACAAATGATGTCAATGAAGGATAAGAACCACTCACGAATGACGTCTTCGTCTTCAGTCTTCCAATTGTAAAATCGGGTAGCTCCGAGCAAGTGTGGTCAGTCGTGTTGCTGTTGCACGCGCGGTTGGCAAGTGACCCGTCGAAATTGAGACTGAGTCGACAGGGCGCGCGCGTTACGTCAGATCACCGCCTCGGCTCTGTTGGTTCGTTACGTCAGGTCGCTGCTACGGAACAAAGTCCGAGTGCGTGCTCGACGACAGAGATGAGCTGTGGATCGTGAATCTGTTTGAGAGCTTTGTGGCGCGAGACGGTGCCTTTGACAGGGATGAGGCCGGATCGACGTCTCGGCCAGCGATCCGTGCACGTCCGAACAAAGTGATCTCGACGGTAGGCTACTGGTCGAGCTGACAAAAGGGGCGTGGTCGTGTGCAAATCCGAAAGTGTATGCGGGATGTACAGATAGTGATGCCTTTGATGACGACGATGCCGTTTTCAGGCTTGATGTGCGCAGTCGACGTCAGACAAGGTCAATGCGATCAATGTCAGATCGTCATATACTCGAGTCCGACCGGATTTCTGCACGGGTGGGCAGTCTTTTGGGCGCAGCAGGAGCGGTCAATGCTGCCGCCAAGACACACTCGGGCTTATCCCTCGAACAGACCAGACAATCAGCCAAGAGCGAGCACAATGACACAAAGGCGTGCTCACCTGATGGTCTGAATGCTATTTCGTCGAGCGAGTCTGGCGCGAGCACGAGTGCCTGCGAGATTGATGCCTTGCTGACTTGCCGGATCTCCGTAATGACCAAGGGATCGGTATCGTGTTGATGACAGTCAAATGTCTCGGTATATGTCTCTAGGCGTTCGGCTACGTTGCACCGACTGTAGCGTCGACGAAAGAGCCCGAAGGAGCGTGTTCAGGTCGTCCGGACAGCTTTCGATGTCGTTGATTCGTCACTGAGTCACAGCCCGCTTGCAGAATCCCGAAAAGCCCGCGTAAATCCTGTCCCTCTTGCCCTTGCTGTGTCTATCACTGTCCAAATGAACGACAATCTCTTCCAGAGACGTATGCCACACTCTCTCGCGCCCTCCTTCACTTCTCCTCGCACCAGGCCGAGATGAGCATGCGCTGTGCCTATCTCGTTTGTTAGCGCCTGCGCAGCGATCCACGGGCCTGGGCGGGCTTCCCGAGAATTATAATAATAAGCTCGGCAGGGCCGATCAATAACATCATTGACTTTTCCGCTTCACTCGCGTTTTGCCAGGGCAGACCGAGATGGAAGCCCTGTTGTCGTTGACTCAGTCGAGCTCGGCCCTCGTCTTCACAACATTCGCCGTCGTCCATCTCACAGCCCCGCTCACTGCCGTCTATGGCGGTGAAGAGTTTGCCTCGCTGACGATGCTCCTTGGCCGAGAGTGGTATCAAGGCGGAAAGAAGGAGCTCATCGTTGTCTGGGGCTCGCTCGGCGTACATCTTCTCTCTGGCGTGCTCAAGAGGATCAGCAAAACCGCGCGAGTATATCGCTTGAGACAGGGACGACATCTGTCCGCAAAACAGGAGACGATCGAGAGCAAGCAAGTCGACGCCAAACTCCACAAAAGTCTGAGCTATACGCCCTCCTTGCAGGCCAGGACGGGCTACTTACTCGTGCCGATCGTCGCGATCCACTCTCTTACGCATCGTGTCTGGCCAGCTTCGTCCAAAGCGCCTTACAAAGGTTTATCGCCGTCCTTGCTGTCATACAACTTTGTCTCCTACTCTCTGCAGAATTACACCATTTCATCGATCGTGGGCTACGGCAGTCTCATCCTGCTAGCAACATACCACTTCACTTCTGGCGTTCGTAGCATCCTAGCCGGCGGACCTCGACGGAAGAAAGCTCGGCTACAGACCGCGCCTTGGCAGATAGGCTGGGTCGGATTTGCTGCAGCCCTCAGCGTGGGCGTCTACCGACTTCGAGGCGGTTACGTCTCACGTATGCTCGGTAAACGTTATGCAGCCGTCTTACAAGATATGTACCACTACTAGCGGCGCCGTGGACGTGGCATTGCGTCGAGCAAGTCAATAAAGTCCTGAACGCTCCCATCTGAGCCAGACGCATGTCGGTCGAGATGCTGGGCAGAGAACACGGGCGGGCTTGTGGCTGGCGCAGGGAGCATGAAGCTCGAAACCACCTGATCCTGTGCAGCTTCATCTGCCCACCTCACGGACCGCCTCGAGACTGAAGGCTGAGGCGAAGCAGCAAGCGACGAGAGACCGCTCAGAGAACGCGGTGAATCTGACAGAGGCGATAGCGTCAGCTGCGGCGACGAGATAGGCGACCTAGGCTCAAGATGGAAGAAGGACACGTCCGAATCTCCATCTGAGTCGTTGGCAGCGGCTTCAGCCAGTGCAGTGCCGAAGAACGACCATTGTGGTTCCGGCTCGAGCTCATACCAGCTGACAGTTTCAGCCTCGCGTCTGGCTAGCTCGCGCTCGAGCTCGACTTCGTAGTAGCTGCGACCGCTGTCAAAAATGTCAAGCGAGTCGCCTTTGGTGTTGTATAGGCCCAGCGCTTGCCGCACATCGAGCACACTCCATCGACGTGCTTCGAACTCGATGACGAGCTGCGTACGGCCTTGCCATTCCATGACCTGAGAAACGACGCCTTGCCCGCCCGTCGCTCGCATTAAAGACGTATTGGAGCCGGCAAAGCAGCCTGCTGCGCTCAATCGAGTGAGGACCTGCTCTAGACGGATCTGGTGAAGACGCTGCTGGTTCTCGTGCTGTCTCAGTGCGCTATAAAGAGACTCCTGACTCGAGAAGGAGAGGTGAGGCGCGTAGGAAGCCAGAGGTGTGTCGGCAGATTCGAGTGCCTGCAGCAGATCGGCTGGCATTTCTGCATAGAGTGGCAGAATCAAGCGAGCCGACAGAGCGCCCGTGGCACGAGCAGGAGCGCTGATCTGCTTGACAGGGCGCTTGACATTGGTCGCTGTTGTAGCGCCTGTAGCACGACGCTTACGTGAGACCGAGGGATGAGCTATGCCCTTGGAGCTATGCATGCGATCCTCAGCTTCCAGTCCGAGTAGTCTGAAACCAAGTGGAATGTTCTGAGCGAGATGGTCAGCGAGGAAAGCATGCTGCTGTGCAAATGTGTAGCCAGTCGAGCTGAAGCTGCGCGCAGACTGCAGACCGAGTGTCTGTACTCGAGCGTGACCGCTCGGCCAAGCAGATGATCGAGCAGCCGGTCTACTAGATCGCAGAGCAGAGGACGTCAGTTGAGGCGGACGCCATCTCGTTGCAGCTTTTGTCGTAACCCTGGCAGGCAACTCTCGTACGAGCTGGGGATACTGGACGAAGAGCTGCGTCACGCCCTCGAAGATGCCCCTCTGGACAGATCGTATGGGTTGGGCATTGACGTGCGCTGCCTGACGAGCGATGACGATGGATGATTTGACTTGCCGGGACCACGCCTTTATGGCCTGCACAGCATCATTAGTTTGATGCCCCATATGCGACCTGAGGACTTGCCGAAGCCATGACGGTCCAGTTGGGCTTGAAAGGCATGCTAAGCGAGCTTGTAGGGCGTCATTGTGGTGCAAAGGCAGGGCTGCATCGTTGCAGCGAGTTTCGGCAGCCGCGCGCGCGCGTACGTCGTCGAATCGCGGCATCGTACGGGGCAGCTGGCCGGACGATCTCGGCCGAATCTCGGGACTGCCGCACGACGCATTGCCACCCACCAAGTTGCGTTGACTTGACGTACATACGAAGACGAGATGTCCACCTCAGACTGCTGCGCCAAGATTCCTCCCGTCCACTCGGACTACCAGGGTGAGTGGACCATGCGCCAAGATACAAGTAGGCTAATTCCGATGTGCAGCCAAGGGACAGAAAGACGTCACCGTCGGCGGTCTCAAATGCTACGTCGTTGGCCCGGAGTCGGCTTCGACTGTTCTGATTGGTGTATATGACATCTTCGGCTATGCGCCTCAGACGTATCAAGGCGCCGATATTCTCTCTGAGACGCTCGGCGCACGTGTTCTATTGCCTGACCTCTTCAGAGGCGACTACTGGCCTCATGACAAGTTCCCTCCCTCGGGTGACGACGGCAAGAAGCTCGGCGAATATATCGGCAACGTCTGCGCTCCTCCAAAGACGTCGCAGGAGGTTGTTGCTCTAGCGAAAGAGCTCGCTTCGTCTAGCTCGGTGAAGGGCATCGGTCTTTATGGCTACTGCATTGGAGCCAAGATCACAGGTCTCGCCAGCGGTGACAGCTCTGTCACATCGCACAAGGTCAAGGCAGTCGTCAATGTCCATCCTGCTGGCATTGACCCGGATGACGCCAAGAAGCTCCAAGTACCCATCCTCTGGGCGCCAACAAAGGACGAGGACAAGAAGGTCTCGGACAAATTCTATGCCAACGTTGAGAGCTCGTCTGTCGGCAAGCAGTCAGTCAAGCATCAGTACGAGGCTTTCCACGGCTTCGCATCTGCTCGTGCAGACCTGAAGGACCCCACGAATCTCAAAGATTACGAGGACTTCTATTCTCGAGCAGCTGGCTTCTTCAAGGCTCTGCTCTGAGCGAACCACCAACATTGAATCCGAAATAGCAACGAAATCAAAAATGCATCAAAAGTACAGGAGTGTCTGGTGCAGCAATGATCTAGAATGTGCGGCGTGGAGGCTTGATCAAAAAACAGATTTGAAGAAATCAGTCGCGCGTTGATAGAAATCTTCAAAGTCGGCCCTGTAGGTGGGATCGTCTAACTTGGCTCTAGCTCCTGCGAAACCACTGTCCCACGGTGTCAGCAAGATGTATCGAATTTGCTTACTTCATACGCACTGATATGCCTCGTAACGCTTGTAGATTGACTTTTCTGCGATCGACCTGTTCGACTTGATCTCGGCAAAGTAAGCCTCGCATTCTTCCTTGGCCTCGTCTTTCGTGGGTGCGAAGAAGAACGGGCAAGAGATCGCCTTTGACTCTTGAGGGTCTAATCTGGCCGGGTGGGCAGTTGCGATCCCCCTGACTTTGTAATCCCGAACAAGCGCAGGATCCGTTGCTGCTAAGCTGATGATCTTGTGTCCGAGGCACAGGCCATAAAGCCCAATCGATTCGACTGCGTCGGAAGATGCAATCTCCTTGACGAATGCGACGAGATCCTTTGCGCGAGCATGCGGCTCACCGTGACTTGTCAAGATGTGACCCATCCGACTTCGAGTCTCTGCCGTCGGCTCGCCCTGTCTGAGGTCCCAATAATGCCCGCGTAACAAGTCTGGCACGATCACGCGAGCGTCGAGCTTGCTCGCTAGCATATCGCATCCCAGCATGGTCGTAGGCCAATAGCCAAAAATGTCATATGCCAGTATGAGCACATGCTTGGCGCCTTCGTCACCAACGACATAGCAAGGGAAGCCGGCGATCTCGATGCCGTGCTTGCCTTGTGGCTGATAATCTGACTTGACAGCCGGAGTGTTCAGACAGCATTGAGGGTGTTCGGCCATATCCACGGGGTTAGATGAGACAGTGCGTCTGGATAGCAGCAGTGAGTCGACAGGCTTAGCCTGATGATCCCCGTCAAGGCTCCGACCTTGCACTGCTGGCAGCAAGCGAGGGACTCTTGTCCGGCCAAGCAGAGCTGAAGTAAGTGAATAGCAACGCTTCGCAAGGCGCATTCGCTCTTTCGCGCCCGGATACCAGCTGGCTGCGAACGCGTCCATTTGAAGAAGTAAGATCGGCGGGTTTAAGCTTGATCTTGATCTTAAAGCCAAACACAAAGAAAGCTTCGCACTCGAGACGGGGAGGAGCCCGTACATCGAGCATTCGAAAAGTGCGCTTTGGGACCCAACGCGCCGTCTGTGGCTGCCAAAGGCCAGTCTGGGGCAAGGACTGAGCTGGGGCGGTCTTGGTAGGCGGTGATAACGTCTCGCAGACTCATCTTGAGACGGTAAACGAAGAAAGAGCGCTGCGAACGCGAAGAACGAGCAGGACTAGCTCGGATTTGCTTGGCTCTCTGTCCGGTCGGCTTGTTCGGATCGTCTAGTTAGCCATTCGCTCCGATAGCGATCCTGTACAGTTCAAGCTCGACGACTTGACTGTTGACACGAGCAGACTGCAGCGCTCGGAGCAAAGACGGGGAAAGGTCACATTCGGTGTCTGCGCTGTGCTTCAAGCAAGAGCCTCTCTACGCGAGCTCGAGCTGCGGACTGCGCTCGACGAGCCATCAAGAGCTCCTCCACATCGACGGCATCGCGCACAGACACCTTTTGCGCCACTTTTGCAGCGTCATTTGTCGAGTCGAAGCGAGAATTTGTTTCGTTGAGATCAGCTGAGTAGCGCCGCGGACGAGCTGCACGGCGCCTGCAGAGAAGCACATCTCCATCACGTCAAGGCTCATCAGTACAGCATCCGTCGCAAGCCACTTGGGCCCCCTACACACGACCACAGTACGTTCATGTCGAGGTGAGCCCAACGACTGACTACTCAGAGACGATGCTCACATGCACTGTCACAGGTGACTCGAGAACAGCACGCAAAGATGTCCGGCTCTTCCACGGAGGCAAAGACAACGAGCCTACACCTGTCCGGCAGCATGACGCCTACGTTGCAAGCCACGGGTGCAGAAGCGCCTAATCCTACGCTGTCGACTAAAACCTCCCGACCACCGCTGCCCTTACGTACGGCTGTACCGTTGGTCCAATCACCTCATTCTGCAGGCCCTCTGTCCACATCACACACGATCAGCGCACCGAGCTATGCAGGTCAGCAGCGCCTGCTACTGTCTTTGTGCGCAATATCTCATGTCGTTCCCAGGTCCTCGAACCCGCCATAGCAGCATCAGCAAGGCGGATCTCTACTTGCCCCTCACAGCCGAAGCATCAGCAGGACGACCCACTATCGCAATGCGACGCGTCCACAATCGGCAGAGATCAATTGATAGCTTAGCGCTCGCGACCTCGCGTAGTCAGAGCGGCGAAGACAGATCGTCGGGTCCCGATTCGAGCTCACCCATCTCTCTGAAAACCTCAACTTCTGGCGAGACCTCCGACGCAGGCAGCACTGCCGAAGGACAACTCGTCCTGCATCCTGCCTCGCCCTTTGACACGGTGCCGGAAGACCCCATTGCGAGTACAAGCTCATTGCTCTCGCCTGCGCAATCGCCTGTCCAAACCCGACTACGCAAGGACAGCAAGGAATCGCCAGCCGCTGATCACTCGCCGCAGTCATCTCGTCGATTGATGCTGCATGGAATTGATCCTGCAACGCCTGCCGCGCCAGCCGAAATAGCCAGTGTGACGACGCGCAATACGTCCAAGCTGGCTTCTGTCACCAATGCCACGGATTCCATTCCGCCGAAGCTGCCGATATGGAGCCCTTCTGCTCCACAGTCTCAGCTCGAGTCGACCTCTCGAGATCTCTCGCTCACATTTGGTGCAGCGGCGCCGTCCTTACAACTCGTCACGGGCACACCAGACGTGCCGCCTGAGCTTTCACCGCCGTATCGCAAGATCCATGCTGGATCTACGCCGTTCGAAGCGCCAAGAGCGCCAAAGGCCGTGCACGAGCCAGAGCCTTTGCTACCCATACTGCCTTCGCCATCGACATCAGACTCGGCAGATTCGCAGGACAGTCATACTGTCAAGCTTGACAACGTATCCGAGATCACGCCGAGCGCGTCGGTAGCTCAGCCGAACCATCGCAACTATGTCAGATCGAGCGGCCGATTAGTCGCGCTCAAGTCTACGGGTCCAAGCGATCGCATATCATCTGCAATGGTGCGCAAAAAGTCTGGCGAGCTTGTCAAATCATCTTTGCGCTCGCGTTCGAGCTCGCGCATCAACATACACGACCACAACGAAGACGGATACGAGGAGGACGAGACACTGACGGCGCCCTCCATGCGGTCTGTCATGTCTGCGCCCCAGACGCCCACGGCGTCCAAGATGGTCCACTTTGACAGCCAGCTCGAGCATGTCAAGCTCTTCTTGGCGCAGCAGCGGCCGACAGCAGTCAGTCGTGGCGGAAGTCCGCAAGAGACCGAAACGGAAGAGGAGAGCGAGGGCTTTCCGTTTCCCTCTGTTGGCGAGGTGTTACCAGGCTCGATCAAGCTCATCACGGCCGACTTTACGCCTTACAAAATGCCAATTTCAGCTCCGAATTTCCACGGCGACGTCAGGCTAGAGACGCTCACTATGGCGAAAGATTCTCGATCGCTATGTGGCAGCATCATTGTGCGCAACATCGCCTTCAACAAGCGCGTTGTTGTTCGCTTCACCTTTGACGACTGGTCCACAATTTCTGAAATATCCGCTGACTACGCCATCTCGCTGCTTGACAATCAGGCCGACCGGTGGACCTTTCATATCAAGCTTTCTGATATCCTGGCACGCATAGAAGAGAAGAAGATGCAGATCGCTCTGCGGTACATCGTCGATGGTCGAGAGCTATGGGACAACAACGGCGGCTCGAACTATCACGTCAGGTTTGCCAAGATTGCGCCTCCGGCGCCTAGGGTGAGAGCCACATCGGCAGACGGTGGTGTTCACAGCGCTGCACCGCGCACGAGAACACTAGCGAGACATCAATGGTCAGTCACAACGACTGGTCAAGCCTCGGAACGCATGGCAGATCTGCGTAGGGAACTCGATCGTCTCGTAAGCGATGATGCCACGTCGCCGCCAGCGCTTGTCACTGCGCGGGATGAGAAGCCAGTCCATGCTGTAGCGCCTGCCAATCCGACATTTTCGTCACGCTATGACTTTGGCAGCTCATTGAAAGGCACAAGAGCGAATCGCACAGCAGAGAATCCATACTTTGCGCCGCGAGAAGGTATCATACATAGTCCCGCATTGGGCTCGCCTGTTCGCAAACCAATGCCGTTGACTGCGGGTGCGATGAGGCCGGATCACCTACGTGGGACGTCACAGCCGCCTCCGCCGGCATACATGCTATCACCTTCGCTCGGCGGCGATCGACGAGATATGCCGTCGCCCTTGTACGATTCTGGAGAGCAATATGGAGGGTTCTGGCGACCATCTTCGCCCGTCATTCCTTTGCACGAAGCAACGGCTTCTTGGGATCAGTTCAAGAACAACATCAGCCCCATTGGCGAGCCCATCGCCCTGCCTGGCATGCCCTCTGGCAAGCCCAGCACACGACGCTTTGACATACCTCGGGAACATCTGTTAGCGCCTGGAGGTGTCACAAACGCAAGCCGATTCGCATCTGTCACTTCCCCCGCCGGCTCGCCTAGGCGGTCGCCGGCAGAATCACCAGCAGAGACACCCCCTCGTGCAGCGTCACCTCCACCGCACGAAGACGGCAATCGCTCGCCTGTCTCTTCCACAGACAATTCGTCCTTGTCTTCGCCATCATCGCAAAATCAGTCCCCAACATCGCCGCCGTCTTCTGTCACGACTTTTGGAGGCGAGTTCTCGCCGACCAAGATGATGGCAGGCTCGACTCCGTTGCCCTCCTCTGACATTGGAGATTTCATCGAGAAGGTTCGTTCACCATGCTGGACTCTCCACAGCTTCTGACCTGAGTGCAAACAGTACTGCTGGTCAGGCGGCAATCTCGGATTGACTAGCAAGGGCATGTCTGTCTGGCCGCGGGGGAAGCTACCACTGTCATCAGCAAGCTCATCAACTGGCTCGGGCACGCCCCAAGCGGCGCTCGATCAGTCTGCATCCATTCAGTCGTCTGGCACAACTACGCCATCGCCCTCAAACAGTCGCTCGACGAATCATAACACTCTAGAATCGATGGATCTTAGCCAGCGGGACACCTTCTTCTCGCAAGCTCTCGGTCCTCACGCCATTCGCGGTCAGTAAGACTCTCAGTCAGACTCTTTACTTGCACGCAAAGTGTTTCACGCATGTACGCAAGAAAGCAGAGAAGCCCGTTGTAGTGACTATTGTACGACTACACATTCACGTTTGTCCTAGAGCGCGATGATACAAAGAACACGGGATTGACAGGAGATCGACAAATGAGGTATTGCGAGGTTTGGGTATCGATGATCGTGATGAGCTGATTGATGGTGGTGTCACAATTAGCAGCAGGCGCCAAAGAGGGCAGATTTGCCAGGCCCGCCGGCCGTCTGCACCTCGTCAGTGAGCAGTATCGATCCGCGTCGTTCGCCACGACGTTCTGCTTCCATGACTTCTTGCCGTTCCACGACGCGCTGCGTGATTGTGAGGAAAATGTCCTCAATGCCTGCAGTATTCTCGTGTAAGTAATGCGGCCGCGCCGATAAGCGAGAGCCTAACCTTCCCCAGTGACAGCGCTGACTTCGCTGACATCAACTTGGCACCATTTGCGATCGCGCGCATTGGCTTCCGAGGTTGATGTATTTGTGCTCGTCGAGCTGTTTGTTCGAGTGTTGAGTCCGAAGCCGAAGGTCAGGCCGGCGCGTGTTCTGTCCTGATCTCGATCTAGGCTGCTGTCCGCGCTTCTGCGGTGAACCGGGGCTGGACGTGCAAATGCAGATTGAATCGGCGAGCGCGCTGGTGGACTCGCTGCCGCCCACTCATTGACAATTCTCCGCGCCGTCTCGAGGTCGACCGCGCGCTTGCCGTTGTGGGCAAGATCGAGCTTGCTCCCTACGATGTGAATAACGATTGGCCCATCTGTATTGCCATTGAGCTCGTCGAGCCACCTTCGCACGTCCCAGAAGCTTTCTTCGTTGGTGATGTCGTAAACCAGCACCGCGGCCTGCGATCCTCGGTAGTATATCGGCGCCTGCAAGGTACAAATCAGCGGACATCGCGCAGTCATACCAGGATCCTCACCATGCTTCTAAAGCGTTCTTGGCCTGCTGTATCCCATATTTGCAGGCGCACGCGCACATCATCGATCACGATCTTCTTGGTTGCAAAGCTAGCGCCAATGGTTGACATTGAAGCATTTGAAAATTCGCCGTGTATATACGTATGTACGAGCGACGTCTTGCCAACGCCTTGGGAGCCTAGAATGACAACTTTGGCCTCCACCATGTTCGAGGAAGTGGAGCCAAGCATCGCATCGCGAGTGGGCGCTGTCAATCTAGGCGCAGGGTCATTGCTAGATAGACTCGAAGCGAAGGAGCCGCTTGTGCCGGATTCGGGCAGCTGCAAAGTGGCACGCCTTGGTCTCAAGCCGCCAACGCTACTAGAAGACTTCGGTGGCGGCGAAGCGAGCGAACTTGACAGAGGCGGCCTGACGTTTGCTTGTCGAGCAACATTGCTAGCAGCCAGACCGGCAGACGAGCCGGGCATGAGCGACTCATGGCGTCGACGGACGGCAGGCTGAGGTCCATTGCCGGCTGATCGGGAGCGTGCCATTGACTCTGCCTGTCCCTGCTCTTGAGCCATCGTCTGGGAGATACTCGCGAGCGTCGGCAGATGGCGCTCAGTCTGTGATCGTGACCAGAGGAACGGTTGACTGCGACTCGCTGCACCTGGCGACATGGGCGCCATCGCCGTGCGATCGCCCGTGAGTGTCGTCATGGTATCTGAGCGCGTGATGAGGTTGGCAGTGTCGCTGTCGCGATGCACCGTCGGCGAGGGTAGCTCCTGCGCTAGCGAGATGACAGAAGAGGAAGCCGGCGAATTTGGACTGGGCGAGCGATCTTGCGCGCGTGCGCGGCCGGTCGTCGCAGCTCGCGAGAGTCTATAGGGTCGTGCCGGCGCATCTTGCCCGCCTGTGTACGCGTTCCCGGGCGATTTGCTTGACAGGTCAGACTGCACGCTCGGCTGAGCTCTGGCCGCTGCATGCTGAGACGCGCTCAGGCGAGGAGAGGTCAGCGCTTGCGAGCGTGACAACTCTGCGAGTGCCGTCTCATTGGTGATCGAGACTTCGCTCAGCGCACCACCGCCGAGATTGAAGCCTGCGAGATGATTCGCCTTGGCGTTCGTGAAAGGGGACTGTAGGGTCAGAGCATGAGCCGGAGGTGAGATGGGTTGTATGATGGATGATGCTGAAGATGCAGAGTCTTCTGACGATGAGAGTGACATGTCTACGAAAGGTGTCTCCGAGCCAAGCGGCGGAGTCGAGGGCGTGCAAGAGTCAACAGACTCGCCAGAGATGGAGTCACTTGCTCCCGAGGCACTACTGAAGGTCGTGTCCGATCTCGTCAGGACGACCGACATGATCCTGAAGCAAGATCTGATCTCGACCAGGCTTTACAGGCAGGAAAGTCAGCTGTCGTGTGATTTCGCGGTTACTTAGCCCCTCGGCACTCGGCAGATCTGACGTCTGTCGCCCTCTCGAGTCCACTGTCGGCTCTATGGACGCGGTGGGTCGGCTGGAGTGCAAGCCGCTGGCCTTATGCGCGCGAGTCAACGAGTGCCAGGCGTGACGAGACTGTTATTCGCGCAGGAGGTTGTCACCCCGTTTAGATGATCCGATGCAGCTCGGTAGTCTCTCCTCGGCCCTGTCTACGCGGTCTGATCATCCTCTATTGACGAGGCTGCTCATGCCAGGTGATCTGGATCGTCTGCACAAACTCTACGGACGTCCGTGCTTAGCAGAGAAGGTTGTCAGGCGACTGCGACACGACGCGTCTCCTTCGATTTTTGATGACGACGACGATGTAGCAACCCCTGTTTTCACTCGCTGTGGTCGTGTCTGTCCTATTCGTCGTACGAGTCTGTCTGATGTGAGCAGTGGCTAAGAATACAGCTCACGCGGTTGTCCTTGCATCTACGCGTGCCTCAATCCTGGCCCCTTTCTAACCCGAGCAACAGCTTCACTCATACATCATGTACATTCTCGCCCAATCATCTAGCTACCTTCCATCGCTAGCGATCACTATCCTGCGCTTTCGGTCTGAGCAGTGAACTTTTTGCAAGTCAATTACGGCCGAAACCGGCGGATGAATACGAGCGACCAGGGGTTCCACTGTCCTGGGTCATTCACTCAGGGGATCCCCTGGCCGATCTGATGTCACCGATACATGCTGATCAGTCTCAATCTGGAGTAGCTTGTATGCACGTCTTGATTCAGTCGCTCTCAAGAAAGACACGAGTTGTGCCAACAGTGCATGTAATGGATGACAAGAGCGAAAGACGAAGTGTTATGGCCAACTGAAGCGTATGCCTAGCCCTTGCTCGAAGAACTTTCTCGCATTGGTCAGACAAACCCGACAGAGCTCGAGACGCTTCTTTAAGAGCGTTCGCCACGGAGACGACGTGCAAGCGAGATGTCCTTGGGCTGGATGGTGACACGCTTGGCGTGGATGGCAGCCAAGTTGGTGTCTTCGAACAGCGAGACGAGGTAGGCCTCTGATGATTCCTGAAGAGCGAGGACTGCCGACGATTGGAATCGCAGGTCGGTCTTGAAGTCCTGAGCGATCTCACGAACAAGTCTCTGGAAACTGCGCGTCAAACATTGCCATCAGCTACTGATCTATCTTGGGTACTGAGATTCGGGACTTACGGAAGCTTGCGGATGAGGAGCTCAGTCGACTTCTGGTAGCGACGGATTTCACGGAGAGCGACAGTACCAGGGCGATAACGGTGAGGCTTCTTGACACCACCGGTCGAGGGTGCTGACTTGCGAGCGGCCTTGGCAGCGAGCTGCTTGCGAGGGGCCTTGCCACCGGTGGACTTGCGGGCGGTTTGCTAAGAGAACATCATGCTTCAGCTTTGCTCCATTGAAGAACGTCCTTGTCGCTGACCTTTGTTCGTGCCATTTCTGCTTGATCGGCTTTGGGTTTGTTAGAGACTTCTTGAAAGCGAGGATAGGAAGTTCAGGGACGGTCAAGGCTTTTAAGCAAAGGAGCGCGGTTTGTTTGTTTGCTTCGCTGCACAGTGCGATACTGTTCATTGACTATCTAGGTACTACCAGACCACTCGAATTAATGCGTTTTTCGCGCTTTCTCCAGCATACATCGCATTAAATCTCTGCAATTTCGCGTGAATGCGCGCGTAAATCAGCACGTGAGCCCTTCGTCAGGCTGCGCAAGCAAACAAACGGATCTTCGGGAATCGAGGCTATAAGAGCAGGTCCTGCCCTGCCCTGATCATCAAGCTTTTCGGTCTTCTCACTTCAACAAACTAAACTCAAGCAAACATGTCTGGCAGAGGAAAAGGTGGCAAGGGTCTCGGCAAGGTGAGGGACCACGCCCTGCATCTCATTTCGCAGCTTACACGATCTTGTCTTTCCAGGGTGGTGCTAAGCGTCACCGCAAGATCTTGCGAGACAACATCCAGGGTATCACCAAGCCTGCAATCCGCCGTCTCGCCCGTCGTGGTGGTGTCAAGCGTATCTCTGGCCTGATCTATGAGGAGACCCGTGGTGTCCTCAAGATCTTCCTCGAGTCTGTCGTCAGAGGTGAGCCGCGATCCTTCCTGGCTTGTAGCGTGATCTGACTGGGTGTCTCACGCAGATTCCGTTACATTCTGCGAACACAGCAAGCGCAAAACCGTCACATCGCTCGATGTCGTCTACGCACTCAAGCGACAAGGCCGAACTCTCTACGGCTTCGGTGTTTAAGCTTGCCCGCTTATGTTTGTCCTCTTTCGCTTTTCAGAGTTGTAACTTTCCATGTGCAATCGCATGATAAGATGCACCTTTACGCGCTATGAGGAATGAAGCACTGAGTAATTTACAATGCAGCGAACATCAAACGACAACATGACGATTACAGATCTGCCTCTGATGATTCTTCGCCATCACTGGTCTCTCGTGCATCTGGTTCGGTGTTGCACTCGGTACCTAGATTGCCGTTGGCGTCCTCAGTCGTGTCAAAGAGGGCGTCGAATTCTGCGACCGAGTCGTGCGCAATGATGCCAAAGAGCGACTGCAAAAGTTCGCCAATACCTTGCATCTGATCGATCATGGAGCCATGCATGAGTGCATATGTCGAGAAGAGCAAGTAGACAGATGAGCCGCGTATTGCACGACGGCGGACGACCGGCAGCGTGCTGATCTTGTCTACCATACGCTGACGAGCAGCTGCTGCCGGAGGCAGATAGGCTGGCAGAGGCAGCTTTAGGGAGACTGCGCTTGCCAATAGATACAGATACGAGATGATGTTGCCAACCATCTCGCGCTGTTCAGCATTGGCCGGCAGGATAAATTCTCGTCGCACACTCGTGTACCAGCCCTCGCGCAGTGTGACCATTCGCATCGAATGCAGGGAGTCGAGCAAGATCTGCACTTTCTGAATGATTTGTGCGTATGCTTTCATCGGGAAGGGTCCCTTCAGTCGCAGCTCATGCTTTGTCTGGGATAGCAGAGCACCGATACGGATGAGCGAGACTTGCAGCTTCAGCTCAAGCTCGGCAAAGTCGTCCGTCATTGCCTTGAGATGTCTCGCGCCAGCCTTTGTCAGTAATGATGTGGTTTCGGTCGGCTCCTCGAATCCGTTTGCATGCTCCTGGATCAGCGGTACCGAAGACGGCTTCGAATACGTCTGCACGAGCTGCTCGTAGAGAAAAGCAGCATTGAGAAGCAGCGTAGCGAGATCTTTACGGAGTTCGCGACGGGCCTCGTATGGCCAGATGACCGCAGTAATGATCAAGCCCCAGATCGTCCCAATCATGACGGCCGTCGCTCTCCTGAATGCGACCATCCATACGTTAGGATTCTCGTCTAGCGTGTTGTAAGATCCTAGGCAAGTCAAATTGTATGCGAGCAGAACGAATCGTCCTGAAGTGGCGTAAGTGGGCTTGACGACGATGAAATAGAAACATGGTGCTGAGAAGACGGCGCCAAAGAAGGCGAGCAAGATCGGATACGGTAGGAACAGTAGGTATGCAACGGCTGCAACGAGCACGCCGATAATTGTACCACCGATACGCCATGACGCGTTGAAAGTGGTCTGCGCCTCGTGTCAGTGCATACCACGACTCCCCGCGCGAGAGACTCGCCTGTCCTACGGTGGTGGCCACCACAACCATATAGCTGACAAGGGCCCATTCCATGCGATATTTGATCCATAGATCGCGCGTCGAGAAGATGAATGCGGGTGCGCCCAGCAAGCCAGCGCCGATGCCACTTTTGATGGCAAAGCGTACGTCATGACGGCGTAGTGCAACGCCAACCTGCCATATGATACGTTTGATTCTCCCTTTAAGAGTGACGTCGCGCTCCTCGATGTGGCGCTGTCCTCGAAGCTCGCCAGCTGTCTTGAGTCCATTGGATCGCGCATTCTTCCCTACCGGAAGCAGAGTGACGAAACGGCCCCAGAGGGTCCTCCACCTTGTGGGATATGGCTTCTTGCCAGATCGTGTAGCGGGAATCAAGCGGAAGAATGGCCTGACGAGGGGCAAGAAGACGCCAAAGCGTTGTCGGCGAGCTGCCTCGCGATGCTCGATGTCTTCCTCCTCTATGCGAATATCTGCGAAGATTTTGATGAGTGCCTCCAGCTCCTTGACAAGCTCTTCAAGCTGGTAAATGAAGAAGAAGACCAGAAATATCTCTTCGTTCAATCTGCTGACGTCGAATGCAGGTGCAATCGACAGCTCGAAAGTGTTTTCGTGGGCTGGATGCAGCTGTTCGGAAGGGTGATGACGATAGTGTCGTCGTAGAGCACGCGCATGATCTCTCTGAAAGTCTCGCAATGATGCTTGCAAATCAAGATTGAGTTGATTGATTTGATCAGCTCCGAGGCCGTCTTCGACATCGGCGTCGACAAGCGCCGCCTTTTCCGCAAGAGCAGCACGGGATCGCAGGAAGGATGTGCGGAGGCTACGAAAAGTCTTGCGCATTACAGACGAGAGATTTTTGAGCGATGGTCCTACATGCTCTCTGAAGCTGTCAAAGCCAGCCGCGCCACTCTCGCCGTGCTCTTCTGCTTGACGCTCTAGATGTGCATCCTGCAAGGTGCAGGCTGTACGCAGCGCGTTAATATGTTGAGCGAGACGATTCATGGAAGCGACGATGCTATCATATGCAACATGGGTGCGTTGAATGCGCGCGTCCTGAAATTCCATCTTTGCATCGTCCAGACGCTGCGGCACAGTCAGCACCAAGTGAAAGGACTGTCGATCTTCCCACCTTTTTAAGAGCAACGAACGAGTCGTGATGCGCATTGACGGCACGCTTGAGTGATTCGTCATTCGATCTCAACTGCTCTTCAAGCAAAAAGATCGACACCAGCATATCTACCAGCCTTGCGAAAGAGTCTAGCGTCTTGTTGATGTCGCCCTGCAGCTTTGCCACACTGCTGCCTCGGAACAAACAGAAGCAGACAATGTTTGAGATGGCGATGCCAAGAAAGGCCATGTAGAAGTTTTGAGCAATGACGCGAGTCTGAAAGATGCCTAGGTGCACAGCGCCTTCCTTGCAGATGATGGTTGTGTTGATCAGCACGACCATGCTGCATGCAGTGCCAAAGGTAGGCTTGGCTACCTTGACGCGCGTCCATGCCAGAAGCCCCATCGAACCGGCTAGCCAGAATGTCAGTACCAGTGCGTGTGACAAAATCTCGAGATCGTCATCGTTCAGCAGTACGGCAGTAGCCATGCTACCTACGCAGACTATCAGCGAGAAGAGTGTCGCCCAGAGCATGAACAGATTGGCCTCAATCATTCCTCCGGCAGTCTTGCCAGGGTTGTAATAGGTCGCAATGGTCGCAACCATGTGCATGCCATCGAGGCGATCGATATCAAACGGCGCAGCAGCTAGTACTGCCAATGGGTCGATAAATGTGAAGAGGGACGCGAGAAAGTAGGCGACCACGCATTTGAGCACATTCTTTTGGATGCCGCTGAGCTTGGGCACTGAAGCCGCAAGCTTCAATCGTGTCCAGATGCTATCAACAGCCTGACCGGCGTCGAGGCCCAGCTGTCTTGACCTCCGCGTTGCCCGCGCTCGTAAATTCGGTTTGTGCTCGTCATCAGAGTGTGAATCCGAGTCAGAGTCCGAATGCACATGCTCGTCAGCCTTGCTCTGAGCGAGCGGACCATCTCTATCTGGTAGCAGTGAGCCTGGCTCGCTCGTGAACGCCTGCGAGAAGCGCGGACGACTGTCGAGAGATGGCGAAGTCAACGCAGGCGACCATAGCGGCTGTGACGCATCATCGCTTCTGCGAGTCCATAGCAGCGTTCCGTCGACGAAGCTATCATGCTCACTGTCAGTACGCTGCTGCGTCAGGTCGCCGGAGCGCTTGAGCTGTAGTGCCGACGCTGCCCGTCGCCGAATGAATCTGGGTGAACGCAACGTCGCAGAAGCTGGAGAAGCAAAGCTGCCATAGCTCGCCTGTCTTGGCGTTCGTGGATCAGGTGATGGCGAAGGCGCCAGATGCCGGTCAGAAGGAGTCATCATACATCATCGTCCCTGCCGGCGAAGCATCAGATCATCCGCCATCAGATCAGACAGACACGCTGACGAAACGCACTGCCGGCATTTATTGCTGACACGTGTCGATTGCCATATAGACTGACACGTCATCGTTGTCAGGTAAAATAGCAAAGCGCGATTGCTAGTCAAACTAGCGGCCAGCGACCCCCTATGCCAATCTTTTTCTGTGATCAGTACAATGCAGACGCAGGCAGACCACTTCGCATGACTTTCCATAGCTTGGTCCCCACCCTTTCTGCGACTGACAATGTCGGGTATGCGCAGCATCTTCTTCACATATCACATCTACGACGAAGGGAATCCTGAACCGAGCGCCTCGCCGACTGCTGTGTCACACTCCGCTGACTCTGACTGATCAACTGAAAACGGCTGATCTCAACACAATCGTCTAAAGCAGATATCCTGCCCGTCCGTGTTTGGCTCTGTCAGCCGCAAAACGCGTATCTGCCTCAGATTGCGAGCTGACTGCTGCTGGAAGAGCCTGCCGGCAAGCNAAATCAGACTCGTGAAGATCGTGACTTGTGTCTCGTGACGAGNCTGTTGCGAGCAACGATNCNNNCAGGCTGCATGACCNTCGAAGAATCCGACGNAGAGCTTCTGGTCGTAGCATCGCCGAGTGAGCAGCTTTCGATGAGTCTGGCAGCAGGACAAGCTGAACCATGCAGAATGCAGAGAACTAGAAAGCACCATCTCAGCATGCCTGGAGCTATGCGCCGAGAACAGTGACGGCGCCAGCAGCTCATCACACTGATATTGCCTTGCCGCGGACAGCCCAGAGCCGGTCTTCAAAGCTTGCACGGGCGCTCGCAGCCGAGCGGAAGCCTCGTAACCTCACGGAGCGACGTGACAAGCGTGCGTCGCTTGCCCTNCTCTTCCTCCTGCAGTGTGCTCAACGCGATACAATCCAGCCGCATCCTCGTTCTTGGCTGCATCTATAAAGGCGCATGCTCATTNACAGCATCAGGAAATCNGANGCANTGCACCTCGTCCGACGTCTTCTGGCAAATCGGCNGCGAGGAGGCTTCCGCGTATACCTCAGGCAGACGAGCAGCCTCATGCGAGCACGTGGCGTGTCACGCACACAGACCGTCTGCCGTCTTAGTCATGCTCGCCTGTATCAACACGTCTGCGCGATGACGAATCAACAGTTTTCACAGATCTCGAGCCGTGTCCCATACCTCATACGCAGCGTCCAAACGATTCCAGGCGATTAAGACTACCAGCAGATTGAGCCCGAATCTGGAACCAGACTGCGGGACCGCATACTCGCCCACGCAGAGCTCGAGGAGCGTCTCCAAGACTGGTTCTACTCCTCCTACGGCGGATCTACTCGATGGCGCGTGAAGCGCCCGGCCGTGCCGGCTATCTCGATCTGCCCATCGAAGGCGATTGGATTGTCATCGGCATGCTGTGAGAAAAGAATCCAGTTAGATTGACGGGTCAGATCGGCGATACAAAACAGCCAGCACAGAANGAAGCTGCCGACGAAGACGAAGTATTGCACCCCGCTGCTGGCAGAGGACAGCTGGAGCGGCCGTACAATGTTCGTTGATGTTAGGCACTTCAGGCATATCTACAGGCCTCACACATGGCAAAGCTGCTGGGAAGGGCAGCGTCAGAGGCAGTGGCAAGCTTGGCTTTGAGCCAGCACGCGACGACGACAGGCGGCCCGACTATGCGAATAAGACTGGCTTGCTGCCCAGCAATAGCAACACCATCGTCGAGGGAGTGACGACCTTTGTCATAGCCAGCTCGCTCACAAAGATGCCCAAGTGACGCCGCTGTGGCGAGTCGATTTCACCGAGCCTTCGAATCCAAGCCCGAACGGAGCGAAGAAGCGTCGCCGCGATCACCCAGAGAAGTAGANCTATCTCAAGGAGGGATTTGACGAAATGCTCGACAATAATCGCGTTTCGATTGGCGCTCAGTACCTGCGAGATGCCGAAGCGAACAAAGCCGCTCGGTCCGAGGGCGCTGCGCTGACCACTGCAGCTCAGGAGGATCAAGAATAATCAGCAATGCAGCCAGAGCTCATGCCGCGAATCTACGGTCCTACGAAGCTCCATATGATGGGCTCTGATCCCGTCGCCGATAAAGATACGACCAGAGGTTGCGTCGATCCAGAGTCTCAACAAGCTGTATGTGTGTGTGTGTGTGTGTGTGTGTGTGTGTGTGTGTGTGTGTGTGTGTGTGTGTGTGTGTGTGTGTGTGTGTGTGTGTGTTTGTGTGTGTGTGTGTGTGTGTGTGTGTGTGCAGACGAGGATCGAAGATTGGTCTGTGTGATCATGTGCCCGAGCAGAGCAAAGCAATGGCAGCGCTCGCAGCCAAGCCGGCCAGAGCCAGACTCAATCCTAAGTTCAGCGCGCCGCCGACGAGAATTGCAGATGTGCACCGTTGAGCCCCGTCACTCCTNNCGAGCTACTTGNTGAGCTGTAATGCAATGCTCGGCACCTTAATGAGTCGCTAAGCGAAATGAGCCGTCCGCTTTTCGACTGCTNTGCTGCGAAACAACAATGGCGCTCTTGCTCGCGGCATCTCTCGCAAGCGTTGCAGCATGTGAAATACTGCCATGCAGGACGACTGACGAGACGGTCTTATGTGAAATGTATTCCAGGCCTGTGGAGGTCTGCGAGCAAGCGGAGGGAATTTTCGACGCCTCATCTTAGCTCCTCTGGTCTGTGCACAGGCACCCTCGCTAAGGATCGTCTCTGAGAGTGCCATGATGCCCAAGTCACTCGGCAAGCGCTGTCGACTCGAAGCTTCAAGGTCAACGGATCGATTGAGATCCGCAATGCATGCGACTTGCCTCGTTTTACGAGCTGAAAGAGGCCCTGTGATCCGACTCGAGCGTTCCNTGACGCCNCTAGCTNTGAAAATCTTGTTGCGTCCCGCAAAGATGACTCTCGCTCGGTTCAGGATTCCCTTCGTCGTAGATGTGATATGTGAAGAAGATGCTGCGCATACCCGACATTGTCAGTCGCAGAAAGGGTGGGGACCAAGCTATGGAAAGTCATGCGAAGTGGTCTGCCTGCGTCTGCATTGTACTGATCACAGAAAAAGATTGGCATAGGGGGTCGCTGGCCGCTAGTTTGACTAGCAATCGCGCTTTGCTATTTTACCTGACAACGATGACGTGTCAGTCTATATGGCAATCGACACGTGTTAGCAATAAATGCCGGCAGTGACGCGTCGTGCAAATGCGTGCAAGTGCGAGTACAACAAAGGTCTATCTGCGAGCTGCATTGGGCAGAGGGCTGTCCAGCAGTCTTGCCCATTCGATGAGCAAGCGGTACATGTACACCTGAGAATGAGATCAGATCAGAAGCAGCATGTGGTTGCGCTACTCACCTCCATGTCGTCTCGTCGAGCATGTTGCGTACGCCATGCTGAGCCTCGTGCGCCGATAGTGCGCAGAGCCTCGTCGCCGCTGAACGAGCCATCGCTAGTGACGCGCTTTTGCTTCAGTGTCGAGGCGTCAAGCCGGCGAGACGGCGCCAAGAGTGTTGTGGGCTGTGAAACGCGATCGTTATCGTGCATGTCGTCCGGAAGACCAGTGAAGAAGCTATGGATGTTGAAGAGCTCGGCGAATGCAGATGAGAGCGGTATGAAATGGTGCCAAGGCACGACCCAATCACTCCAGAACTCGCGCTGTATTGTACTCTTGACGACTGCGCTCTTGCTCTCCATAAATGCGAGGAAGCGTGGCGAGTGACCGACTTCGTCCAGGTCGAGTACATACTTGTGTTGCCACGCGTCACTGAGAGGACCAGGTTGCGCAATCTTGAAGCCATGCAGTCTCTGCTCGCGGCAAGCGTGATGGTCGAGTGCAAAGTCGCAAGCCATTGCAACATCGAGTGTCTCGCTGTTGATTAGCCACGAGGGCGCAGAGACGGATGCAAGCGAAGAATCGCTAGCGTTGAAAATGACTATAGCGCGCATTGATTGCAGATGAGCCGGTACTGAAGACTTTCGACCGCGGACAATCGTCTTGCCACCAATGCGATTGCCTCCGTCATCATTCGCCAGGCTCGCAAGACGCTGCTTTTGAAAACTAGCGGAATGACCAATGGGTGAATCTGCCCCATGCGTAATCTTGCCTCGCCAGAAGATTTTCGCGTCTTTCTGTGACCAATCGACGTCCATTGGTGCCGAAGAACGCCCGTGCTTGAACTCCCACTCATACTCGTACTCACTCGGCGGACTCCAATGGTAGATTCCGGGGATCAAGATGTCGGCAAAGCCAGTCGGCTTGGCAGGCGAGAAGAGCGGATAGAGATGGGATATCGAACGCGTGTCTGAGAACCAAGCAGAACTGAGCGCGTGAAGCGTTGGCTTGTTACAAAGATCGAGTTGAGAGTCTAGCTGAGTATTGAAAGTAAGCTCCCGTGGCTGCGGCAGGCTTTGACTTGCGCGAGCGCTGTCGACTTGCGCGGTATTCCGCCGTCTGCTGACAGGCGGTAGACTGCTATTGGTACTCTGCTGGCCTCGGCCAACAAAGGGGTAACCTGTTGCTCGTCTCGGTGCTGCTCCGGCATGCGTCTGCGCTGATTCGTCTGATCTGAGCGCCTTGATCAATCGGCGCGCATTCGAATGTGGTGGACATGCTCGTTGGAACGTCGACCACACGCTCCCTTCGCCTTTCCACTCACTTTTGAAGCCATTGGCATGGATCTCATCAGCCAGTGGATCTGCGCGTGGTCAGTCGTTTATCCTCGTGTCTACCGTGCGGATGAGTACCTCTTATGAGCACTGTGGCATTCCGCGCGGGCGTAGGATCGTGTCGCAATCGCTCTTCTGGTGCCCAGACGCGGGGCAATATGCGACCCTCGGTCTTCTCGTTGACAGCGAAAATGAGGTCCGGTAGGTTCTTCTGATATGGCTTCATCATATCTCGTATCGCCTGAGCCGGCGCGTAGAGTCCTGACCGGCTCTCGAGGCTAATTTTGCCGGCTTTGACGTGCACTAAGCTTATTCCTCGAAGTTGCCCTAGCGTTTGTATTCTCTCGCGCAAGACCGAAGGTGGCAGAGATCTGAATGGCTTCAGATCGCGCATGAGCGAGTCATACTCGTCCACCAGGCGGTGCTGACGCGATTGGGCGAACGCATACCAAGCTGCAAAGCCTGGTGGAGGTGGTAAGCCATACCGCGCTCGGTAGGTCGCTGTGGCAGCTGCCAAAGATCTCGATTGTGCTCGCGTCATTCGCGTCCACCGCGCTTGACTGTCTCTCAACAGTGGCAGGATGGGATGAATCGCGAGCGGATCGTTCGATGCGCCCACGTAGGCAGACCAGCTAAAGGCTTTGGGTAAATGCTCGTAGATAACCGCTAAGGAGCGCCATGGCCGTTCGAGAGAGAGCTCTTGCGCGAGCGTCATTGTATCACTCGAGTGACCCGGCGCGTTCACGAGTGGATGCTGGTGTCGGTAGAGCAACACAATGGCAATCGACATTGCTACTAATCCCAGGAGATTGTAGGCATTGCTCTCGGCATGCTCTTTGATAGAGACCTTGCAATTCGAGCGCGGCACTGCGAACGGCAAAGATTTGCGCGGGCGCGCTTTGGACGGTGTCTCGTCTATAGAAGTACTCTTGAGCCGAGCAGTCTGACTAGCAAACACAAGAGCTGCCTCGCTCTCATCATATTGTGCAGCCAATGTCAGTCGTGATGTCTTCTTAGCAAGCGGTGGCCTGTCAGGTCGTGTTGGGCTTCCTAGTCCGAGTCCAATGCCTTGCGGAGGTCTATATGGCGTGTCGTATGACTGCAAGGGCGACAGAAAAGTTGGCTCTCGTGTTGCTGTTTGCACTGGCGTTTGCAGACTGCTGTCGAGCCGCGTCGGGCTCGCAGGCGGCGTAGAGCTGCTCAAGAACGTCATGCTGGTGCATGCGTCAGGCAAGCAGTGCTAGCTATCGTCGTAGCATCCTCGTGATTTCGCTCGGCAGTGGGCTAGACTTTAGTTTACAACTCTCGCAGAGCCGACGTCGACGTGACCGCGTTTGGCTTTTGGTTTTGGCGCGATCGACGTCGAGAATAATATTCCGCAACTCTCCGAGGCCCAAATTTGCGGGCGGCGAATAGGTTGGACTCCCTAAATTGACAGGCACCCTACGATCGTCAGATCTCCACGAGAATGCTGTCAGGCGAAGAGGTTGCAAAGCACACGAGCGATGAGGACCTTTGGGTCATCGTACACGGCGAGGTATGCGCGCTCGATGCCTTGAGCGATCGTGGGGTAACTGACTCGCTTCGCAGGCCTTCAATGTCAGCTCTTTCCTGGCAGAGCATCCAGGCGGCAAGTCACTTCGCTTGTGCGTACAACGCTTCAGCTGATTCCGTGGCAATCCCGACAGGCCCAGCAATCATCCGGAAATATGCCGGCAAGGTGTGTGTACCTCTTGCCCCGGATTTTATGCGCGCTCACTGTCGTCGCCACAGGATGCGACAGCTGCCTACGAGCCTATACATCCGCCAAATGCTATCAATGACTTTGTACGTCTACCAGGCTGATCCTGCGAGGCATGGCTGATAGACTCTTTCTGCAGTTGCCTAAAGAACATCACTTGGGAAAGGTGGATATGTCAACGGTCGTCGTAGAAGCCAAAGAAGAGACCGAAGAGGACCGCGCGCGACAGAAGCGGGCCGAAGAGAAGCCAGCGCTCGACGAGCTGCTTAACCTGTTCGACTTTGAAGTCAGCGATATGGTCCATTCGCCACTGGTGCTGACTGGACTCGCATCATCTGCAGGCAGTTGCAAAAGGCATCATGACACCGCAGGCTTGGGCATACTACTCATCCGGCGCAGATGATGAGATCACTATGCGAGAGAATCATTCGGCTTATCAGCGCATCTGGTTCAGACCCCGCATCTTACGCGATGTGACCAATATCGACCACTCGACGACGATGCTTGGCACGAAATGCTCGCTGCCTATCTACATTACTGCGACAGCGCTCGGCAAGCTTGGCCATCCCGATGGGGAGCTCAACTTGACTCGCGCTGCTGCGCGTCAGGATGTCATCCAAATGGTGAGTATTACAGACTCGATTGTTCGCACAAGAACTGATCGGCTTGCACAGATACCAACACTTGCATCTTGCTCTTTCGATGAGATCGTCGATGAGGCGCAGCCTGGTCAGACACAGTGGATGCAGCTCTATGTCAATAAGGATCGTGCGATCACCGAAAAGATCATCCGTCGGGCAGAAGACAGAGGCATCAAGGGCCTCTTCATCACCGTTGACGCACCACAGCTTGGCAGACGTGAGAAGGACATGCGCATGAAGTTTGCGGATGAAGGCTCCAATGTCCAAAAGGGAGATGGCACCGTAGACAAATCTCAGGGCGCAGCGAGAGCTATCAGCTCCTTCATCGACCCTGGTCTTTGCTGGGATGATATCGCTTGGCTCAAGGGAGTCACACGCATGCCACTCGTGCTCAAAGGTGTGCAGACCTGGGAGGTATGCAGCCTTTCTCGAGCGAGATGATGATTTGCTGAGCCGATGGCATGTAGGACGCGGTGCTGGCAGCAGAGGCAGGTTTGGCAGGCGTTGTCTTGTCGAACCACGGTGGACGTCAGCTCGACTTTGCAAGGAGTGGTATCGAAGTACTCGAGGAAGTCATGACAGAGCTTCGCAAGCGCAATCTGGTGAAGCCGACTTTCGAAGTCTACATAGATGGCGGTGTCAGGCGAGCAAGCGATGTACTCAAGGCAGTCGCACTCGGCGCAAAGGGTGTCGGTATCGGTCGTCCCTTCCTATATGCGTACAGTGCCTACGGACCTGATGGCGTCGTCAAGGCGATCCAGATTCTCAAGGATGAGATGACCATGAACATGCGACTGCTCGGATCACCAAGCATATCAGATGTCACGCGCGACATGGTCGATGTATCTGCCCTGCAATCTCATTCTGGCAATGTACCCATGGACGAGCTTTTCAAAAGAAGCTATGAGCCCTTGCCAAATGTCATGTCGAAATCGAAGCTCTAATCTCACGCAAAACTTCACGCAGTCTGTACGATCATCTATGCAGTCTATGTGCTTGCTTGCGCACTTGGCTGTGTCAGAGGAGGGGTTTGGACATCGTCCATCGACTGCTGCGAATGCCACATATCCTGGTAAACGCCATTCTGCTGCATGAGATCTTGGTGGTTGCCCTGCTCGACTACCTCGCCATCGCGCAATACGATGATCAGATCTGTCGAGAGCCTTGATCATCTCGGCCCTTTACGATGGATAAGAGCTCACTTGCCTGAATCAACGACAGTCTTGAGACGGTGCGCCACAAAGACGCTGGTCCTTCGATCGGCAAGAAGAGAAGCATTGATATTGCGCATAATCTCATTCTCAGAGTAGGTATCGAGTGAGGAAGTTGCTTCATCGAAGAATAGGATCGGTGGATCCTTGAGCAGCAGACGCGCTACTGCAAGCCGCTGCTTCTCGCCGCCAGAGATCATCAATCCTCTTTCGCCCACCTTAGTCGCCCACTTGTCGGGCAATCGTTCGACCGTATCCCAAACGTGCGCCTTGCGTGCTGCCGCCTTGACCTCGTCATCTGTCGCTTCCAAATTGCCATAGCGGATGTTGTGCATGATATCCGAATGGAAGAGTGGCGTATCCTGTGGCACTACGCCAATTGACCGCCGCAAGCTCTCGAGCGTGACTTTGGTAATGTCTTGTCCATCAATTGTGATACGGCCCGCACCAGGTTCGTACAAGCGAAACAGCAGACGGAAGACAGTCGACTTGCCGCAGCCGGACGGACCGACGATGGCGACCTTCTTACCGGCAGGTATGGTGAAAGATACATTCTTGAAGATGTCTCGATCTGGGCGATAGCCAAATTGGACATTCTCGAAGCGGATCTCTCCACCTGCCAGTCTAAGCAGCTTTGCATTTGGCACATCCTGCTCGGAGGATGTCAGCGGAACCCCCGACGCGTGAATCTGAACGCACCTTGATGGTCAACCCGACAGACTCGAGATTGAAGAGTGTCTCCATATCGATCAAGCTTTGACGTAGCTCGCGGTAGACCGTGCCGAGAAAGTTGAGAGGCAGACTGAGCTGAAAGACGAGCTGATTGACCATGACTAGATCACCAACCGTCATGTTGCCTGCCAATCTATCTCAGCGGGCCTGCTTGCGAGAGCGCATCAAGAGTACCGTTGACGACACCCTTGGCAGCGAGCCACATCATGAGAGTCAGCGCCCCTGAGAATATGACGCCTTGTCCCGAATTGAGAAATGCAAGAGATGTCGCAATCTTGACAGACGCAGTCTCGTAGTCTTTCATGGCAGCGTCATACTTGTCGATCTCATGCTTCTCGTTGTTGAAGTACTGTAGAGAGCGGGCGACAAGATAAGTGCAAGCATCGAGGAGGGAGCCATACTGACCTTGACAGCCTCATAGTTGATGAGCGAATCGACGGAGACTGTGGCTGCCTTGTTGTCTGCCTTGTTAGCTTCTTTGCGAAAGTTCGTCCGCCAGCTCGTCGTCTTGAGCGTGAACCAAGCATAGCCGGCCATAGTCACAAAGGTGACAGCCGCAAAGTCAATACCGAACTTGTAGCTCTGTCGACGGAAAATGTCAAGCATGCAACCTGCAAAACTGGTTTACGGACCAAGATGCCACAGACGAGCGAGATCTCGAGTGCAGTCGGAACGACATGGAAGACCATCGAAGTGAGCAGAAACGAGATGCCTCTTTGATTCGCCATAAGTAGCAGCATGTGCAATCACGTAAGAACTCACTTTGTCCCACGATCAATGGCTCGAGTTAGACCGCCCGTCTGACGCGTCAAGTGAAAGGCGACATCGAGGTGAAGCAGATGCGTAAAGACATTGCGCGCAACTCGGCGAATAGCACCTTGTGCCACGTTGGCAAAGACGGCATTACGGAGCTCGCTGAAAATGGTGGAGAAGATCCTCGCTAGCCCGTCTGCGCGCAATATTCAGCATTGACTGGCAGCACACTTAAGTATCGAACATACATCCGACGATCGCTGTGCCTGCTATTGCCCAGGCCGTCTGGTCTGGCGCTAAGGATTCTATGGGTATATTGAGCGAATCGACGATGCTTTTGAAATAAAACGGTACTTGGACATTCAGCAACTACATCGAAGAGCTCAGCAATAGTGTGGAAAGAGCTTGTGTAGCTTGCCTTGCCGCCCACGAGCAGCGACAGCGCGATGAGGACGCGCATCTTTGCTCCTCTACTGTCTTTTGGCCAGATGTTGGGCAGTAGTTTCTTGACAATGGCAATGTCCTGATCTCTCTGTGCTTTGAGAGTCTTGGCAGACACTTCCTCTACGCTGCTCGGCGATGAGACGCTCTCTGGCTTTGCATCTGAGGTTCTGGCGGCTGCACTAGCTACCGCTGCATCTGGGACTTGTGAAGAGCTAGGCGCGATCGACTCGGGCGTCTTTGGCGTTGCTACGTCCTGCGAGAGCTCAGTAGCAGCTCTTCCTGCTTGCTCGTGCTGCACCGAGCCGGTTTTGTCCCTATCTTGCGCAGAAGGGCCTCCTCCCCCAGGCGCATTCTCGTCGCCTGACCGACTTAAATGCGAGAACCGTCTTCCGAGAATAACACGGCGAGCAGCAAGTGATTTGTCCCGTCTTTGCACTGATGTCAAGGCTTCTAGAAGTTCCTGATGCCTTGTGTTCCGATGCTGAGAGAAATCGCGAGATTGCTGAATCAGAGCCTGCTGGCAGCCAGCGCAGCGTAGTCTTCCGATCTCTCGGGGCGCATCCTCTGCTAATCGTGTTATGAAGCGACCACTGAGCAGCCGCAGACCTGGGCCCATCAGATACGTCGGCTCGGACGAAGAGGCAGCTGCCGGTCGACGTCGACGTCAATGACGCGATCGAACGAGCGCGCGATGTCTTCATACTCAACGCTCGATGGATAGCTGCTCAGAGAGCAGTCCTGTCGGCTTGGGTCACCTTTGTGGCAGCCGTACACTCAGGAAACCCACGGACGAAGCAACAGCAAACAAGCATATGAGCCGCCGACTGCGTCTGCTCGAGCTCACGCTCGGACGGCTGGATTGAGACGTGCAAGTAGATAAAAGTAAGCAGAGGGCATACAGCAGCGGTGTCCCATCCGACCCTAGCTAGCAATACTAGCTGCGCGGAAGACTTTGGCCTCGCAAGATTTCCTGGCCAATCTCGAGCGCTCGGCGTTCGGCGATCTTCGGGATTTGCCAACACCGATCGCTTGGGACAGCCAGGCGCAAATATCAACGCCTCAGTTTGGTGACTCAGGGCTCAGTTCGGCTCAGATGTATCACTAGTCTCTCGAACGTAGCATTCTGCAGCACAAGCGCGCGAGGGCAATCCCGCTTCGGTCTGCAGCCACGCAATGCTGTCAATACGCAGAAGGCTCGCCTCGTTCGCGTTAGCTATCGTCAGTGTGGGGTTATTGGTGTTCCATAGCAAGGATGATGGAGCCTCGGGGCGTAGCTTGGCGAGCATTCAGAAAATTACTGAAGGCTTGACTGGCCTTGTCAGGCCGACGCCAATCGTGCCTGAGCATCAGGATTGGGTCGTAGCAAAGTCACTCTTTCCGCTACCCGCGAGCACGGCACCACAAGAAGCCGAATGGTGCGTTGATGCAGTCGAGACCACTCGCCTGCTGAGGTTCGCGAGCAGGGAGATTGAACGCAGAGAAGCCTTGGCGCAAGTGCTCTATTGCTCGAGGCGCTCGTGCCCTCGCAAGTACCGGTCAGCAGTTCTTTGCGCCGCTGGGAGGTTCAGGTGGGCGCTAGACGGGACCTTTGAGCGACCGTCTGCTTTTGCAAATGGCGAAGCGAGTCAGTCGTCCGACTCACTCACTACAATTTGTCTGACATTCTTCTATAGTCCTCGCAAAGTCGTTCATGTGGGCGCTCAAGAGTCTTGGCTACCCTTTCATTTATATAGACGAGTCACACAAGCGATCACGCAAGGATGCCGTGCAATTGACAGCAAAGTAGGTCTGCCCGCCTTTGATTACACGCGCTGAGCGTATGCCACCGGACAGAATATATCGACTGTTTCCAGACAGCGTAAAACTTGTCATCTACGATTATCTGGGCGAGCCAGATTGCCTGGCCGACGCAGATTGCTTCTACAATGTGGACACGAATCCTAGCGGGATGCCGCTCTGGAAGATGTTCATCTGGTGAGACCTTGTGTCAATTGATCAGACGTGGCCTGACATAGCCTAGGGATGCTATGGGAGGCTTTGCACCTTACGAGTTGCCTTATCGTGGACCGTGGCACCTGTCAGGCATACCTGTTCCACCGGCTACATTCTTGGGTATCACGCTTGAAGATGACTGCAAGCAACTCCCCTTTGTGCCACAGACTAAGCGAAGCCATCAGGCTTATGTTCTCGGCAAATCTCAGCGATATTTCAATGCGACCAGGACGGCCTGGACGGCGGATGACTTTGCCGCGCTGAAGAAAGAGACGGGACTGAGCCTCATCAGCGGCGTCAAAGTGGACGGCAGAGAAGACAAGACCGAATTACCGAGCGCTATCGATAATATGGGTGTCTCTACACGAACAGAATTTCTCGAGAGAATATCAATGTCCAAAGTCATGATCGGTATCGGTGGGCCTACAGAGTCGCCTTCGCCCTTTGAAGCGCTCTGCATGGGCGCATCTTTCATCAATCCTGGTCGGCCACGCTTCAATGCCTCGTGGTATCAGTTCGAGCAGGGCGAGGATCAGCGAGGCTGGTCCGCGCAGCATTCACTCTTGCTTCAGTTTGGCGAGCCATATGTCTATAACATCCTTCGCGGGAATCGCACACAGCTCATCAGCGCTGTGCAGCGCTCGCTAGCTCGTCCCCTCACTTCACCCTTTCTGCCTCCCATGCTCACCAACGCAGGCGTATTGGCTCGAGTCATCGAGGTGATGGAAACAGATTGGCAAAGGCGGCACATTGTCGAAGACGCCAAATATCAAGCAGAGCAGCTCGTCTTTTCGGCTCAAGTCTGAAGTGCTCAGGCTGGTCCGTTCAGCGTTTCCTTCCCAACGCTGGCTATGTTGGAACTCGCGCGCATGCATAGAATTATAGCCTCACCGCTGGCTTCTTGTACCGTACACCCGTGAAGGCTTGGCACCCGCATAACGCTATGAAGACAGCATAGACGATGGCTGCGCTGTAGCATGTCTGCGATCCCCGATGAGCGGCAAGCAGTAGACATGAGGGACATTACACACCTGAGCGACCGCGTGTCCGTCTTTCGGGTCTTCAGAGTGGCCCATCAAGACTTCGACCTGTGCCATGACGACCATTAGCCATCCGTGTAGGCTGAAGCGGCCTACGTGCGCACATTGGCATCAAAGGCTGCTCCCAAGACCAGCAAGATCGCGACGCCGAAGCATGACAGTACCGCTGCGACTTAGCGTCAGTGGCCGACCTCCTGCGTGAGAGACTGTGACGCACTGCAGCAGGTCGCTAGCGGCACGGGTATGACCGCTACTCGACTCATCTCGGCGGTCGGGGCAACGAGCTGTGGGAGCTGTGCCTGGCGCGGCGCCTCATCGACAAGCCAATCTAACTTTTGGCGCGAGGCAGCCAAATCAGGCCGACTGCATCACTCCGCCTAGCAGGCTGCTGGCAGGCTAGCGGAGCCTGACAGGATGTCAGAGCCATTGGATGAGCCAGATGTCTCGATTGCCGACGTACGACACCCCTTGCTGCAAGCTGGCAGCGAACGGCGACTGTCAAATGCAAGCGAGGACAGTATAGATGATCTACCGGACAGCGCCGACGAGAAGCCAGCCGAAGCAGCGCCAGCCTCGACTTTACAAGCCAGGCCATCGCCCAAGACGAAGCGGCGGCGGGTATGGGCTCTGATCGGCGTTGGACTGCTGTTTGTTCTTGGAGGATCTATCGTCGCTTTGAGTAGCAGTCACGACCCCAACACTTACGGCCACTCCGTCCTCGACAGTGTCGTCGGTGGTCTGCGCAATCTCACTAGTAGCACCACATGTGTGAGCTCGATAGACACTCTAGCCGCTGAACGGATGGCCAACGCGACCGCACTCATCGCTATGCCACCCTGGGGGCATCCCAAGCTGGCCTTCCATCGAGACACTCTGGCGACGCTCATATTGTGCAAGACACTGGGCACATGCACGGATAAGCAGAAGCAGGTCGTCCTGGTTGTAGCTCATCGCTTCCATTGGGTCTGGGACGATACCTTTAATCGACCATCTGAATTTGCCAACGGTGAAGCGAGTAAGTCCAGTGAATCTGCCGCTGTTCGTACCTGATGTTCCCCATCAACAGTATTGGCGAAGTCGATGGTGGAGGGCTTGGCAAAGCTCGGCTATCCATTGGTCTTTCTGGACGAGGTAGACCTGTATCGCGCCGGCCGCGTCCATGCGCTCCTCACCGACCACGTCAAGATGGTTGTGTTTGATTACATATCCATGTAAGCTCGACTTCAGAGCCGCTGTCTCGGTCTATGGAGCTGAATTTGACGACAGGCCGCTTTGTCGCGAACACGAACGATGCGGCAAGACGGCGAGCTTTCCTGAAGGCATACCCGCATGGAAGCAATTCCAATGGGATGGTCTCGTCGGCATCGAGCCCGGCCGTCTGTGGCGGCAGCCTTGGCATCTCTCAGGCATACCTCATCCTGAGATCAATGCGACCTATCTCGGATTCTCCGCCGAACTTGACTGCAGACCGATACCTTACATTCCAGCACAAGAGAGACCGAGAACAGCTTGGATATTGGGCAAAGAGCGACAGTTCTATCAGCCAGACAAGTCTGCGTGGACAGAGGAGGATTTTGCTGCCGTCGTCGATCATTCGAGTCTCGAGCTGCTCGCTGGTATCCAATATGAGCCTGCCGAGCTGCCAATACCTTCGACTTTCTCCAACATGGGCACGCTGAGCAGATTGGACTTTATGCAGCAGCTTTCAAAAACGAGAGTGATCATTGGCACGAACAACCCACCGGAATCTCCTTCGCCTATAGAAGGCCTATGCCTCGGCACGCCTTTCATCATGCCCGTCAGCGCTGATCTTCACGTGCCTCAACACCGACTTTTGGCGCAGTTCAAGCCACCGGCAGTCTACACTGTCAATGCCGGTGATCGCCAAGCTTTGCTGGATGCGGTCCAGCAAGCTATTGCACATCCGCTCGACGGCCCATTCATCCCAGAAAGTCTGTCCTGGTCAGCCTATCTCGATCGGTTGCAGTCTATCATGTCACGAGATTGGCAGCAAGTCCATCAAGATCTGGCGCCGCCTGAAGACCTCGCACTGGATGGCTATCTGCCAGGCTGGGACAACAATTAATCACTCATCCCACATTAGAAAGCATCATGCATACACTGGCTGTACTGTTGTCTCTTCCGGAGTTGTGTGCATCAAGATCGTTTGGCGGGCCTGATCCAGCGTGACGAAGTGGGTGGTATCGACTCAGGAAGAGCAGACTGCCTTCTGGTATCGCCGTGCTGCGCTGACAAGAGCATGGCATCGTCGAGCAAGAACTGATACCACAGACAGACAATGGGTATAGTGCTGAGATGCCATAGTGCATGCGCATCGAGCAGTCGTCCGATGGGCTGAAAGTCAAGCAACTCGAGCGCTGTGCATGCTGTCAAAGCTGTCAGAACACCGACACCTTGCCATGCGACCTTGCGCATCTGCTGTATCTCCCTGGCACGTGCTTTCGGTTGCTTGTACGATCGGAATGACAGCGCCCAAATTACCCACAAGGCATTGTGCGACAGTCCCAGGCAGATGCCAAATTTCATGTTGTAGCTGTAATCGAAATGCCAAAAGGTCAAGTATGACGTGTGTGCGAGCAAGATGATGGTCATGACGGTGCCCAGAAACCGCCTCCGCATTCGATCTGCAGTCGAGACGGTGTATATGCCTGACAGTCTCACGGACGCGACGAACAAGCTAAACATGACGCCTGCTGCGGCTGAGAAGTAGTCGAGCTTCTCTGTGGACGGCCAATCCCTCGTGTGGAAGATGGCGCTGAACACCCAAGTATTGATGCCCGCCATTGGCAGTGCTGCATACAACGGCGCGAGTGGCGCTGGGAATCCTCTGTTGGCGCGTAGCCGCCGCATAGGCGGGAGATAAGCCGCATGTGCGACTCCGTTGGCTATGCTGAACACAACAGATAGTGGTTCTTGTATCCCGCCAAGCCTGTAGAATGGCCACTTGCCGTAGAATTGCGACATTCGACCAGGACGCAAGTCAACGAGGGCAGGCGGTACCGCGCTGTCTTGCCCCACGCTGAGTGCCAGATCCGTGAGATGATGCATACAAACGTATGCGCACTGATCGCCACATGTCCACCAAAAAGCTCTGAGCGTCCAGCTCAGTGACTGAGAATTACTCGGGTTGCCTGAGCATGTCTGATCGATGCAGGCGTTTCGACAAGCCTGGTAAGCCATAGAGCGATCGCCAATGCTCGCAGATGCGTCATTGGCGAGCCAGCCAGCTATGAGAAAGAGCGCAGTGGCGACTTGGCTCCTTCGCATCTTGCTAGAACTAGCCGCCGTGGGCCGTGCGACCAGGTCGTGCGGCGCAATTAATAAGGAACGCGTCTCGAAATGTCCCAGCAGATCTCACGAGCTCAATGTGGGCTCATCACGCATCTCTTCTGATCCCATGCGCTGCATCTCACACGTTTCTGTTTGGCAAAAAGCGGCCAGCGCTGTATGCAATCAACCCAAAGAAGCCAAGAGTCAGAGCAAAAAGCAAGCCAATGAGCAGCCCAGCGAAAGTAGAGAAAGCGCACACAAGCCATGTCGAAGTCCGCTATGTTGGAAGCCGAACATGGACCTGCGATTCCCTGCGATGCTCTGCGATACCCTGCGATGCTCTGCGATACCCTGCGATGCTCTGCGATACCCTGCGATGCTCTGCGTGCATTACCTGTATTCCTGTCCGGACGCGCGACCGGTATGCAGTCAGAGTCAGCAAGCGCTCAGAGGAGCATGCAGTGAAGCACTTGCTCGGCATCGATACCAGCGCAAAAGTCGAAAGCCAAGCATGAACATCCTGAGCATCAGAAAGATCAGCTCTAGTAGACAATGACAGAGATTGCACTTGCCAGCCTGTAGAGAACAGCGAGCGACCGTCGAGCCTGACTTCTATCTGACAGACGTTCTCGCCCACTGCGAGAAACGCGTCAGATTCGTGTGTCATGACAATATATGGCAGACTGACCGATGCCGAACGAGGCGATCACCAGCAGTCTTGAGCCTGATCCCTAGCATTCCTTCTCCCGACCCTTCAAGCGACGAGCATGAGCAGAGCACGATGATCGCTCAGAAAGGCATACCTGCGAACGAGAAGAGCAGGCATCGACTCATGTCCGAGTGTCGAGCAAATACCTCTGCCTAAGCATCCATGTCAGCGCAAGAGTGGTGCAGGTGAAGC